>NW_004444018.1:2184429-2255269 GCF_000243295.1 Trichechus manatus latirostris
TCTTCTTTTGTTATGGGTTTATTTAGTTGTTCTACCTCTGTTTGTGTTAGTTTAGGTAGGTAGTGAGTTTCTAGAAATTTTTCCATTTCCTCTAGGTTTTCAAATTTGTTGGAGTACAATTTTTCATAGTATTCTGTTATGATTCTTTTAATTTCAGTTGGGTCAGTTGTGATAACACCCATTTCATTTCTTATACAAGTTATCTGCTTCCTCTCCTGTTTTTCTTTTGTCAATTTGGCCAATGGTTTATCAATTTTGTTGATCTTTTCAAAGAACAAGCTTTCGGTCTTGTTAACTCATTCAATTGTTTTCCTATTTTCTATTTCATTTAATTCTGCTCTGATTCTGATTATTTCCTTTCTTCTGGCACCTGAGGGCTTCTTCTGCTGCTCTCTTTCTACTTTCTACACAGCATTGCTTTTGCTGTGTCCCAAAGGTTCTGGTAAGATGTGTTTTCATTCTCGTTTGATTCTGTGAATTTCTTTATTCCATCCTTAATTTCTTCTATAACCCAGCAGTTTTTGAGCAAGGTGTTTTTCAGTTTCCATGTGTTTGATTTTTTTCCTTGCTTTTTCTGTAGTTGATTTCTACTTTTATGGTTTTATGGTCAGAAAAGGTGCTTTGAAATATTTCAATGCTTTGGATTTTGTTAAGGCTTGCTTTATGGCCTAATATGTGGCCTCTTCTGGAGAATGTTCCATGTGCGTTGGGAAAGAAAGTATACTTGGCTTCTGTTGGGTGGAGTGTTCGGTGTATGTCTATAAGATCAAGTTGGTTGATTGTAGCATTTAGCTCTTCCATGTCTTTGTTGAACTTCTTTCTGGATGTTCTGTCCGTCACCAAAAGTGGTGTGTTGAAGTCTCCTACTACTATTGTGGAGCTGTCTATCTCTCTTTTCAGTGCTGTTAGAGTTTGTTTTATGTATTTTGGAGGCTTGTCATTGGGTGTATAAATATTTATTATAGTTATGTCCTCGTGGTTTATTGACCCTTTAATCATTGTATAGTGTCTTTCCTTATATTTTCTGGTGGATTTTACTTTAAAGTCTATTTTGTCAGAGATTAATATTGCCACCCTGCTCTTTTTTGAGTGTTGTTTGCTTAATATATTTTTTTCCATCCTTCGAGTTTTAGTTTGTTTATGTTTTTAAGTCTAAGGTGTGTCTCTTGTAGGCAGCATATAGACAAATTGTGTTTTTTTATCCTTTCTGCCACCCTCTGTCTCTTTATTGGTTCATTTAGTCCATTTACATTCCGCGTAATTATTGATAGGTATGGGTTTAGTGCTATAATTCTGATTTCTTTTTTGTGTGTATTGTTCACAGTTTCTTTGTTCCACTTAATTTTCTGTGCTGAGTCATTTTTCTTTATGTCTGTTCTTTTCATCTATTTCATTGTTGTTGATTTTGTGTTTGCTGAGTCTTTATATTTTTCTAGTTTTTTATTTTGACTTGTAGGATTGTTAGTTTCCTTTGTGGTTACCTTAATATTTACCTTATCTAGCAGTCTTTTATTTCTTTATATCGCCCTGACTTCCTCTCCATACGCAAAATCTATGTCTACATTTTTTAAGTCCCTCTTTTTTGTTTTAACGTTGTCATCTTTTACATATTGACATCTGTTTCCCTATTTTCAGTATTTTATCTTTGGTTTATTTTTGTGCCTTCCCTTTCTGGGTTGATATCTGGTTGCTCTGTCTGTGTTCTAATCTTGGTTTGTTATCTGATGTTACTGATTTTCTAACCAGAGGAGTCCCTTTAGTATTTCTTTTGATTTTGGTTTGGTTTTTGCAAATTCCCTAAACTTCTGTTTATCTGGAAATGCCCTAATTTCACTATCATATTTGAGAGACAGTTTTGCTGGGTATATAATTCTTGGCTGACAGTTTTTTTCCTTTAAAGCCTTGTATATGTCATTCCATTGTCTTCCTGCCTGCATGGTTTCTGCTGAGTAGTCCAAGCTTATTCTTATTGATTCTCCTTTGTAGATGACTTTTCGTTTATCCCTAGCCACTCTTAAAATTCTCTCTTTATCTTTGGTTTTGGCAAGTTTGATTATAATATGCCCTGGTGACTTTCTTTTGGGATCTACCTTATGTGGGGTTCGATGAGCATCTTGGATAGATATCTTGTCATCTTTCATGATATCAGGGAAGTTTTCTGCCAACAAATCTTCAACAATTCTCTCTGTATTTTCTGTTATCCCCCCCCCGCCCCGTTCTGGTACTCCAGTCACTCATTGGTTATTCCTCTTGATAGATCCCCACATAATTCTTAGGGTTTCTTCTTCTTTTTTAATCCTTTTATTTGATTTTTCCTCAGATAAGTTGGTGTCAAGTGCTTTATCTTCAGTATCACTAATTCTGATTTCCATTGCCTCAATTCTGCTCCTATGACTTTCTATTGAGTTGTCTAATTCTGAAATTTTATTGTTAATCTTCCGGATTTCTGATTGCTGTCTCTCTATGGATTCTTGCAGTCTGTTAAATTTGTCATTATGCTCTTCTCTAATCTTTTTAATTCCTCTATTGCGTATTATGCGTTTTGATTAATTTCCTTCCTAATTTCTTGAAGAGTTCTGTGTATCAATCTTTTGTATTCTGCTGGTAATTCCAAGAAATTTTCCTCCTCTGGAAAATTTCTAGATTCTTATTTTGGGACCTTGCTGAAGCCATCATGGATTGCCTCTTTATGTGAATTGATATTGACTGTTGTCTCTGAGCCATCAATAAGTTATTATATTTGTTTATTTTATGTATGCTTACTGTGTCCTAGCTTCTTGTTTTGTTTTGATATGCCTAAATAGGCTGCTCGTATGAGCTAACTTGATTATTGGCACCTTTGAAGCTCTAATGTCCTGTCACCAGGTGATTATATCTGTTACTATGTATGTGAGCTCAGGAGTCTGCCCACTCCTCCTGCATGGATTCGGCTCAGGTGCTCAGGTAGATAGCCACCAAGTGTGCAATGTAGGCTCTCACCTACAGTCCTAGACAGGCATGGGTGATTGGTGTAGGTGCAGGCATCTGGCTGCAGCAGGGGGACACACTCTGAGCAAGGCAGGGGGCGGACCGCTGCCCCTGGGTGTCCAGGAGGAAGGCCTTTCCCTGTTCCCTAGAGCACGTAGGTGGGTGGGTTTTGCAGCCAGACTGTGAACACCCAATGCTGTTGGCTGTAAGGACTGGGGGACATCTCTTATTCTTGGGCCCCTATTGCAGGCAGCCAGGTGGCATGGATGGAGCCACTAGTCCTCAGGCCCCTGATGTGGGTAGGTGAAGACCCCGTTAATGGGCAGAGCAGTGTCAAATGTCACGAACCTACCACCTCACAGCTGAAATAGTTGATGTTAGACTTCAGGTATATACCCTGTTGTACTGTCGTAATGAGGGCCTAGGCTGTTGAAATGGGCCCACACAAGTCTCTGCAGGGGGAAAGGTACTCAAAGTCCCTGGATCCCTTATGCCTGTGCTTGGGCAAAGGAGCGGTGTCTACCCTGGGTTCCTGGCTTAGGGGAGCCAGCATTTTATTTTTTCCCCTGTTTGTTAATTTGTTCACTCTCCAAGGCCAGGAGAATGGCTCAGGGCATATGACACATCCTACTTCTGGCCCAGGGGACTTGGCAATTGCTGAAGCTGGTCCAGGACCCAGTGTAGAGCAGGGAGTTGGGAGGCAAATGGGAGAGAGGTTTTTCTGTAAGAGGGGTGTTTTTGATCCACGCAGTAGGCCGTATGCAAGTACTTATTTTTCACTGATACAGGGCTGCTTCTCACTGGTTCTGTGTGGCCGAGTAGACTCTCTGGTGCTGGGTCTCTCACGGCTGCTTGCCTGCCCCACTGCTCACCTATGAGCAGCTCAGACCTGAACGTCTCAGGCTCTCACCAGGTCAGGTCTGGCAACTCCTCACTGCTTCTGAACCATCTCTCCCTCCCCCTGCCACTCAGTCTGATTCCTCAACTTTGCCTTAGATGTTCAGGGCTCCTAGATTGTCATATATAATTGATTCACTTGTTTTTTCAGGTCTTTGTTGTAAGAGGGTCCACCAGAAATGTCTGACTACTCCGCCATCTTGGCCCCTGCCATGGTCTTTTCTATCATCTCTTATGCATGTGAAAGATGGGCAGTGAAAAAGACAGAAGAATTCCTGCATCTGAATTGAGTTGAAGAATACTGAATATACCAGACTGTCAGAAGAATGAAAAAATCAGTCTTAGAAGAAATACAACCAGAATCATCCTTAGAAGCAAGGATGGTGAGACTTTGGCTTGCTTACTTTGGACACGGCTTCAGGAGGGACTGATCTGTAGAAAAGGCTATCATGTTTGGTAAACTAAAGGTTCAGAGAAAACAAGGGAAACCCTCAACGAGATGAACTGACCCAATAGTTCCAACAATGGACCCAAACATACCAATGATTATGAAGATGGTGCCAGACCACGCTACCTTTTGTTCTGTTATATATAAGATCACCAAGAGTCGGCAGCAACTCAGTGGCAACTAACAACAATAATTAAACAAATTCTGAGCAATTTGTATATCATTCAGAATCTACACTATGCTCAGATGACATCATATCAAATGGTTAGAAACATGCAAAAATCTAGACAAAGCAGGAATTTTTCGTTTTTAGGGACAAGCTACTGGGTTGTTTCAAGGAAGAGTCTTTTTTTTAAATTACTTTTTATTTTCACAAACAAATGTTACTGAAGTTGAACCTAGCTGGGTGTATCAATGTTTGCCAGGATAAAAACTTTTTCTCAAGGCTCATGTTTTCAGACCACACATTTGCATCCTTTATGCTGCCTCACCTTCATAGAGTTTTTAAAAGACCTAAGTTGAAAAATAAGATTTCATAAGCTTCTACCCCAGAGCTTTCTGTATCTCCGTGTAAGCCAATGGCCACTGTTTTTAGAGCATTCCTCTGAGCACACTGGGAGCCTGTTGTTGATGCACAGTTTTTCCTAAGACCCGGGGCAAAGGGCCACATCATTTTAATCTGGGGAATGACTCTTTTGAGCAAGTCTCAGATAAAGTTAGTGATTTACAAAAGCTTTTATCAGTCTCCTGATGGCTTTTACAGAGTGGAACACTACATGACCCGTGTGATTTGTTTTCATTTACAAAGGTGCAGAGGCTTTGAATGTAAAAACGGAACGTTTTCTTCTCATGCCAAATGTAAACAATTTAACATCCATTTCCCATCCAGCTATTTTACCAGTTCAAAAGAGTTTATACGAATCTTATCTGTATTATATTTCCTGCTGATTGGCAGTGCCTCCTGCTCCAGCTGGGAAGCCAAAAATGTGCTGGCTTGGATTTGAACAGGAAAAGAATAACAAAGAAACTGGGAAATAAATGTAATGAGTAGTTACAGGGGTGCTGAAAACTATACTTATCGTTTCTTATTCTCGTGGAGTTGGTGCTGCCATATTGATTTATGCCTGGGAAGTCTTTTATGGAAATGCACAACAAAAGCTTCAGATTATTTTGTCAACAAGAAAACACAGTTTACCCTATCTTCAAAGTCTCCATCTATTCCTGATTTGAGCAGTTCCATATTCCTTGCTGCTGAGATCTTTCTGAGCCCTGGAGCTGGTTTGCACTGGATACAGTAATTCTCCATAAAAGATAAAAGCCCCTAGAATGTCACAGAGCTGGTTTTCCAGGCCAATGGAATAATTCTGTGGGGACCTGGAGGAGTCCAGAGAGTAAAAAGTATTGTGGCTATTCCAGGCAGACTTAGAGTCAGTTTACTGAGCCCTTAAGACCCTTTGTTTTTTTTTCCCCCTTCCAGAATGTGAAAGACATTCATTTGGCCTATTGTTTGAAGGTCTTAAGTCTCTTTCTCACATTCAAGGCCTGGGCTATTGGAAAGGAGAGGAGGGAAAGAATAAAAACAGCCGTCTAGACATTTCCTAGTGGAATATCATGTTTACAAACCACTTTCCTTGCCTTGTTCTAACAATACATTATGAACTGAGATAAAAAGCTAGATCATAAACTTGGGCCACATTGTAAGGATGACAAGCAAGAATTGTGGTTTTCTTAGAAAAATCAACTTAGTTTAATTTTTGCTTCAGTTTCTATTAATGGCCCTCCTCCAGCTACTCTCTCCAAAAATGTTCTCACTTACTCTCAGCTCCCCACATTCATACCACTTACACTTTCTGCCCTACACCCTACCCCAAAATCCACTCTGCTTTCAAGCCTCAATTTAATTGGACTTACCATGTGTATGGGGGAGTGTGTTATTTTTCTATAAATAGCCTAATTTTCCTATCAATAAATATACTATTACCTTCTAACTGTTGGATGCTTGTGTTAAAGATAAGATATAATGCTGCCATTGATTCAGTCCCTGACTCATAGCAACCCCATGAACAATGGAATGACATGCTGCCGAGTCCTGTGCTGTCACTGTCATGAGTTGCAGGTTGGGCCATTGTACTGCACAGGGTTTTTACTGGCTGGTTTTTGGAAGTAGATATCCAGCCTTTATTCCTAATCCATCTCAGTCTAGAAACTCCACTGAAACTTGTTCAGCATCATAGCAACATGCTAGCCTCCACTGACAGACGGGTGGTGGCCGAACGTGAGGTACATTGACTGGGAATCAAACCAGGTCTTTCACACGGAAAGCGAGAATTTTACCACTGAACCACCACTGCCCCCTTAAGGTAAGGTTGTTGTTGTTGGGTGCCATCAAGTTGACATTTGACTCATAGTGGCCCCCACGTGACAGAGTAGAACTGCCCCATAGGGTTTTCTAGGCTATAATCATGGAAGCAGGTCACCAGGTCTTTTTCCTGCTTATTAGCTGGGTGGGTTAGAACCACCAACCTTTGAGTTAGCAGCAGAGCGCTTAACGTCTGCACCAACAGGCTCATTAAGGCAAGGTTAGTACTAACCAAAAAGGGGCAGTATGTGGCAAACTCCTTTTCCCAGACAGATGTGCTATTGGAGGCTCTGTAGGTAAGATGTAAGTAATACAAAGGGCGTTGCAGTAGTAATTCCAGTCCTAGGGTAAAGTATGTGACCTCTCTGAGCCTCCATTTACTCATCAATAAACTAAGGGCATAGACATGATAACCTCAAAAGTTCCCAGTTCTTTAAAGAATTTTAAGCTTTTAAGTAGATCGTTACCTTTCCAGGAAGCTGACTACTTCCCTGGAAGTTGTACAACTATTTACTCCTGGCCTTAGAAGCCCTTGAATGAGGAGCATAGACCGTTTTGCTAGAATACATATGTACTGATCTTAATATTAATGCCTGACATTTGTCAAGTCCTGCTGGTTCACCAAGTGTTCACCTATCAGCTGACTTCTTACCCACAGCTAATGCACCAGGGCCATGAGTGATAGCATCAGCTGCCACCTGTGGCACAGTGACATCTGTCCTGACAAGCAAATGGGATGATGTATATGATGTGAAAGTATGTGGTAAATAAAAGCTCACTAACCAAATAGAAATTGTAATTTCTACTTAACAGAAGATTCCTAGCCTCTTGCTCTTTTCTTTAAGCCCTAATGCATGTCTTATCTTTTTTTCGCCTTACAAAGAAATATACTGATTCCCTGTCCTTATGTTTACATTTGGTTTCCATTTGAAAGGTCATCAATTATTTGGACAATGATAACAAGATATTTTATTAAAAAGTAATCTCCAAGTATTGAGCAACCCCAGAAATGGAATGCTCTGGTTAAGTTCATTTGATGATATGCAGTATATGCAGTTAAAATTAAAATAGAAGGCATATGATTTCCCCAGCCTCAAAAACCTAGCCTCACCTTATGCCACTTTGAGATAAGATTATTTTTTTAGGGAAGTTTAAGTTTATTTAAATGAGACATCTAAATGTGTAAAGTTTGCTTCTTACCAAGACACTGGGCCTGGGAAAGTAGTGTCTGGTTCAAATTCAATGCCCAAAGAATATCTGTTCAAGCAATGAATAGATAAGTGATTAAGTTGCCTTTATACTAACGTATATTGTACAAGTAACCAAAGGACACATTACACTGGGAAAATCTGCTGAAAAAGATTTCCTTAAAGTGTTAAAAAGCAAAGATGTCTCAGATTTCCTTAAAGTGTTAAAAAGCAAAGATGTCTCTTTGATGACTAAGGTACACCTGACCCAAGCCATGGTATTTTCAACTGCCTTATATGAATATGAAAGCTGGACATTGAAAGAGGAAGACTGAAGAGGTGACACATTTGAATTGTGTTGGCGAAGAATATTGAATATACCATGTTCTGCCAGAAGAACAAACAAATCTGTCTTGGAGGAAGTACAGCCAGAATGCCCCTTAAAAGCTAGGATGGTGAGACCTTTTCTTGCTTACTTTGGACACGTCATCAGGAGAGACAAATTGCTGTAGAAGGAGGGTCAGTGATAATGAGGGATTCTCTTGATGAAATAGATTGACACAGTGGCTGCAACAGTGAGCTCAAACATAGTAATGATTGTGAGTGTGGTGCAAGGTTAGGCAATGTTTTCTTCTATTATATGTAAGGACGCTGTGAGTCAGAGATGACTCCAGGGCACCTAACAACAACAATTGTCGAATAGTGTGATGGTTATTGGGTAATTTACCTCACCAAAGATGGATAAATATACTAGTGTGTCTTGTATATTTTTCCTTGCCTGCTTGTTTTCTTGCCCAAGGGCAAACCATTAGGCTTATTAGACACACTATTTAGGCTGTTTTGAGATTTGAAACTATATAGAACCCTAGCCTAAAATGTCAGTGCTTTAAGAAGGTATATAATCTGATGCCTCCTCCACAATCTGATGGAGATAGGTTTAGGGACATCTATTACGCCCACGTACGGCTGGGGGACTGGCTGTGCCTGTGCCCTGTAGAACTAATTATTCAGCTTTTCTATATGTAATTGGAGGGGTGGGGCCCGGAGTCCTTCATGGCATTAATATCCTAATGTTGTATGAAAGTAGCAGCTATGCTCATGATGGTCTTTTTTCTCTTTAATGAGCAATGGTTAAAAATATTAGCATTTATCAGTGGCTATCTTTGAGTAAGGTCCCTGGGTGGTGCAAACGATTTGGGCTTCACTACTAACCAAAAGGTTAGCAGTTGGAACCCACCCAGCAGCACTGCTGAAGAAAGGTCTGGCGATTTGCTTCCGTTAAGATTATAACCAAGAAAATCCAATAGAGCAGTTCTACTCGGTAACACATAGGGTCACCATGAGTCAGAATCTACTTGACGGCAAAGGGGTTTGCTTTGGTTTGGTTTTTATCTTTGAGTAGGAATCCCTGTGTATTTCAAGCGGTTAATGTGCTAGGCTGCTAACCAGAAGACTGGAGGTCTGAGTCTACCCAGAAGTACCTTAGAAGAAAGGCCTGGTGATCTACTTCTGAAATATCAGACTTTGAAAACTCTATGGAGCACAGTTCTACTCTGACATGCAGAGGGTCGCCATGAGTCCAAAATGACTTTATGGCAACTGTTTCTTTCCTTTTTTTTAAAAAAAAATCTTTGAGTAGTGGAATTACTGGTGATTTTTAATGTGTTCTTTAAGCTTTTCTCTATCAGAACTTTTTACAATGAACATATGTTATTTTATAATCATATAAAACAATAAAGTCCTTTCTATTTGGGCGGCGGTTGGGGGGGAACCTAACTCCAGGAAGAAAACTAAAAGGCAACAACGATATATTAGTTTCTATATCCAGCTGGACGATGAATAAGGAGGACTGAAGAAGAATGGATGCCTTTGAACTGCAGTGTTGGCAAAGAATATTGAATATACTATGGACTGCCAGAAGAATGAACAAATCTGTCTTGGAAGAAATACAGCCAGAATGCTCCTTAGAAGTGAGAATGGCAAGACTTCATCTCACGTTCTTTGGACATATTATCAGGAAGGACCAGTCCCTGGAAAAGGATATCATGCTTGGTAAATAGAGGGTCAGTGAAGAAAAGGAAGACCCTCAACCAGATGGGTTGACACAGTCGCTGCAACAATGGGCTCAAGCATAACAACGATCGGGAGGATGGTGTAGGGCCGGGCAGTGTTTCGTTGTTACACATAGGGTTGCTGAGTTGGAACCGACTCGACAGCACCTAACAACAATAGTACTCAGGTCTAGAGCAGGGTTTTTCAGACCTTAGCCCATAGATTTCTAGACCCCCTCCCCAACAGATTCCAAGTCAGTAACTCAGGATGGGGTCTGAGAATTTGCATGTCTAACAAGCACCAGGACCACACTTGGTGGAACATGGGTCCAGCAGTGGAATTGGAGTTGGAGAGAAATGGAAGCATCATCTGGATATCAGTGTTGGCCTTCTATTTGGGATCAAGTTAATCCTACCAACAATGTTTCCTGTTTGTGACTATCACAGCTTTACAGGAAGATTTCCGCATCAAAGTCTGTTTAACTCGAGTCCCACTGTCATACTTGGTGTGCTGTTTTTTAGTTCTCTAAAAAAGTAGTATCTAGGGCTAAAGAATTCTTAAAAGGCTCAGCTCCACTGGAAAAAGTGTGGTTCCACACAGATGACACTTGGGTCCAGAATGTGCAGCCCAGGACAGCAGAGTTTAATCCATTTGGGCCCTGGGCCTCTGGATCCTGCACTGAGAAAACACAGGCTGATAACTAAAGTTAGAGGTGAATCAATGTGGCAGTGATTTGGAACAGGGTCCTTATCTGGGGCTTTGATAGAGGAACATGCTCTCAGTCCCAAAGTCCTGGCATGATTCCTAGCAATGGATTAGCTGGTCAGTGAACTGAACTGACTTTGTTTTATCACCAGTTTTCATTTGATATATCAAGGAAAAAAAAGTCACAGAGAAAGAGAGAACTGGCCCCTAAGAACCTCCAACATTAACTTCTTAAAGGTTAAATCCCATGTATATTATCTGCATTATGATTAAAAGAATGACAACTGAAAGTGACTACCAAGTTAGTTACAGTTTTGTTGATTTGACCACAGTGCTAAAGTCTGAGCAACAAGAAAAAAGTAAAGTGGATTTTCCAAACAGACTGCCTTCAACTTACAAGACCTCATTCCAGAAGCAGCAATAATACTAATATTTATTGAGTGCTTACTAAAGGCCTTAACTGTATTACCTGATTTATTTATCCCTGTCATGGTCTCTTTACAAAAGAATCTCAAAAGCACCAAATCTTTGAATGTGGGCAGGATCGGCATCTTTTTGGCAAAAGTGTTCCTTTTAGGTTTTTGCTGCAGGTTAACAGAGAATCTTCTTACCACGCACACACAGCCACCCTTGCATGCTTATATATGATATATAAGGATGTGTTTGTAAATGTATGTGCCTGAGGTGGGGTGGATATGTGGACTCAATTATTTAAGAGGCTATTTCTTCTCTTTTTCTTTTAAGTAATCTCTATGCCTGTTTTCCCAGTGAGGAGGAGGGATGCAAGGATAGGGAGAAAGGAGAAGGAAGAGAAAATGGCTAACAATGAAGAGAGAGAGGTAAGAGGAGAGGGAATGATGTGGAAGAGCAAATGAGGGAGCAGGATTTAGGGAAAGCAATGGGGTGACTTTGAGAAGCCCTACTTTCTGCTGTCCCTCAAAATCCCAGGCTCCCACCAGACCCTTTGCCCCCGTGCCCCTCCTGTCTACGCCCAACCCTGTGTGGCTAAAGCTTTCACCTCATTCTCCAAGGATGGCCTGGAGCACTCTAGCTGGAATCAGAAATAGACAACATTTCCCTTCCCCACCTTTAGAGTTGCGCCAAGAGGTAAAGAAAACACAAAAACCTAAAAGGAATTTCTGACATTCTCCAATCCCTTAAAACTGAAGATGCTGCCGCACAGCTCCATCCAGCCGGCCCTTCAGGAGGTGGTCCGCTACTTCCCTGTTCTCCCAGCCCGGAGACCTACTTAAATTTATGCAGAATGGATATCATCAGCCACCCTTCAAGTTGAATTCAAAACTGCCCGTTACGTGTCACCCCATTATGCATTCCATTCTTTGTAGAATTTTATTTTGAGGTTGTACCTTGCTGGGGAAAGAGAAGCCTTTAGGGTACGGTATATTTCAAAACACAATTAAAATAAACTCTTGGAGTCGAAATGCGAAATGCATTTGTGTTCTATTAAAGCCCTTGCCCTTATCAGCTGCAGGAGTGCCCATACAGTGTCATTAGTAACCAGCCTTACACAATGGGCAACAGGCATTCACAACTCAAAAACAAACAGGGGCCCCAAACACCACAATAACTTCCTGTACCTCTTCTTGTTTGCTTGTTGAGCCCTCAACCTTGGGAGTTGCTGAAATACATAAAAGCGTAACAGCTTTAGTCAATATTTGCCAGCCTAAGCGAGTGATTTTATTTAGCGAGATGCCTGAGCGCTTTTGAATAAATACAGCTCCTTGTAAGCAGGAGAACAACCCCAAGCAGGCACTGGGGAAGGGCTAAGGCTACACTAGGTCTGCCCTGGGGTGGGATGCGGTCCTGAGACTTTGAAGGGTCCTGATCTGGCCTCTTGCCTGCAATTTTCTGTAGCATGGGCAAACGGTGCAGTCCTGGTGGCATGTGGGCCAGTCCAGGGACAAGGAAAAATGTCCACCTCTAGGCTGCACTTGGAGTTCTTGGGTGGTACAAATGGTTAATGCACTTGGTTATTAACCAAAAGACTGGCAGTTTGATTCCACCCAGAGACACCTCCGAAGAAAGAACTGGCAATCTACTTACAAAAATTCAGCTATTAAAAACCCTATGGAGCACAGTTCTACTCTTATACACACGAGGTCATCATGAATCGGAAGCAACCCGTGGCAACGGGTTTAACTGGTTCTCTCTTCTAGTTCTAGAGGAGTGGTTCCAACCACAATCACCTGGAGGGCTTGTTATACTACAGACTTCTTCACCCCACACTAAGAGTTGCTTATTCAGTTGGTCTTAGTGAGGCCCAAGAGTCTGCATTTCTAACCAGCTTCCAGGTGATGCTGATGTTGCTGGTCTGAGGATCACGCCTTGAGAACTACTGGTCTAAACCAGCTCTAGCCAACACAGATGTAATGTGAGCCATCATTGTAATTTTAAATTTTCTAGTAGCCACGTTAAAAAAATAAAAAAGAAGCAGATGAAATTGCTGTTAGAGGCCATGGAATCAGCTCAATTGAAATGCATTGACCAGGAATCAAACCCCGGTCTCCCACGTGGGAGGGGAGAATTCTACCATCAAACCACCAATGTTTTCTCTTCCTCTTGTACCAGGAAGGTAACAAGAAAGGATTACTAGAACTACTGAAAAAAGTTCCAAAATAGACATCACAGAGTGTTGTCTTTGGAAGACAGCACTAACAAACCATAATACTATTGTTGTTGTTGTTAGGTGCCTTCGAGTCGTCTCCGACTCATAGTGACATTATGTACAACAAAATGAAACGTTGCCTAGTCCTGCGCCATCCTCACAGTCGTTGCTGTTTGAGTCCATTGTTGCAGCCACTGTGTAAATCCATCTCATTGAAGGTCTTCCTCTTTTCCACTGACCTTCTACTTTACCAAGCATGATGTCTTTGTCCAGGGACTGGTCCCTCCTGATAACATGTCCAAAGGTATGTGAGACAAAGTCTCACCATCCTGGCTTCTAAGGAGTATTCTGGCTGTAATTCTTCCAAGACAGAATTGTTCATTCTGTTACCAAACCTGGAAAGGTGGGTTCTTGTCCAGTGTGCTCAGACTTGCCAATTATTTGAACACAGTCTTTGAGAAAGTAACTTTATTGCTGTGCAGAGCAAGAAGCCAGGAAGAAGTTCCTCAGATCCAGCTCTCTGAGCTACGGGAAAGCAGGGCTTATATGTGATTTGGCCAACAAGACAGTGGCCATGCAGGCATATTGGAGAGGGAAAATTCTAGAAGGTGGCCAGGAAACAGGAGGTGACGTGGTTCTTGTCATATCTCTCACTTCGGAATAGGGTCCGGGTGCTGATTTTCCTTCTGATCAGTTCCACCTGCTGCTGTGTCTACTGTTGAAGTCAATTAATGGTCGCACCTGGCTCTTCTGCCCATGCCGGGTGAGCCAAATCTGGCTTGGTGTTGTTTAAGGACTAATGGAAATTTACTGGCATTCATAGGGTCAGGTTACAGTTCTGGCAGTCCATAATATACTCAGTATTCTTCACCAACACCGTATAGCAAAGGTGTCAATTCATCTTTGGTCTTCCTTATTCATTGTCCAGCTTTTGCATGCATGTGAGGCGATTGAAAATACCATGGCTTGCGTCAGGTGGATGTTAGTCATTAAAGTGACAGCTTTGCTTTTTAAAATTTTAAAGAGGTCTTTTACAGCAGATGAAATGAAGTATAATATGTTGAAAATATTATTATTTCAAAATGTAGTCAATATAAGTTTACATTCTCTTTTTGTGCTGTCTTTGAATTCCAGTGTGTATTTTACACTTATATCCCATCTCAATTAGAAGTAACCACATTTCAAGGGCTCAGTAGCCACGTGGCTAGTGGCTACTGTATTGCACAGCATATTTCTAGACCATGCTCTGGGTATCTAGGACTCAAGAATTCCCAGCCCTACAGCCCCAAGCCTGCTTCAAGGGCCTGAGTGTCCTCCCAAGTGTGTGCCTTGCTATCGGAATAAACATCTCCAGGCCTTAGAGATGCCCTGGTGTCGGCACTTTGCTGGGTGTGAGTTGAGGGGTGGGAGGATTGGAATAAACTCGAACATAAGAGCTGGGGTGTCCATATCCATGAACATGAGAACCTTGAGGTGTGGGACAGAGTCAGGGTGGACAGAGAAATGCTACAGGCTGCGGTGTGTGTGTTTGTGAGAAAGAGATTGAGGAGCTCACAAAAGAGCACAGGAGCGAGAGCCCTCAGTGAGTACCCACGTGAGACATGTGAGGTGCTTCTCTCCCAGGCTCCCTTCAGTTTACAGAACAATCCACTCCCCATGACACACCATCAATTGATCTGCATTCACCATTGCCTTGTCTCTTGTCTTATCTCGCCTTATCTCTCATCTTCAGGATAGTTAGCTTTTTGGGTTTGTAGCTATCCTAGGGCACTGCTCATAAAAGGAGATGCCTCAGTATGCCTTCCTACTACAGGGTGCCTTCCCTACTTTTTCTTTCTTTTTACAAGTGGCCTGGGGTCTGACTTGAAGGAATGATCATAAAGAGTATGATTACTTTTACACTGGCTGCCACGAGAAGAGGATTCTGTGAGGAGGGATTTATACATGGAAATCAATACCAGCATTGAGAAGCATCCCCTTTTGCCCATGTAAGTGCTGCCCACAGGGTCAATAGCTGGAATTAACCTGGATCCTTTTTTTATTACTATTATTTTTAATAAAGCTGTTTTACGACAAGCTCTGATGTGAACTCCTACTCTGCAGCCACACCAGCACGAAGGGAAGAATAAATAGTTTCATTTAAGAATTACTTTTCATCCCATTGGGCACCATTCCCCATGCCCACCTCCCTCACCCTTCCAGTCTCCAGAGTCAGGAGTAAGGGGAGCACAATTAAGCCTTTCATGAACATCAACTGATACCAACATAAAAGAGAATGAGCTCATTGCTCTGATTTTATAGGTTGTTTAATTTGTGATATACAATAATAAAAATTAGCTTTTGTAGGTACGGCTGTATTGAATGTTTACGCTATGGCTTATGCCATTTAATTCTTAAAACAATCCTATAAATTGAAGAAATGGAGGCAGTGGATGGGGAAATGTCTTAATTAATCAAGGGAATAAGTGATTGAGAGCTTACATCCTACCAAAGTCTTTTGGACTCCCAAACCTGTACTGTTTGCTGGCTCAGAAAGATTAGACTTGATGGATGCTCCTTACTTGCTGGGATAGGTGTTGAAAATCTCAGGTGTCTGTGTACCTTCTTTCATCAAACTTCTACCATTTTTGCTGTTCAGATAGACAAAGATGGGGGAGTAAGAGATTGCTTTTGTGATAATCCTAGAGTCAACTCTAGAATCCTCTTTTCTCATGCCTTGCATCCAACTCATCAGTAAATCTTCTTAGCTCTACCTTTAAAATATATCCAGACTCTGACCACATTTGCCACTTCCACTACTCACCTGACTCCCATTCTCGCCCACCTACAGACTCTTCTCCACACAGCAGCAAGAGCAAAACTTCTAATAAGTTAAGTTAGGTCATGTTTTTACTATATTTAAGGTCTTCCAGTGGCTTCCCATCTTATGCAGAGGAAAAGCCAAACTATGTGCAATGACCTATAAGGCCCTACGTGTTCTTCCCTCACACACACACACACACATACACACACACACACTCCTCTGATTTCATCTTTTTCCATTTTCCTCCTTACTCACTCCCCTCCAGCTACACTGTCTCATTGCAGTTCTGCAAATTCATCAAGATCTCTCCTGCCTCTGAGCCTTTGTATTTCTGGTTCCCTCTGCCTGGAACACGTCTCCCTCTGTTAATAACATGGCTCCCAATCTTGCTTCCATCAGGTGTCTACTCAAACGGCTTCTTTCAGAGCTAATTCCTCCCTGACTACCTTACAGAAAATAGCAACCCCTCACTCCTTATCATCTTTACTGTGCCCCGTCTTTTTCCAGTACTTTCCATTTTTTCTGCTGCCCAACATATTAAATATTTACTTTTTTGCAATCTCCATCTCGCCTCATCCCCTGCCATGCTATCAGAATATGTTGTTGTTGTTGTTGGATGCCGTCAAGTCGATTCCGACTCATAGCAAACTATAGGACAGAGTAAAACTTCCCCATAGGGTTTCCAAGGCTGTAATCTTTATGAAAGCAGGCTGCCACATCTTTCTCCCATAGCAAAATATAAGCTGTATAAAGTCTGGTTTGATTCACTGTTAGAAAAGTTCCTAGAATAGGTTCTGACATATAGTAGGCACTCTGTAAATATTTGTTGAATGCATGAGTGATAATAATTTGAGTGCCACCAGATATGGAAAGAGGGGCAGTAAGATGAATGTTATAACAGCCTTTGGGTAACCAGATATAGGGAGCCTCCACATGGAGGATGTCAGGAATAGTAGCCAGTCCTGACAGAATCTCTCAAATGCAAATCCAGGAGGAAGTTTCAGCACCATTTCTGGACTTAGGGCCAACACTTAGTCTGATACCACTTTGTAAGCCTCTTGTCTCCGGCCTCTATGGCATTTAAATAAAGCAAGAGCGCTGCAGCTAACCCAAGTGATTTCCCATGACCCCTTGCAGTGCTCAGAACTTGGAGGACAGGTTGGCGTCAGCATGCGGCTTTGGGCAGCGGCAGCTGGTGGAGTCGTGTGTCAGCATCAGTGGAGCAGTCCGGAAGCTTCCACTCTACCTGCTAGGCTATGTTACTTCATTTATCTGAGTCTTTGCGTGTGTGTGTTGGGTAGGGGGTGGGGAATATAAAGAAGAACAGTAGACAATTGGCAGGTTTAACCAAGTCTTTGTGCCAGGTGGTTCCTGCAAGGTGACTTTGCACACTTTGACTTCCCTGGACTCATAGGCTAGGTATTGAGGCTGCTCTGCTACCCAAGAGGAATAATCCAAATAAGGGCTCAACTTATAATTTAGCTCCTTCAGCTCTTCCAATTGATCTGAACCCACCAGTCTTAGGGGTGTTGATGTTGGGAAAACCCGAACCTTGGGAACAAAACACTGACCAATCCAAACTGAGACCTGCCTGCAGGTGAAACAGATCAAGAGCTTACCTGCAGAGACCCAATCCCAGGCAACACGGAGATTCCCATCTCTCTTTTCAACTTTCTCTGGCCTTGGGGATATTGCCATACCTAGAGAAGCTGCCTTGATTGGTTCAATTAGCCAGTTAATCCTAAATCTCCATGTCACCCTTTTTGGCGCAGCCATGGCCAGGTTGTAACTATGTGTGCCTCGCTAGCATGAAACAACAGCCTGCATCCGGAAACACTTGGAGGAAGGCTCCAGGTTCCCAGCAATATTTTAGTGTGTCTTCAGCTGCCATAGCAGGAGAATAGTTCACAAGGGTAATATATTCTGGGAGTTTGCTGAAACGCTCAACTGACAAGAGCCCTGTTGAGATGCTGTTCATTCCCCTGGGAGCTTTTCTGTTTACATGTGCCTTTACTCATCTTTCAGCTGAATCAGAAAGCTGAATGGAAACTTCAGCATTTGAGAACGCAAAATGGATTTTGACACTTAAAAGGACTTTCTTACAGAGAAACCCTGGGTTAACAATCCTCACATGTAGGTTACTTCTAAAGCCCCGCTATTCGGGAGTTGTCTGGGGCCATAGAGACTGCTTCCTGCACAGTGCAATACAGTGGCCACATGTGGCTATTTAAATTAAAATTTGAAATAACTTAAATCAAGGAAAATTTGAAAAAAAAAGTTCAGTTCCTTAGTCACACTATCTACGTTTCAAGTGTTCGCAGGTATCACGTGGCTAGTGGCTACATTATTGAATAGCACATGTACAGGACACTGCCATTAGCACAGAAAATTCTATTTGACAGCACTGGCTAGATTATTCCCCTCATTTTGCAGAAAAGAAAACAGAGGCTCATAGAGGTCAAGTGCCTTGCTCTCCTGTCCTATAGATTGTAGCTTGGCTGTAATTAGAAAGGGCGCGGTTTGTATTACTCGGTCTTTCATACTACCGGGCCATCCTCCATTTCTGATGTAGTGTCCAATGTTACTCTAATCAAATCCAGCACAAATAAAAGTGAGGAAAAGCAAACTGTTGACACAACTAGCCAATACAAGTCTAAGTATGAAGGGTTACAAAATAAAATTAAAATAGAGTAAAAAATCCTGTCTTCTCCAGGAAACTGTCCAGGAGTTATCAGAAGAGAGGAGAATTTTCCCTGATAGCACTGTGCTCACACTTGCAGCTCACGGGACTGCCTCAGTTACTCCAGGACTGCATTATTGATATAACCAACGAAAGCATTTATTTTATCCTGTTTCTTTTGCTTTGTATAATGGATGTTACCAAAGCCAAAAAAAACAAACCTGTTGCCGTTAAGTTGATTATTTTAATTGTCTAAGTAACTCTTAAAAAAAGCTTCCCTTGTACTGTTGATACAGGGCACGTCTAGGAACGTTTTGGCCTAGCAACCCACAAGCAATAATGGCCACTGTTAACTTGTATGTGGTGGAAACTATTTCAATTACCCTGCAATTAGAAACTTGCATTACAGTCTAAGGTGTCAGGATCGAGGAGCCTATGGTTTTATGGTTAACAACTCCCCCCACCTAAAGAAAGCTAGAAAATTCCTATGAAGCCAGGAAATGTCTACACACAGGAATTTCTTTCTAGTCATTTGCTCCATTTCCCCAGGCACTGTAAAAATCTCAAGTTTACACCAAAGGACCCCAAGTCAATACTACCTTTTTCAGGGTTGATCTAAACCTGAGGAAATGTCTAGGGCTCTTGAGGGTCAGGGACAGTATCCTTATTCATCTGTATCTCCATCATTCAGCACTGTGTCTGGAACACAGTAGGTGCTCAGGAAGTATCTGTGGAAGGGATCCAGTGAAAGAAGACCGTAAGAACTTGAATTGTCCTGATTTGTTACCCTCTCTTCACATGGCCAAAGGCAATCATACCTCTGAGATAGACACCTCTTGTTTTGTCTGCTTAGTCATCCCTCTTATTAAGATAATCTATATCTTCGTTCAGAGCCCCAGTGGTGCAGTAGTTAAGAGTTCAGGCTGTTAACCAAAAAAGGTCTGCCGTTCGAATCCACCAGCCACTGCTTGGAGACTCTATGGGGCAGTTCTACTCTGTCCTATAGGGTCGCTATGAGTTGGAATTGACTAGACGGTGAGTTTGTTTTATTTATTTATTTATTTAGTATATTTTTTTTTATATATCTTCTTTCAACCACCCTTTCCCCATGGTCAGACCATGTGCTCCAAGTGAAATTAAACCTACCTTTGCTCTAGCAATGGACGCTAAGACCTGGGCCCGGCCAAAGCTATGTGTTAAACTATGAGCATAGGCCCCCAGCACACCTACCTAGAATAAGCGTCAGAATATTTGCTGGAGAGGCAAAGAAGAAGGAACTGCGTTTCTGCTTGTGTTTCTAAATCGGAAGAAAGTAACCCTGGAACCATTAGTGGCCATATTTGCCACTTCATGGGACATCTCAGAGGAAAAGCAGAGGTAAGAGATGGAAAGACAGAAGCCTGATGACAGAATTTGGACATCTGGATCCAGTCTTCAAATTTTCAGTTACCCAAACCAATAATTTACCCTTCTTTTTTTTTTTTTTTTAATCCTGTTTTAGTTTTGTTTCTGTTAACCTGGTTGGAACAGAAAGAATGATGATTAATTAAAAAACAGCAATCCCCAAAATCACTTTTGAAAGGTTAGCACCATGACTGTTGAAGTTATTCTCTGATGATAGTGACTTCCCCAGCCTAGAGATTGCTTTGGAGAGTCTGGCTTTCCTCAGATTTCCAGGGCCTTCCAGCCTTCCTGATATATATCTGTCGGAAGTGTCCTCGATTTCCACGCACTGCCTTCTCTGCTTTAACCCACTCTCTAGCTCACAAATCACAAACTTATAATGCCTCATGCCAGCCTCTACACTTACCCTTTTTCAGCCTTTAATTTTCCAAACCCATTTCATGAGTAGGCTCAGCTCAGAAGAGAACAACGGGAAACCAAGATTTATATGGCACAGTGTATTTTATATTTAATAACTGATCTGTCATGACATTTATCTGCATAAAAATTTGCAGAATTCATGAGTGGCTCGGCAGCCGTGGCCTCCAGTGAGTTATGTTCCCTGCTCTACCCAGTGAAGATGGATAGCTTGGTAGATACCAGCTCTCATGTGCTCAGAAATCTTCAAATATATTCCTGAGTTTCTTCTGTGGAAAAGTGAAAAGCAGCCTTACTAGGAACTGGCAGTTCACAGGAATGGAGCCCTGGTGGCACAGTGGTTAAGCGTTTGGCTGCTAACCAAAACGTTGGTAGTTTGAATCCACCAGCTGCTCCTTGGAAACCCTATAGGGCAGTTCCACTCTGTCCTGTAGGGTCACTATGAGATGGAATCTACTAGACAGCAATGGGTGGGTAGCAAGAACAGGCAGTGCATGGCTGGCAGCCTCTTGTGTAGGGCAGGCAGCTTGTTGGGGCTTTTCATACAATAGCTTTTGGAGTCTGCATCAATTTATGAAGTAGACATTAATTTTGTTCTCCATTACAAAGGCTCAAAGATACACAACTACCATCTGGTGCAGCTAGAATTTCCCCAACACCAAAGCCCTAGTCCTTTCCATTATACTTTGCTTTCTCTCCTACTATTTTATAACTATGCATTTTGGGGGATAAAACAGGGAGAAACTGACATTTTGGTTAAATTGGGTCGTTTATATGCCATATATCAACTTTGTAAAATAAAATGAGAGACTTAAAGATAATAAAGCAAACACAAGCTGACTTCATGTTCCTGGTTTTACATTATTATTATTCTACCATTAATCTATCAGAGTGTGATATATTGTCTGTCTGGTTCAGTCAGGTCACACTGGGTTTTACCTTTATAAGTTACTATTCACAAGTATAATTTGTATGTGAACTAGTTTCAGAAAGTTCCAAGACTCAGTCCAGTTCTAGTATAGCTAGAGACTGTGATGAATAGTGCCTACCATCTGGGAGAAAAACAGAGCCATATATCTTGGTGTCATTTTCATCTGGGTGGAGAAGTAAATGTCATGAATTGAGGACATTTTAAGGCTCAAGATTCTGACTCTAGGGAAGTAAAGATTTTAAAGGACTGTTGTTGATGTTATATGCAGTTGAGTCAGTTCCAACTCATAGCGACCCTATAGGACAGAATAGAACTGCCCCCACAGGGTTTGCAAGGAGTGGCTGGTGGATTCCAACTGCCAACCTTTTGGTTAGCAGCCATCTTCTTAACCATTGCCCACCAGGGCTCCCTTAAATGACTAGGGTGGTTAAATTCCTAACACCCTTCTCTTCTTCTTTGCAACACTCAATGAACTTGAATTTTCTTGAGTTATATCAAGCATCCTAACAGACTGCAAGTCTCTTGAAGAAAGTAAGTCTCTTGAAAGTCTTCTTCTGCACAGTGTTCCAAGTACTAGCTAGCACACAGAGCCTAACCCATGGTAGACACTTAAAAGTTGTTGGAACAGATGTGGGCTTAGGAAAGAGGGCACCATTTGTTTCACTGGGGAGTGCTGGCATGTTCTTCTTCCCACCAGTATGAAAGTTAGAAAACTAGAGTTGAGACTCTGAGCTAGGTCTCTCTTTGAAGGCTGTGTTTCTTGCACAGAGAGTACAAACCAGCTGCCTCATGCCTTGAGTAGGGAAGAGTAGAAGGAAGTGGTTTGCCCTCAGGGTTTCACTGGCAGGACCAGTTCTCAAAAGCTAAATGCCAAGAGAGGAAGAGGAGGAGCTTGGAGACCCTGGTAGTTCCTTCTATTCCCTTCCTGGATGAACTAGAGATAACAAAGGAGATGATGTTGACCGGAGAGTTTCGGTCCAAGCAACAGCCACTTTTCAGCAGTGGTACTAGAGGGAAGAGCACCCTCTGGAGACTCCCAACTAGAAGTCCAGAGCTAGTGGTGGTTGCGTCTTTGCTCTGGGCTTTTTCAGGGGTGGCCATATTTGGAAGCGGCTTAATCTCAAGGACTTCAGCAGGTCCTAGAAGAAAAATAACCCCATATGCCTGAGCAAAGGAAGGCAGCTATTATGTAAACAACTGAATTTACATTTTCCAGGCTCTGAATGGTTTAGGAGAGGTTAGCCTGGAAGGTCTGTACAGGCATCTCCATCCTCTCATGAATAAATAGCAGGAAACTACAGGCAGCAGCTTCACACATTGGAAGCCACCCCTTGACCTGGGACTTCTATAGATCTGTGTTCCCCCTCTTAATAGATTGATCCAACTGCTGTCAGATATGCTGCATTTACCTGGTGGCACAGTGGTTAAGAGCTACGGCTGCTAACCAAAAGTTCAGCAGTTCAAATCCACAAGCAGCTTCTTGGAAACCCTATGGGGCAGTTCTACTCTGTCCTATAGGGTCACTATAAGTCAGAATCGACTCAGCGGCAATGGGTTTTTACCTGAGGTACACCATGTAAGTAAGGTGCTTGTCAGATGTCGAACAGGACAAGGAGCCGGGATTCCACTGAGCTTCCAAGCAATGATTCTGTAACTGTTATTGTACCCACGTGCTAATGAATTTTGTAAGTGTGACAGGATTCCTTCTTAGGACTGGCTTTCATTGATCAATCCGATCTGTGAGGAAACATATAGTCCTACCTATTGATAACTGCTGGAAGCCACTGACGTATATCACAAGAACTCAAAAGTTTGAAAGAGAAACCTGGCTTAGATCAGGTTTGTAATGGCTTCCCCAATTTTTTTTTTTTTTTTCCTAACTGTAAATACCAGCTCTTCAGCTTACTAGTTCTGTGATTATGAGCAAGTCACTTAATTCTACCCAAGCCTATCTGAGCTTATTAATTTAGCACCTCTTCATTCATCAAGTATGTATTGGGAACCTACTTTGTGCTAGTTACTGCATTAGGTATTATAGAAATGCATAATAATATCCACTTCACAGAGTAATTATAAATATTAAGTGAGATAATTTCTAGCGCAGAGGGGTGGTTAATAAATTTCTATTGTATATGAATTTGGAAACAAATTGTAATGAAGGATGAAGGAGATAAAATCCGATTTAGAGTTTGGCCTACCTAGGTAACCTGGAATATTGTTACTAATTATTATTGCTATTATTATTGTTTTTTCTCAACAGTAGAATGGAGATATCAATCTGAGTAATTACCAAAAGCCAGGTAAAATTAAGTTTAAGGTCGATATCCATCCATGGACAAATATTTCCCCATTTTTGCTTGGAATCCAGTCTGTGATATGGACCACAATGAGATAAACCAACCAGTTGCTATCAAGTTGATTCTGACTCATGGGTTTCAGAGTAGAACTGTGCTCCACAGGGTTTTTAATGGCTGATTTTTTGGAAATAGATCACCAGGACTTTCTTCTGAGGTAACTCTGGGTGGGCTGGAACCACCAACCTTTTGGTTAGCAGCTGAATATGTTAACATTTGCAACGCCCAGGTACTCCACATTCAGACAGAGCCTTCTTATATGGAAGGTCACCCTTTAAGGAGCATATGCAGAGGTGTTGTAACTTCAGGTTATGGAACAGTCCAGAGGGTTGGTGCACGCAATGCACTCTGCGTACATCCTGCTCCACAAGGATCTCCTCCCAGTCTCCTTGTCTCTCCAGTAGGTAGTCAGTTTACACACAGAGATAATCAAGCAGTGCTGCTGGGGTACCTGAAGAAATGATCCATTTCTGTACTCTCTTTACTCTGAAAACTGAGAGTGGAGCTGAGATGAAATTTTTCAAAATACCCAGAAGTGGGCAGATATCCTAGGGTCAGTAAATTTGCAGTGGCTGCTTTGCTTGGTAAATCAATGGGGGCTAATTAAGTGTCCTACTGAGAAGGGGGCATCTGGTGTGTTTTGTAAGGCTAAATAATCCTTCAGTGAGGCAGAGTGAAGGCTGCTCTCGCAGGAAGCTAGTGTGAGGTGGGTGAAGTCTTTGGAAGCGCCCTGAGCAAATGCAGCTGGTAACACAAGCGAGGAGCCACTTATTAACCAGCACCCTGGGGGCCTGGGGGAGGGGAGAGAAATTTAGGGCAACTATGCGTTTTCTTATTCTGCTTCCCCAAGAATCAGGCCTTGTAGCATTGCTGGAAATGGGGAGAAGTGTCAGAGAATTCCGTGTTACAATCAATTTCCAGCATAATCCTACAAACCCAATGGTAGAGACTATATTCCTTAGGCCGAAAGCTTTGTATTCTTCTTTGACTTCACAGTGAATCTTCAGAACTCCATTCCTCACTCTGCTTTCTGTCTCACCTGGCCTGGTTGGGTGCCCTGTGAACACACAGAGCCTTAGATCTTTGCCTTCTCTTCTTCAATGGAGCTTAGGTTTCTATGAAGATAAAGGGGGAGCTTCCAGAACCTGGGACTCTTCTCATCATTTCTTTTTGTCTTTGAACAATGGCTTGAATGAAAGATACCATATTAAATGCAAAGTGCAGGATAATTTTGTGATCAGATTCCCCCAGTATTTCTTTCTTTCTTTTTTTTTTTTTTTTTAAGAATTTATGAAATTCTGCTAAAGATCTTTGGAAAGACATTTTTTAAGGAGAGTGAGTTACAGTAATGTTTGACTTTATAACCCATTTCGGAAAGATAATGAAGAAGTTGGCTGTAACTAGATAGTTTTGTAGTGACTGGATAAAGTCATCTTCACTCATTTAGAGAAATACAACCATAGAAAGTCAAGAAATAATAGAAGAGAAGGTCCGAAATGAACTGTTTTTAATTTCAGCAGTGTCTTTAAAGGCAGTGTATCCACATTTAGTCTAGCATGGGGAAAGGAGGAGTAAATTACGAAGCAATTAGTAGCTAGTTACATACCAACTAGGTCCCTGAGTGACACAAAAGATTTGCTCTTTGCTACTAACCGAAAGATTGGTGTTTTGAACCCACCCAGTGGCTCCGTGGAAGAAAGGCCTGGTGATCTGCTTCCATAAAGATTACAGCCAAGAAAACTCTATGGAGCAGTTCTACTCTGTAACACACGAGGTCATCATGAGTCGGAATCTACTCAATGGCAATGGGTTTGGTGTTTTGGGTTTAAATACCAACTATCTGATGCCAGTCAGCTATAGAGGCTCAGGTGTGGCTTTAAAAAAAAAGTATTAGTAAATCCAAACGAGGAACTGTCATTCCAATACATTAATTTTTTTTTAATATCATAGAAGCCATTTTTGAGCCAGTTTCAAGTCAGAAAATTAGGGATGTAGTTTTAGAAATAAGAATTCTCCTGGTCTGGTTGCAATGGGCAAGATCAGCTCCAAAAGTGACTTCCTACAAGTAGAGCTGTTCTCTGTGATGCGTGTCATACATTTTTCTAAAGCCATCTGAGCCTGGTTTTCTATATACCTTCTATATACTCCGATATCTCCCTGTATTTCTCCAGTCATGAAATATGTGACACTGTATTTTCATTAAGGAGCCCTGGTAGTGCAGTGGTTAAAGCGCTCGGCTTCTAACTGAAAGGCCAGGGGTTCGAACCCACCAGCTGCTCCATGGGAGAAAAGACATAGAGATTGCTCCTGTAAAGATTATGGCCTTGGGGTAGTTCTACTCTGTCCTGTATGTTCGTTATCAGTTGGAATCGACTCTACGGCACACAATAACAACAACATATTTTAATTGCATATTTTATTCTCCCCGCTAGAGTAAAAGATTTTGTGAGGACAGAGACGTGTCTGAATTGCTCACTGATACATCCAACACCTGGCACAGTACCTGTTCAATAAATCTTTGTAGAAAGCTGATGAAGGGCATTAATTTTAGTAGGATTCCAAATCATCTCCTCAAAAACTCACTTTAATTTATGGAAAAAGAAAACTGCAGTGGATACCATAGTGTACTTTTAAAAGTCAAATACAAACTTTCAAGGAAAGAAATTCAAATTGTTTTCTTGCTATGTCTCAGTTTTTATTGTGGCATAGTGTTTAAGGGCTCGACTGCTCACCAAAAGTCGGCAGTTCAAACCTACCAGCTGCTCCATGGAAACCCTATGGGGCAGTTCTACTCTGTCCTGTGGGGTCGCTATGAGTCAGAATCGACTCGACAGCAATATGTTTGGTGTTTTGGTTTTAGTTTGTATTAATTCATATAAAAACAAACACTTCGCTTAAGAAAGAAAGAAAATTTAGCCACATGGACGGCGATGCTGCTTCACTCCGTTAATCTGTCTATTCTGCAGTTTCTGAAGGTCGGGCATTCTGAAGGGTCAAACGGAAACATAGTTTTTTGCCCTATGGAGTGATGCCTACCACCTAGTGATGAAAAGGGGCAATTACAGGTATAAACTGCAGTTACACAAAGAAAGCGGTCTGCCTGGTTTTTTGGGTTTTTTTTGACATTCTTTCTTTTCAGGGACATTTTGAGAAAAGGCACCAAGACTGCCTTCACATATATTATTTGTGATAAAAGTTTAATTAAAATAACTGTGGTTACCAGTCTCCAAAGATGGTTCCTTTATGAACCTTACCACCCAGTATCTAACTTTGCATAGTTCCCTCCCTCACTGGTCTGGCCATGGGTAGCCAATAGAATGTGGTGGAAGTGGGCCTGCATGACTTTGAGACTAGGTCATGAGAAGCCAGGCAGCTTCACCTCGGGGCTTGCACTTGCCCCTCTGGGGGAAGACAGTTACCATGTAAGAAGTTTGAGTACCGAAAGACTTCCATGCTATGAGGAAGCCCAAGCCACACGCATGGAAAGGCCAAATGGAGAAAGAGCTATGTTGACCAGTCATCCCCTCCTAGGTGCTAGCCACATTAAAGTGAAAGAACTACCTTAGATGTTCCAACCCCAGCCAATGCCAAGTGGAAAAGGACCAAGGCCCTAGACATAGGACCAAGGCAAGTGATCTATCCAGATGAGCACTAGGCATCATGGCAAAGAGATAAGCCCTCCCAACTATCCCCTGCCCAAATTCCTGACTGACAGATTAGGAGCATAATATTTGGGGAAGTTTATTACATAATCAGAACAACACTCTTAAGTGTTTATTTAAAAACAGTCCCCTAGTTTTATGCTCACTAATATATGGAGATGTGCGTTCACAGAGTACGTAAAAAGATTTTGACTTGCAACTCACCACATAGAAAAACAACCTGATTCTTTTGATCCTCCATTATATTACCTGTAAAATAGGATGGTAAATAATATTTAACTTTTGGGAGCCCTGGTGGCATAGTGGTTAAGAGCTCGGCTGCTAACCAAAAGGTTGGCAGTTCAAATCTACCAGCTGCTCCTTGGAAACTCTATGGGGCAGTTCTATTCTGTGCTATAGGGTCGCTATGGGTCAGAACCGACTTGACAGCACCTAACAACAACAACAACCTTATAGGTGTAGACCCTAGGCAGTGCAAATGGTTAAAGTACTCAACTGTTAACCAAAAGGTTGGAGGGTCAAGCCCACCTAGAGGCACTTCTGAAGAAAGAACTGGTGATCTATTTCCCAAAAATTAGCCATTGAAAACCCTATGGAGCATAGTTCAACTCTGACACACATGGAGTTTCCACGAGTCAGAGTGAACTCAATGGCAACTGATTTGGTTCAACTTATGGAGTGGTTGTGAATGTAAAAAAAAATACAAAGTGTGAAAATACTTATTAAACTCTGAACTGCTATGCACAATTTCTAGGGGTAGTGGTGATATGGGTGGTGACAGTAGTATTGTGTGCAAGGATGAAGTTGGTGATGGTGGTTTAAGGATCAACCAGGTAGCAGTCATTGCTACCTGTAAACATGTGAGCAAACCACACATCTGCAAGAACGTTCTCAGTTCTCAGGATTGAGGTACAGAAGCATAAGACTGCCCTTGCCCTCAAAATCTTAACAATATCCTTGGAAAAATAATATTCAGATGCATGAAATGTTGATATACATTTTGTCCAAGAAGGAAATAGAAAATTATACCCTGCAGTGTAGATTCCAATTTTCTGTAGGAGTTCAGAGATGAAAGAAATACAGATGGCTTTATAAAAAGGGTGGGTTTTTCCCTGGAAGCAGAATGGATAGGTTGTGAATGTGTGCATGCAGGAAGAGGGGAGCTTTCAGAGCAAAGGGGGAGAGCATGAGTAAGAGAAACACTAAGGTGAGAATGGTAGGCAGATATGCTTCGAGATCCTGTCCAGCTTAAAGCAGGAATATTTCCGGAACACACTGTGTTCCCAGGGTCAATTGGCTATTCTGCACAGCATTGCCCTAGAGCCGTCTTTGATCTGCTTCCAAGGCCTCAGTTGTTTTTGTGCCTGAAACAAAACAGAGCAGAGACCAGGCATCTTTCTCTCCTCAAGTGGGCAGCATCAACCATCACTTTTCTGGACACAAGTTGCTGTCAGAAACTCATTTCTTGGTTAGTGGGGAAATGAGGAAATAGAAGAGTAAAAAAACATTTTCCTAACAGAAACAGTCTTATAAATAGTGGTTAAATTTCCAGGCTTCCTTCATCTGTCTTTCTCTTCCCCTTGTGTATGTCTCTCTCTGTGTCTATTCTGGTCTTTTTATAACTCAGAAGTGATTAGGTTTAGAATCCATCTTACACTGGTATGGCCATTAACACAACAAAAGAAAACCCCTATTTTTGAACTGGCCATGTTTACAGGTACAGGGTTTAGGATTTCAACACATTTCGAGGGGATACAATTTAATCTATAACAGAAATGATATAGAATACAACCAGTACGTTTTATTATTGGTGATATGGGGGAAATAATTCCTAGATTCTATTTTGGATGCTCATGTAATTTCTCATCCCAGAGCAGGAGTGATGATGACAGCAGAGCACTCCAGATTCCCCCTAGCCATCCCTTCTCCTCATTATTTTATTCTTCTATTTAATGACACTTGCGACTGAGAATCTTTGGAGTCTCCAGCCCACGTAAAACTCAGAAGACTCTCCTCAAGCATAAGCAGCTTCCCCATCCCGCCTTTCCTTGTTCATTTTCTTCCCAGGGATTGCCCTGCCTGTTTCTCTTCCACTCCCACTATTCTCAGTTTTGAATCAGACTCTCCCCTCTCAGACCACAGGCAAAGCCTGCTTCTCCCCCACCCCCTGAGTTCTCTGGAAATAATACACAGCCCTCCAGTGGTTTTCTAAGAGCTTCTATTTCTACCAGGAGCAAAATCAGAAGATGGGAGGACAGAAAGCAAGGAGACAGAACAGTTTCAAAAAGTTAACAGTGGCCTTTCTAATCAGGGGTTTGTAAATAGAGTTTGACTACTAACTAAAAGGGTGGCAGTTCGAACCCACCCAGAAAGACAGGCCTGGAGATCTGCTTCTGAAAGGTCACAGCCATTGAAAACCCCATGGAGCACAGTTCTACTCTGCACACATGGGCTCACCATGAGTCGGAATCAACTCAGCAGCAACTAACAACAACAAATGGAGCCGGGCCTTGTAGAGGCTCCAGGCTTCAGCCCCACCTGGGCCAGGCACAGCCAGAAATATCCAGGGCTTTCTCTCTTTTTCCCAGAAAGAACCCCCGGCTCCATTTATGCTAAATGCTCTATCTCTGCATGCTTTCTAACTCATTACTCTTTGCTTTTTTTTTTTTCTTTTTTTGTCCTCTAAGCAACACTGAGAAGGACTCTGCCTTACAGCTATTTCCAGGAAGAGTTGGCAATAATCATAATTAGAGCTGCCATCAACTGATTGAGTGTCTACTGTGCTAGGAACTGTTCTAGGCTTAAACTTATTACAACAGATAAAATTAATGATCCCGTGTGCCAGGTGAAATGTTTTACACATTATCTGCCATAACAGAAATACCACAGGTGGGTGGTTTTAAAGAACAGAAATATGTTCTCTCACAGTTCAAGAAGATAGACATCTGAATTCAGGGTGTGGCTCTGGGAGAAACGGGGTCCTTCTTTGTCTGTTTCAACTTCTAGTAGCTGCCAACAATCCTTGGCGTTCCTAAGCTTGTAGATTCATCTTGTAGATTCATCTGCCCTCATAGTTAGATAGTGTCTGTCTTCCCCTTGTGTGTGTCTCTGTGTCTATTCTGCTCTTTTTATAACTCAGAAGTGATCAGGTTTAGGATCCACCCTACACCTGTTTGACTTCAACTGATAGGTTGATCTGTTATATTAGATTACATTATGGAAAGTAATTATATTATATCAGCTTACATTACAGAGGGTAATCCTCTCTACCCAAGATCAACTGATTTAATCACATAATTAAATCATGACAGCATATGGGTAAGATTTAATACATATTTTGGGGGGACACAATTCAATTCATAATGCACTTATTATCTCATTTAATTGTCACAGCAACCCCAAGATGTAGTAATTGTTAGTCCCACTCTGCATATGAGACAACTGAGGTTCAGAGAATAAAGTGCTTTTGTCCAAAATCACATGGCACCCATCTTCTCTGAGTCCAAGACTAGTCCTCTTGCCTTCAGGCATGGCTCCCCCTTTCAAGACTTCTGCTCCTCACCCAGGAAGCTAATTAAAGGAAGGCATGGTATCACAGCTCTGTCCCTTTGGTAAGAGTCAATTCTTCCTTTGTCCCTGATCCCATCCCAGTCACACTGCAGGCCCCGCCCATGGCCCCACTCTCGGCCAATAACAGAGCACCCAGGTAAACAAAGACACCCAAAGAGAGACCAGAGAGACGAAGACAGGGAGCAGTATAGGTCCAGGTTCTGTTGGTGGTGAGGTGTCTCAGGTCACAGAGGGATCCTAGACAGTAATTGGGGTGAGGAAGACAGAAACAGGAGAGAGACTCTTGGTACCTATAGGGAAAAATGAGATGGGTACACCACAGTGCTCCAGCTACCACTGTACAGGTCATCATGTAGATAATATGAGATAAAAGGTATGAAAAATCTTTTTGAACTCTCAAGTCACATAGAGGTATGATAATATTGTATATACCATATTTCCTCGATTTTAAAATATATTTTTTCATACTTTAAAGTTTCTGAAAACAAAATAAGTGGAGGCAAGTCCTAAATTGAATGACAGGGCGGCAGGGTAGGATCAGGCCCACTCCAGACCCTAACACTTATGAGGCCTAGAACAAAAGTACAAATGGAAACTCCTGTGGTCCATCACCTTACTCTTCTCATCCCCAGCTCAGTCCAGTAAAAGAAGAGTTCTCAAATAAGCCTGCACATACAAGCTATCTCTACCTGACCACCAATAGTCAGGGTTTAGCCACCCCTCCGGCCTAAGTATGTACATGTTAGTGGCATGTTTTGCTCTTGCATAGGTCTGGGGAAGAGGTTCACACAGATGCTGGAAGCAAACTCAGGGCCCTTTGGGCAGGGATTACAGAATCCCAGTACTTGGAGCATGATCTAGATTCTAGGCTCTAGATAGGGTGCTCCATGTTAGCATATCCCCTTCACCTCCGGTGAAGTTAGAGAGAGCGCAGTTCAGAAGACCGTCCTCACTTCTGATACCAACTGTGAGTTTGGGGGTTCCCAAGATCACCCTCAGGTGTGATAATTTACTAGAAGAACCACAGACCTCTCTGAAAGTTGTTATAATCATAGTTATGGTTTATTAGAGGAAAAAAGATACAGATTAAAATCTGCTAAGGGAAGAGACACATGAGGCAAAGTCTAGGAAGGTATTAAACATAGAGCTTCCAGTTGTCCTCTCCGCATGGAGTCATGGACAGAATTAACTCCTGCTAGCAATGATGTGTGACAATGTGTATAGAGTATTGCCAACCATGGAAGCTCACTCAGCCTAGGTAGAGTTGATACTTTGTGGCCCAAAGCCCCTATCATAATTCATTGTTGGACTGTCCAGTGTGTTCTAAGGAGCACCCAGGTAAACAAAGACACCCAAAGAGAAGCCAGACAGATCCCTCTTTGGGTAGGAGTAACTGTTTGGTACACAACCCACGTTCCTGGCTCATGGAGAGTAGAGTTACCAGACAAAATACAGGATACCCAGTAAAATTTGAATTCTAGATAAACAATGAACAATATTTTTAGTATGAGTATGTCCCAAATACCACATGAGGTATACTTACACTAAAAATTTATTGTCGTTTATCTTAAAGTAGAGCTTATCTTTGTGTCCTATGCTTTTATTTGCTAAACTGGCAACCCTACTGGGCAGGGAGGAGCCCTGGTGACACAGTGGTTAAGAACTCAGGCTGCTAACCAAAAGGTCAGCAGTTCAAATCCACCAGCCACTACTTGGAAATCCTATGGGGCAGTTCTACTCTGTCCCACAGGGTCACTATGAGTCAGAATCGACTCAATGGCAACGGGTTTAGTGGGCAGGGACAAGGCTAGAGGACAGCCAGAATAGCACCTTCTGATGGCACTCTGAGGAGGGGTCCAGCTGTCTGGTCCTAAGTAAACCAAACCAGCCTTCCTGCAAACTAAAAGCAGAATTGAAGATTGATGGTGGTCAGTCCCAGACTACTCCAGCCAAAAACATCTATTCTGAGTAGGGAGAGTTTCAGAACACAGTTGTAGCCAAAGCTAGCACCCTGACAAGAAGAAAAGGACCAGAGGACAGGAGTGAGTGGATTGGTTGCTCCAGACACAACACACTGGCAGAAACCTGTTACCATGAGTGAGTTTTGTGCCTTCCAGGCTCACTCCTGCCAATAAATCTTAGCCTGATTCTGACTCGTGGACTCAGACTCATGGGTTTAAATCCCAGTTTTACTACTGAACTGATTAGTTGTCTTTGGGGAATTTAGTTTATTCCTTTGAAACTGCATTTTCCTCTTCCATAAATTGGGAATACAGAATGTTTCACAAATTTGCTGGAGAAAAGCTGAGCTGATTTATACAAAGCACCTTGCTTGTAATAGATACTTAAGAAAATTTATTTCACTTTGTGGGACTATGGTTAAGTGCTTGGCTCCAAACTGAAAGATTGGTGGTTTGAACCCACCAGCAGCTCTGTGGAAGAAAAGACCTGGCAATCTGCTTCTGTAAAGATTTACAGCTTAGGGGCAGTTCTATCCTGTCCCATAGGGTCACTGTGAGTTAGAATCAACTTGATGGCACACAGTAATAACAATCTTTTTTTAAAATACTTTTGGAATGAAATTTTCTTTTCTTACGAAGGTATCCAATTTGAAGACAAAAGCAAGAGAGACTAATTGACAAAATGAACTGATTTCTTTTTTTTCCTAAATAAGTCAAATGCTGATTCCTTGCATTCCCCTTACCTGATTCCATATCCTCCAATTTGGATCCTCTATGGGTTTGAAAGAGAACACTCAGTAGCTTAGAGAAAAACTATATCCATAAAAAAGAAAAAAAAAGTCACCAACATCCCACACATAACTGTGTTTCTTAGAAACCACTCCCAGAAACACCAACCATTTAATATTGTTTGTACTGTGGCCTTTGTTCACAGGCAAAAGATGTGTCCTAAAAGTTCACATGTTCTTCATCAAGAATAATCTTCAACCCCAAAGGGAAAGATCTCAAAAGCATTTGAGTTAATACATTCCTCTCGCTAGTGTAACCAAAATATTCCAATGTTTTCCCTTAATACTCTCAATTTACAACTAGTAGACAGATGCTTCTTCTCAAAGGCCTTCATAAATCTTCCCATATGAGATGAAAATGAAGGATTTATTCTTGGCCATCTTTTAATTTTACTCAACACTCAATGAGTTATTCTTACAGCTGGCATTTCAAATGTATTAGTAGAATTTATCACTCAAAGGCTTATGCAAATACTAAATTACACTAATGAATTGACTATGAATTTGAATCCTAACATGAGGCCAAATATTTTCTGGCTTCATTTCTGTATCTCAGCAAACGGCTTAATTTGCTCCCTACTTATCCATTACTGCTAAATTGTCTTGCTATTATTGTAGTAAATGGCTGCAAACCCTGGCTTGCCCTAAGGCTCAGGCTGAATGGAGTGGAATGAGGACATTTACTGTAGATGGGAAAGGTAAAAACTTGTCATCCACTCATTTTGCTGAGCTAGAGGAGGAAGGAGGGGATCATAACCCAACCCACTTTTTTTGGTACCCCTCACAGTCACAGGCTATTCTTAACAGCTGGCATTTCCAAAGTATTAATGGAATTTATCATTGAAAGTCTTATGAAAAGGTTAAATTACACTAATGAACTGACTTTCATTTGAAGTTGAACATGAGGCCAAATATGTTCTGGCTTAGATTTTTTTGTTTCTCAGCAAACTACTTAATTTTATTCCTACTCACCCATTATTGCTAAATTGTCTTGCTATTATAACAATGCCTGCTAGCAGTGTTATAGTTAAGAGTCTGCACGTGTTATCATTATAAGCGTCTATTTTCTGAGATTCAAATGACATGGGGAGCTATGGAAATCTCACAGGGCTCTCAAGCTTTGCTGGAATTAGTCCAGCCTTGGAATTTTCTTTCTGTGCACATTAAACATCAGGCTCTTTGAGGCGGGGGGTGGGAGTGGATCAGGTATTTTCCCGTGAAGTTGACTTCCTGCCCACTTCCAGTTGTGTTCTGCTGTAATTTTAGATGGCACATTTGTTGATGTTTATTTTAGCATCTTCACATTTTTCTTTCCCATTTTCATTGGTTTTTTTCTTTTTTTGTATTTTAACGGAGATTCTTGTACCTCATATATGACTGTGAAGATTTTCTTCTCTGATCATCAGTCACAGAGCAAGATTTAATTACTAAAAAGGGTAGGAGATTTTTTTTTTTTTTAAGTCCCCATCTGTGAAGCACAAATGAGCAGTGAAACTTGTAACATATAAAGGCTTCTGTACTTCTGTGGATAGGGAAACTCAACTCTTTCTGACGGAATTGTAAAGTGCTGAATCAAATAATCGCCAGCACATCCTTAAGTTATATATAACACATGTGGTGAAAAGATTAAAAACTTTGGAACTCAGGATTAATTTTGGTGTGGAGGCGAGTAAGAAAAAAAAAAACCAAAAACTTGTTGCCTTTGCTCAAACTTGTGGAAGCTCCATGACTTTGAGGATCTCTATTCCTGTATTGTCACCTTCCATGCCATAGTAAGCCTTGTAGATTCCTCAGTGCTGATAGAAGTTTCCATCACCAAATCCTGTCTTCCCTTTGGAGAAAGCCTAACTGCTCCTATCTCCTTTCTCTGCAGAGCAGACTCAGCCAGAGACCTTCTAGACATGGTCTAAAACCCAAATCTTCAACTCCCTTACAACGATTTCCCCCAAGACGAAAGCCAAAGTGGGGAGGCCACACAATCCCAGATATCCCCATTAAGAGACTCAGAAGCTTGGGTCCAACTTTGACTCAAATCTGGTAGTGGGGTATTTTGACAGTATTCCCTAACCCCTCTCATTCAAACACACATTTTTGAACATTCATCGCACACAATGGGATACATTCAGGCTCATCTCCCTCATGCGAATTGCCCCTAGTTCAACCATCTTGTCATTTACCCACCTCAGGGAAACCTCATGTACAAGCCGTCTTCCTTCCTTATAATTCATTCTCTTGTTAAAAACTGTTAAGGAGAAATAAGAAAAACCAATTATCCTATGAAATGTAGATGTTCTTTTATGTAATGCCAAGGGTCAAGTGTGCAGGACAGGGAAGTAAGATCTCCATGTCATCTAGACCATTCTTCAGCTGCATGTGAAGCTCTAGACTTCCATTCATTTCTCTCTGAATGTGGCCCAAGACACTGATTATTAGTCATTTTAGGATTCTCCAGCAAGAAGACATTTATGAATCTACTCAACCAATTGGTTTTTCTTGTGATAGCCTCGAATCTCAGAATAACCTCCCAGTCCCAGTTATTCCAGGGTATCCTGTAGGCCCCTGGCTGGCTACAGAGCTGGAGATCACTCCATGGACTGCTGGCTTGTGTCACTAGTGGTGAGAGCAGTAGAGGGACCTGTAAGAATAGCAGTGGAGTGGACAGTACTTGTCTTTCCCTGAGTCCTATCATAAGATCACAAGGCATTTGGCAGCTTCAGGACACTCAGACATCAGGTGCTGCTTCTGTTTCACCTTTAACTGAGAGCTGTTTCCAGCATCTACTGCAGCCTCACCTTGCATATAAGAACAAGGGAAGGTCCTACACACTCACTCTGCTTCACACTCACATCTCTTGTTCTACCTTCTTTTTTTACATAGGGGGGGAAGTAACTTTTTTTTTTTCCTACTAGGTTAAATTAAGCAGATGGTATAGTGTGCCAATCTCAGATTCAGAATGATTTCTCATTTGCATGTACCAAGAATGAAAAGCAGAGAGCAACCATATTGCTGGAGAGAGCTCAGGGAAAGAGTTCCTGAATTCATGATTTCTCAGTTTCTGGCAGAGTAGAGGCTTTCAGAGTAAGAATAGGCTTAGGAAGTCCTGAATGCCCACTTTTTTGTAATTTAAAAATTACAAGTTTATTTTTTAATTGTACTTCCTCTCAAGTTATCTAAATATCCCCTGAAAGATTCCCAAGGTGAAAGTCTAAGACCATATTCTTTGGGTTTGTTGTGTTTGCATCACTTGGCTCCTTACCTTTTTGGGGAACAGAATGACACCATCTCTGATTCTGATCTATTGACAATTGAAGAAAATTCAGAAGGTATATGAAACAGCGAAAAGCCAGAGGGTCAGAGATAATGAGCTGAAGCCAGTGAACTCTCCTTTAAAGTCTAACTGGATTTTTTTTTTTTTTTAAGGCAAGAGTCTAATAGAGTTGACTCAGCGTTTTGGAGATGTACTGAGTGGAAGTTAAAGCAACTGACTGCTAACCAAAATGTCAGTGGTTTGAAATCATCATCTGCTCCGAGGGAGAAAGATGTGGTAGTCTGCTTCCATAGATATTTCAACCTCAGAAACCCTATGGGGTCGCTATGAGTCGGAATCGATTGGACAGCAGTGGGTGGGTATTGGGTGGAAGAGCTGCCAATCGTCCATCTTCTTCTCCATTTATACATATGAAAATAGCTTTTTTATATTCGTATTCAGATATGAAATAGTCTTCTCTAATTCTAGTGGCAAGTTATGCCAAGGAAAACAAAGTACTGAGTGACACTAATGTAAAAGACATTATGCCACGGTAAACCAAAGCAAAATGAATGCTTGATGTGTAAGTTGTTCCAAAGGGAAACTAATGCTCAGACTTTGCTTTTTGGATTTTCCATTTTGCTTCCCCCTTTAGTAGGCCTGAGTTCATACCCTGGGAAACTGTGGCTATGTTGCACATGAATTGATGTTGGAATATTCTGAAATATATGCCTTGTGAAAATCAACCCTTCCTAATGCAGTTATCCAGGAAAACAAGTTAACTATCCAAAGAGTAAAATATATATGATTTCCAGTATGACTGGCAACTGAGAGATTTTGCACAATTGACTAACAGATCAGGATGCTACTACAATCATGTAAGTTAGAAGATATGGGAGGAATTCCTTCAGAGATACCAATCTCCGGTATTCCCAACCAAGATCCTTAAACTCCTGGCCCCGTCTTGCTCCCACTCTTTCTTCCTTTCAGTTAGCTCTTCCCTCCCCCTTCCTATGCACAAATCCTGCAGGCCAAATACCACTTACTAATCTCCTCTCTGTCCTCTCTCAAGTTTGAGGAATTTGCTGCCTCCTCTGAATATTCTTGGCATCTCTACCTATAAAGAGACATTGGAAAAGTAAAGTGTGGTGATTACTAGCAGAGGCCTTTAAGACATAAAGTTCTGGGCTTAAGTAATAGCTCTATCTCAGTTATAAATTTGTGAAACCTATAAAATCCCTTTGCCTTTCCAAGCCTTGGCTTCCTTCTTTATAAAATGAGGACACTAATGTCAATCTCACAGTATACTGATATGATCAAATGAGATAATACATGTATACCATTTTGCCAAGTGCCTGGTGTGTATGGAAGATGTAATAAATGCTGGCTATTTGTATTACACTACCACCCATCTGTTAGTTTGTCGTTCTGTGGTGGCTTGTATTTTAAATACCAACAGGGTCACCCATGGTGGACAGGGTCACCAGCAGAAAGGCCTGGTGATCTACTTAAAAATTAGCCAATGAAAATCTAATCAATCACAACAGAATATTGTCTGATATAGTGCTGCAAGATGAGCCCTCTAGGTTGGAAGGCACTCAAAATACACAGTGGCCACAACAATGGACTCGAGTATAGCAATGATCATAAAGATGGTTCAGGACCAGGCAACATTTCATTCTGTTATATAAAGCCAAACCCATTGCCATTGAGACGATTCTGACTCATAGCGACCCTATAGGACAGAGCAGAACTGCTTCATAGGGTTTCTAAGGAGCAGCTGGTGGATTTGAACTGCTGACCTTTTGGTTGCCAGCTGTAGCTCTTAACAACAGCACCACCAGGACTTCATTCTATTGTATATGAGGTGGCAATGCATAGGAGCCGATTTGGCAACTAACAACAACAATTGGTATTACATAAAAACACTTAACACTTTCTTGCTAAATTCGATACATAGCTCTGTAGGCACCTAAGTTCTTGTCCAGACACTAAATCTATCTAGAATAGGATTCAGGTTTTTGTCGTTCCCAAAGACTCTAGGCTACCTTGCACTAAATACAGTTGTTAAATAGAGGAATGGTGGAGATTTTGAGCTAAGAAATTATGCTTGGCTATTAGGATACATTCCTCTTGAAATGCATACTCTCTTCAGATTATCCTGGTGAGGCAGATGGGAAATAGGTAACATATTTTGAAATGTCAGTGAGGAGACTGAGAACCACAGAGGTTAAGTGATGTGACTAGCATGTTCCCAGAGGACAACAATATGCATGTCTTTGTTATTCTATAAACTCCCCTAAAATAAAAATAAAAACAAGATGAGATCTAGAAACTGCTATGCTGGGTTTGTGAAAACCAAACTGCCAGTTAATCTGGTTAACTCAGTGGAACAACAATTTTAAAAATGACAACATTTTGTATGAAGCATCTGGTTGTTGACAGAATTAGTTGCTGAAACAACTAGTTGTCAATCATCTCTTTGGTACCCAGACACTAGACTCTATTTTGAGCCTTTGGGTTAATTTCTGAGTCTAAATTCCTAGGGAGATAGTTCTCATTATTTCAAATTGGGAGCATGAACAGAAAGTGCAGGTAATTTTAACAAAAATAATAATAAAAATTATATACTTGAGTTCTTTTATGTACAGATCAATTAGGTGATGGTCATTTCATTGCTCCGTCCAATGTTCTTATGATTTAAGATGGTGTTAAAATTCTACCTTATTAGTTCTCCAGGCCTCAGAGAGTTCTTACCTTAGTAGAATGTGAAAACATAATTTTCCTCAGTAGTTAACATTCACAGGATTTCTAAGAGGCACACCATGCTACCATGACTTTTAATTTCCTCATGGCTTATGTAAATATGAGGCCGTCTACAGCTGGCTATGTGTGAGTTTTTTCCTTCACTTTACCTCTCTTGAAGAGAATTGTTTTTTGAAAAATCATCTTTAATTTAGAGAAGCACTGTACATAAAAGAAGTGTGTACACTGGCATCTGCTAAAAAGTGTCAGAAGGCTCCCTGTGGTGAAGCTCACAGCATCCCATGGTTTTCAACATCATTACTTCAGGGATTCGGCGAGGTTTCTCCTAAATACTGTCAAGACTTTGCGGAACATTTGGCAGCACTGAGATTACTTTAAGCCGCTCATTTTGGCTACAGTCTGAAGAGACTTCCTGTTTTTATGAGGTAACCTCCTTTCTAAGATACGGGGTGGTGGTGATGGTGTTGGGGGAAGCGGGGCTCTGCCACTCCAGAAGAGGGAATGGGCCCTTGTCTCAGATACACCTGAAGAGTTCTGGAAGGTAAGACATCCTGTTCTAAAAGACATTGCCCAAGAGTGAGGCAGCTTTAGGGATTCACCTTGGTAAGGGATTATACTCAAGAGAAGGTGAACAGAGTTCAAGTTAGAACTTCTGGTTTCATGTCCTGAGTTTTACCAGCCACATGTGCTTTATTGGAGAGATTATTGGCTGAGCCACCACCTGGATCTGAACACACACACACACACACATATGCAACACACACATCATGCACAGCTAGAACAGTCTTTCATAAACATTGCTTTTCTCATCCTTTGTGCAAAACCCTTCAGTGACGTAAGGTTTCAAATCAAAACCTTGAAGTCACTAATTCAAGTCTTTTCTCAGTTGACTCACACTCCAGCCCTCCCCACCATCTCTTTCTAACATGGTAGCTCTGCTCAGCATCAAACTAATCCACTCGCACGTATGCCCTTTGCTGGGGCTTTTTTGCCTATCTACTTCATAACACAGTGGTTTTCACATTTTTAAACCTGCAAGTCCTTTCAGAAAATGGAATTGTCCATAGAAATTGATTGTGTAAACTGCTAAAAGCAGAGCTGTTCTGTGTAAAACAGGAATGGGGGGCTCTTGTCTCTGCCTTCTGAGATCCCCCTTGCCCTCCTTGCCATTTTGCAATGGTGTCTGTGCCACCTCTGTGAAGGTTTAAGTTCTACCAAACACATATGAAAAACACTGGTCTAATTTCCTTCTTTAGTAGCCTTTCCAAACTCACCTCCTCCTTAAAATCCTACTTGTCTATGCCAGCGGATTCAGATTACCCCTTTACTCTGCATTCCCTCAGTATTTATTGCTTCTCTTTGTAAAAGAGTATATCATGTGGAGAATGTGCCCCTTAGTCTCAACTCCCCCAAGACAAAATCGCTTCTCTTTATCCCTCCCAACCCAACTCCAAAACCAAAAAAGCAAACCCACTATTATCAAGTCAATTCCAGCTGCCCAGCATAACAATAGGTGTCCATTGGATAAAGAGGTGTAGAAGTTCCTCTGTCTCTGAGGTTTCACTTTACAAATTTTCCTGAATGTGAAATACACTACGTCCCAAAGACTTAACTCTTCCTACCACCATTAGATGGCATTGCCAGTTGTGTTTGAACATTTAAATTTTGGCCATTTTCTTGAATCTGAAGAAGTAGCTTATTATAAACCCATCGCCCTCGAGTCAATGCTGACTCATAGCAACCCTCTAGGACAGAGTAGAACTGCCCCATAGGGTTTCTAAGGAGCAGCTAGTGGATTCGAACTGCTGACCTTTTGGTTAGCAGCCGAGCTCTTAACCGCTGAACCACCAGGGCTTCCTATCATAGATTAATGTAAACGTATTTTGAGTGACATTTTTTCAATTACACTGGATTTGGTATCTGGAGTCCAAAGATTTTAAAGAGAGCCACCAACAATTGGGGCCAGTCACCTACCAGCTCCAACTTTCACCCCAGCGACTACTCTCCTACCTGCAAATACAAACAGAAGACCAGGGGAGGGGTTGGAGAGAGAAAATAAGTTATAAAAATGAGTGATGGCAACAGCCTTGTGAATACAATGTGTTGGGGGTTAAGAAGCTTTTCTCACATCCCGAAAACCAAGTGAGGGGCCCTCCAAGAGAATTCACTTGTAACAGATGGGAGAGCCTGAAAGAGCCAAAATGAAAACCTGTTGCTGTCAAGTCCATTCCAACTCATAGTGACCCTATTAGACAGAGTAGAACTGCCCCATAGAGTTTCCAAGGCTGTAAATCTTTACAGAAGCAAACAGCCACATCTTTCTCCCATGGAGCGGCTAGTGAGTTCAAACCGCCGACCTTTCGGTTAGCAGCAGAGCATTTGATCATTGGATCACCAGGGCTCCTTCCTGTAAGAACAAGACCCTGCATTTCCTTCTTCTTTGGACATGGCTTAGATAGTAGACTTACAGCTCTGCCCTTTTACTTCTCTAAACTAGGGAAAAGTGAATTGAGAGATGATAGGATGTCAGTTTTCTAGGACTGCCGTAACAAAATGCCACAGCATGAGTGACTTTAGAGAAGAAAATTTTATTTTCCATAGTTCTGGAAGCTAGAAGTCTGAATTGACAGGGCTATGCTCTCTCTTTGTAGACTCTAGGGGAAGATCCTTCCTTGTCTTTTTCAGCTTCTGGTCCAGGGTCGCTATGAGTCGGAATCGGCTCTCCAGCAACGGGTTTGGTTTGGTTTGGTAGCCCCAGGCATCTTCTTGGTGTTCCCTGGCTTGTGGATAAAATCTCACATGGTGTCTTCCGCTTGTGTGTGACTCTGTTTCCATGTCTATTCTCCTCTTTTATAAGATACCACTCAAAAAGGATTAGAATTAGGATTAGGCCCCACCTTATTCCAGTATAACCTCGTTTAACCTAACTGATAACAAAAGAAAAACCCTATTTCTAACCAAAGTCACATTTACAGGCATAGGCATTAAGATCTTAGCATGTCTTTTGGGGGGACACAATTCAATTTACATGACAGAGTGAAGAGAAGGGATGTAGGGGAGTAGCCTGCCTTCCCACTATTGGATTTGGCAAACATGTCTGAGTTATCTCAAGGTATAATGGGCACTGAGGAGGGTGTCTGGACTGGAGCCATCTTGCTAGGCAAGAAGTCTGCCTACCAGTCAAGGAAACAACAGAAGCAAGCAGCCGTGAAGTGTACTGTCAACAACAGGAGCTTGTTGGTAGGTGAAAAGTGGGGAACATGTGAAAATAGAGGTGGAGTTGGATCACCCTCAACAGGGAACTGCACAGTGGGAAGGCCCAAAAGTCCTGCAAAACTCATACACAGACCCTGTATATTTGGATGACTGTGCACAGAAGCCTTCAACAGCCAGGCAGCGTTGGCCAGAGAAGCAACAACAATACAACTCACAGAGAATGGACTACAGCTATGGAAAGTTAAGTCAAGAGATTATCATTGGAATCAGGTCTTGAAAAGGGAAGGGCAGGTTCAAATTTGAATTAGGATATGTTTAGTGCTAGAGGAAATAAGATGAAAATCAAATATGAGATGAGAATTGTAAACTAGACTTAGCTGAAAGGGCCTGGAAAGCCACAGATCTTGCTAAAGTGTGGTTAAGAGATGGTCAGAGGAGTTTGGACAGAACATGGTTAAGCAGTGGTTGGAAAAATGGAATTGATTCAAGTAATTATCCCCACTGAGTTGAGCCTACTCAATAAGAAGTTACTTATGTTCATTTATAATGAAAAGAAGGAAGCCAAAATGTAAATATTTTTGTATAAAATTTTAAGGAGAATGCCAATGAGTCGGAATCGACTTGATGGCAGTGGGTGTAGACCATTTTGTCATAAATGTGTACATATTGGTCACCTGTATAATGTCTCCTTGGGCTTAGGAACAAATGGACTTTTTGATACTTGACTTATGTGTAAACAGAGGTGCTTTCTAGAGGTGCTTGCTTCAGTATATGAAGTTCTTATTGATTGACATTATTTTTTAACTAGTTTTTCTTTAATTTATAAAATTATAAATTAATTTTATAAGTTATAAATTACAAATCAAACAGTTTAGATAGCCTAAAGGGAAAAGTTAAAGTCCCACCCTCCCACATGTCCACTCTCCACATGTAACCATTGTTAACAGTTTCTTGTTTATATCCGTCCAGAAATTTCACATGCCTCTATGAATATTTAGCATGTGGATGTGTGTGCCTTCTTCTTAACAAAAGTGGCATTTACCATACAGTCTTCTACAATTTGCTTGTTTTCGTTGAAAATGTGTCTTAGATGTGCTTTTATGTCAGTACAGAATGATCCACCTCATTCCTTTTAAACTCTACATAGTATACCACTTTATTTTTGCCTCATGCTTTAACCATTTATCTATTAATGCACTTACAGTTACACCTTTTTTTATGTGCTATCACACATAATGAATTAATGATTACCCTGATACACGTTTTTCTACTTCTAAAAGTAGTCTCTTTTGATTGCAAATTTACAAACCAATGTTGCAATAATATTGTTCAGAATGTAGAATCAGAAGTAATAATGCTAAACAAAATACTTTCTGAATAACCAAAGAAGGTGAAATTATGTTCAATATAGATGATAATACAAGTAATTTTAAAACATTACATTCTAACTCTCTGAGTTGGCAGTTCATATATGATAACAGCAGCTAAACTCTTTATTTAACCAGTATACCCCACAGCACTATGCTCGATAACAGAGTTTACTGAATGTATACACATAGCATCCCAAGCAGAGATATGGTGAGAATTAATAGGATAATATATACAGTGCTCCTTATGATGGGTGACTGTAGAAGCTAACATAAACAGCGTGACTATTTTCCCCTCGGTTCACTCAGGCCCCGTAGATGACAAAGCAAAGGCATTGCTGCAAGGTTTATCTTCCATTCATTTGTCATTCTTCAAAGTAATCTCAAACTTTTCTAGTTTATTTGAGGTCAAAACACCTTCTGTTTTAACAAACCAGGGTAAAGGGCAGAGAATGCTACCACTGAGACCATGTCTGAGTTGTCTTTAATATCTGAGACCATGTATTTTTTCTTCCCCCAAGATAAATGTTTCTGTCAGTATGAAGCTCTTATTCTGGTTTTAAGCCACTCACTGCGCCATTACCACAGCTGCTGCCCACTCAATATGGCCGACAACCCAAGACCCAGAATAGCCCTGGCCAGAAGTTGCAGCCCTCCTGGAAGATAAGTGTGTCTGAAAAAGGTGTTTATCTGAGGGCTGTTTATACCCGGTAGTATAAGTTGAGAAACCTCATAATAGAAGCCCCTCTTCTGCGAGGTGTGTCTGTGCAAGTGTACGTGTATGTATAAAAAGACATTTCAGTTTTCAATAAACTGTTTACTGTTCAAACATTAAATAAATGTAGAACTGTTTTAATCAGCTGAACAAATATTTAATGTACACTCCAGCATAAGAGCTGGGTTTAAAAATATCCTCTACGCTGCTAAGACACAGGGAATTTATGGAAACCAATGACCTAAAACGTAAAATAAACATTCAGGGCAAAAAAAAAAAATGAAGTGCACAATCTTAAAATTTAAACTTATCTCTCCTCTCTTTTACTAATATCCAACAGTTATTTTATGTGTGTGTGTGCGCACGCATGTGTGTGTTTTAAGTCCTGGGGAGTAATGGGATTACAGATGTTTTCTAGAACAACTAGTGGTTGAATGACTACCAAAGTCATTTCCAATAAATTGTTAAGAGAAGGTGAAGCACAGCATAGTTCTGACCAGGACTGTACTTCATGATGGAGTAAATGTTGGTTTGCTCTTTAGGTTACAAACACTGGAGGTCATTCATGGCTGCAATAGCTGGGTTTCTGTCCGCAGTTCTTGGAAGGGATTGTCTACAACTTGGGCGGGAAATGTTAAGTTCTTAGAAAACCTTTAAGCCTTGATAGATTCTGTGTAAATATCATAGAAAGTTGGCAGAAAGTATGTATTTTTAGAAAAATAATCTCTTACAAAGTCACCTGGGAAACACCGTTAATGAAAAGGATGTCATCTTCTTTCACTAATTGCATTTCTAGTTAGATCAGTAAAACAGAACAAAGTGTAAGAGTCTTCAAGTGGCCATGCTTTGCAACTCTCACCATCCTGCTCTTTAGTTTGGTGAGCAGACCTCTAACTGAGGGCATCAACTCCGCCTGGCTTTAATCGGAACAGAGCATCGTAAAAGCATCTGCAGTAGCTGATTGTTCATGGTATTTATCTCCCTTAGTATTTGCTGGCAGTTTAACCATAGCAGTACCTTGAGGCCTTGTTACTACATGGCCACGGCCTTGTCTGATTTTTCAGTCAAATACCACACCTTCCCCCCTCATTGTAGGGATCTTTAATAGCAGATTTCTACCCCAGTCACCAGATCATCGATGTAGTCAATTCGATTTGGCATTCAGGGATTTAAGATACCAGACCTTCTCTTAGGCAGATGAAGTTTTTCCGTTTCCTTCTGGTTTATGAGAGAGATTCGTTAAATGGAAGCTTGAAGTTTTTAAGTAATTTTTGTTTTCACCACTTCTTTTGGAACACAGGATCATCCACATGTTAATTAAGGTTTCCTGCCATCGGTTCAAGAAGAAATACTTCAAGTTTAGTTGAAATCCACATCATTTCTGGCTCCCTCTAGCTCGGTGACAATCTACCCTCGTGTCCATAATCACTGATAAAGTCATCATGTTTCTGAGAAGACCAGGAAAATAACACTTGTGAGCCTAAGTTCAGCTGCTCGTAACTGTAATGAAGAGGAACTGGAAGCTGAGAATTAAAAAGAGAAGAAAGGAAAGGAAGCTACTTAGCAATCAGAAGAAACACACTGTTTATGGTATCATTAGAAACCCATTTGAAGTGCTTTTTCCTAACTAGGTTTAGCAAAAAGGAAGTTGTCAACTTAAGTCAATGAATATAACCTTATATCCACATGGCTGTGAAGCAATTAATGTACCTTAATGCGATAATGATATGGCTGGAAATTATAAAACACCTCTTTCAGGTTTGGGGCTGCTTTTCCATGAGGGGGCTTTGATGTCTGCTCCCCTCATGCACCTGGCCTCCTTCTCAGTGCCCTCTGAAATAACTACTGTATCTGAGCTGAAAAAATAGAAAATTAGAATGTTTTCTTGTTTAGCTTCAGGTAGAGATTTGGCTGTAGCAATCTCTGAAGCACCATGAAAAACGTATGGTATTTCCCACGGGGTTGTTAGACCTACAGTGCATAAATACAGCAATAGCAGTAAAAAGGATCTCCATAGCTTAATTCAGGCTTATTTTCTCTCACTCTTAGCTTGCTATCGCTGATTTGAGGGTATGATATTAACATACCATCACGCTGAGGTGGCTTAGTTCAGGCTTTTTTCTCTCTCTCTCCCTCACAGCTTTCTCTACCTGATGTATGGGTACGGTATTAGCATACCATTCACATAATGAGGGCCTGCCTGGACAGAGTAAGAACCTTAAAGGTAGATCTCCTGTGCACTTTCTGGTCTTGGACTTTTGCATGCCAGCCTAGAGAATGGAATTTGATTCCATTCAATATTTACATTAGCAATTTTCTGGTTCTAAAATGCGTTGCAAAACAATAGCTTCTTCAGGTTTTCTCTCTGCCCTGCTATTTTATTTCGTGTTATCATTTCACTTCCTCTCCATACTGCAAACCATAAGTGTAAGACAGCCTGTTCATATATTAACAGTTATCCTTATTATAAATATTATTTCTCTTGGCTTATTTTTAACCAGGCTTAAATTTAAGGTGAACGGGGCCCAAAAAGCGGGTCTAAGCTGGAGCTGCTATGCATTAGGCAGGCCTACATTAGCCAGCAGATGGCCTTTCCTTTCAATCAGTGGGCAGGCTGATTCCTGGAACACAGGTGACTCACCTGAGCCTCCCAGAGGATCAAGTCCACTGTGCACACTGCGGAAGCACAGGGGGCTTCGAATCTTAGCCCAACACAGTTAGAAAGCTAAGCAATTGCTCTGGTGTGGACATTGGGCGAGAACAACATACTGACATTCTACAATCATGTCTGACTTTATAACCCAATGAGATACAGATAAGGACATTCCCTCTAACTGTAATTCCAGGCATTCTGGTGACAAGCCTGGGAAGCTGTGTAAATAATTCCAGTTTCCCAGGGCTGTTTCCAGAAAGATCCCCTGACTCAGGAGGCCTCTTTTGTTCCCTCAGAGATCTTGAAGATACAGCCCCACAGGCTCTACTGACTGTGGTCTGGATTACTCAGTCAGAAGCTCTGCTATCCAAACAGAGAGGGTATCTGGTCAAAACAAGCATGGCCACATGCTGGTAAACACACATAAAGCACACCCACAGAGCCTTTTTCTTTTGAAGGGTAGTGCTACTCCAAGGGTCAACAGTCAGGAGAAATATCACCAAACGGAAGCTGTCTTTGCTCCACCATGAAACACAAGCAGGGCATGTCTTGGGAAGGATTTAGTGCAGCATGTCCAAAATAAACGGACATGAATGGACGGGTGGGTGGGTGGCTGAGGGTGGGGGCTGGTGTTCCTATTCCAAAGCTTCATCCCAGCTGCTCCTAGAAAAAGACACTCCTTCAGGATTTCTTCACACAAGAAAGCACTTATGAGCTTGCCATTTCTGGATTAACTGTCTTGATCTGTTTGTGACCGAAAGAGTCGATGGCACCTCTGTTTGCTATTGATGTTAAACAGATGCATGAGTCTATTACAGCTACACCGGCCTAGTTTAAGACAGGGCAGTAACAGGAACGTAATCGCTGTTGGGCCAAGATGAGGAGAATGGGTTTGCCTATTGTTTTGCAGATGTGTGCACTGTTTTCGTTTGATTTAAAGCCTCATCTTCCCAGTGGGTCAAATGAAATCTAGCTTTGGCATTTTCGAAAGCCAAGAGGTCTTCTTCACATCAGAATAGGCCACAGACTCTAGAAATTCACGTGGAGTTCAAGATCAGCTGTTATTTTTTCAGTAGGTAAGTTGAAGTCTGCAAGTATTTATTTTCTCAAACCATGATTTGGTCGCTGAAGGTGGTGAATCAAAAGAAAAAAGTTAGGGGGAGAAAAGGACGGAAGAAAGCAGATGTTGAGTTTATCTGTAATTACGTATTTATTTTTCTGGTTTGAACTTGGTTTGAACCAGTTTGGATTCCTCTGGGCTTTCTGATGGCCTGGCATCACAGTGAAAAAACCTGCCTCACACATTGGAAAATCTCAATGTTTTCTAAGAAGGATTTAAATTGATATGTTGTCAGTTTTCAGAGCAAGATGTAAACTGAATCAAGGATATTTTAGTTTGCAGAATTTTTACACTTTTTTTTCTTTGTGAAAAATAAAATTTTTGCAGGCATTAGAGTTCTCAAATCATTTTGGGAGCAGGTAGTGTATAAAATATAAACAGATGAAATTAGTTATATGGTGAAAACCCTGACTCAAAAGCCTCTATAAAGATTTCACAGATATTATTACCTCAGAATCCCTTCCCTTGGAAAGAAACAATTCCAAGAGGGAACACAAAACTGTGGTAGACGTATTCCATCCGGTGGAGGGCAAGCAGCAACTGGCATATAAATACATCATGTGGAAAGTCATTTAATAAACCTGACCCTAAAGACTTGATTTGGCTAGAATTTTCCAGGAACAGACATCAAAACAGGACATGCTTCCAGAGACAAGGAAACTCAGTCTGGTTAGTCTTTTGACCCACCTCCTACAGCACTGAGAAGGATAGTTTATCTTAAAGAGCATCAAGAGTAGTCATTTTCTGCATCTTAGCTCTCTGAACTCCATTTCCTGCCAGATGATGTTTTGGCTGCACAGAGACTAAATTTTACAACCAGTGTTGTTGTTGTGTACCATCAAGCAGATTCCAACCAAAATTAAGCTTTTACTATAGAAATCTCTGCAGTTGGAGAATCACATTAGGTGGAAGCTATGTGACCCAAATGACAAAACCAGATTTTCACACAACTAAAAAAAAAAACAGCAATCTTATTGGTTATGAAAGTTTGCGCTGGACAGAACATTGTGCATTTGTGTTTCTTTGCTTGTTTGTTTGCTCTGTAAATTTTCAAGACCTGTGATTTCAACCACCTAGGGTTACTTTCCGCCAGTGGATAATGTAATGACGGATACACAATACACAGTAGGAATTAATCATTTTACAACATGAAGTGTGCTCATTTGAATACATACATACAATTTGTCTTTGCTGTGTAAAACAAATCCTCTGCTGAAGTGGCTAAACTTTAGAAAATGTTTTTCTTTCCTTTCATTAGGAATATGCTCAAAGGGGGAAAAAATCTACCTTATCTATCCATAGATAAATAGATTAGACTTGGGGTCCGTATATATGTTCACATATAATTGCCAAGCTAATTTTCAACTAAAGGAAGACATAAGCAATTGTTAGCTTTTTAAAAAGAGAAGAGAAAATATCATTTTGGATAAATTATATCAAATAAAATGCTTCAAGACTTCAATGAGCATGGTAAGTTAATGTGAGTGAAAGTATGCATTTTAAAGCTGTGATCTTCTAAAGCTTTACTAAGGAAATTCCACTGATAACTTGATCAATCCTCCTAATTTATGGCCACTTGGGATGTACTAATAAAAGGCTAACATTCATTAATTCATTCAACACACGTGGAGAGCCTACTTACATATCAGGTGCTGTAAAGGAGCTTGCAGTCTGATAGGGAAATGGGCATGCAAATAGTAATTATATGTGGAGTGAACAGTTCCATTAAAGGAGCCTATATAAGACATTAGGAGAACACAGAAAAGAAGAGGAGAGTCAGGGAATGCTTCACAGAGGAGGTGTGCTCTGAGCTCAAGTTTGAGGGATAAGTATGTCTTAAAAGAACAATCAAACAAAATGTACAAAATGCCAAGCACATTGGCTGGTGCCAGGTAGGGATTCAGTTATATAAATTCTCTCATCCCTTCTCCTAATTTTCTTTCAAGAAGCCCTGGCGGTGCAACAGTTAAGCACGTGTTTGCTAACTAAAGGTTGGTGGTTCGCACCCACCCGGCAGCTCTGCGGGAAAAGGCCTGGCAATTGGCTTTTGTAAAGATTACAGCCTAGGAAACTTTATAGGGAAGTTCTACCTTCTCACATGGGGTCACTATGAATTGAAATCGACTTGACAGCACCTAACAACAACAATACATTTTCCTCCAAAATGTGAATTGTTAATGTTAAATGTTTCTAAATCTCCCAAACTACAAGTTCCATATTTACAAATTCTGTATTTAAACATTTCCCCATAACCAATACAAAGATTAAGACATAATCATATTAGACATTTAATGTAAATTTGGTTGCATTAATAAAAGCAGATAGTCTAGAAAGATGGATATGATTATGGGTCTGTCCTCTGTATTCTTTAGATACACCTGGTGTATTGTATTTGGATCTGGGTACCAAATTCTAATAAGGACATCAGAAAGTGTAAGGGTATACAGAAGATAATGACAAGACAACAAAGGAATTTCAAATTTTTCATATAAAGTTCAGTTGAAAGAATTGTGTATGTTTAGCCTAAAGAAAATGGAAAAAAAAAAAAAGATCTAGTTCTCATGATTTAAATACATGTCACGTGGAAGATGAATGTGACTTATTCTGAGTGTTTCCAAGTGATACACCCAAGACCAGGTGATAGTAGTTTCAGGGTGATAAAAGTTGGCTTGATTTAGGGAAAAACTTTCTCTAATGTTGAAACACTCCCTGAGCAGGAGGTGGCTGAGCATGGAAGCAGGTGAATTCCTCGTCAAGTATAGAGCAGGCAACAATCTGAGAGCGCCTTTATGAGATATAAACAAATGATTGGTTGAATAGGTGCTTAGAGAAGTCTTTTCTAATGATGAGTTTCTGCGAGCCCATGGTTTCTAACATAAGGTAGATTTTTTTTTTTCCTTCTTTCCTTTTAACCAAAAATGTTCTCAGTCTAACAAATAAGTCATAGAAAATGTGAGGTGAGGCATTCTTTGAAATTTTTGCACCTCAAATTGTGTATGTTACACCCCATTATGCATGTACAAATAAAAAAAGCATACTGGTAACTTGACTAATATTCACTTCTTAATATTTGTAGCATAAACGAAGGCAGCAATTTCTCTTGATATTAATTGACAGCCTTTGAAAATACCCCTGTAGGTTTGAAATAGAAGCGGGGCCCTTGCAAAGATCAGAAGGCAATGTCCTACAGGGAGAAAATTGATGCCATGAAACAGCAATTCTCTTTGAACTCAGAGTAGAGGTCCACTGAGGAAAGTTAAACACGCAAAAGTCAAGATTTTTCAACTATGGGGAAAAAAAAATGCCCGCATCTGAAACCATTTCAAGCAATAGCCTAATGTCTAGCAGTGGCGGATTGTTGGGACAAGGCTGAAGAGAACTAATGAAACTGTATTTTCCTCCCCAAATCTCTTGTCTTTAAAAGCTTTCATAGCAACTGAGTAGTAGGATCAGAGGGCCTCAGAGGCCAAAGGGCATTTGTCTAATAGGCATCTGTGGAGTTCTCTCAATGTTTTTATCCTTGGAAACTACCCAAATGGCATGACGTGGTCAGAATTTGCTGGGCTTAGTTTCATGGAGATAGTCAAACTAACAGTCACTGAGAGCAAACTGTGCAAACATGTTTTTTTTAAAGGAGCCTATTAATTTGAGATTTCATAGATCACAGTTACAAAATCATCTAGACGAGCAGCCCGCACAAACACACACACACACACACACACACCCCACCACCACCACCACCACCACCACCACCTCCAACTCTTTTTTTTTTAATTGAGGTGAAATTCACATAACAGAAAAGTAACCATCTCAGATTGAACAATCCAGTGGCATTTAGAATATTTACAATGTTGTGCAACCATCACCTCTATCGAGTTCCCAGACATTTTAATTACCCCAAAAGGAAATCCTTACCCATTAAGCAGTCACTTCCCATTCTTCCCTCCTCCCAGCCTCTGGCAACTACCAATCTTTCAATCTCTATGGATTTACCTATTCTGGATATTTCATATAAATGGAATCATACAATACGTAACCTCTTGTGTCTTGCGTCTTTCACTTGGCCAAGTTTTTTAAAGATAAAAATTAGTTTACACCTTTTTGTTGTTGTTTTATCATGCATTACCTTGTGGTTCAAAGTGCGTTACTTTGGGTGCCAATAACTATCCCCACTGGTTGACCAGCTCTCTTCATCAAATTTGATCCTCACAAAAATCTTATAAAGAAGTCAGGGATGATCCTATTATTACCATTTTACAGGCGAGAACATCTAAACAAGCAGGGCACTGGTCCAGCATCCCACAATAAAGTTATCTGGTAGACTCTGGGCTTCTTGTGCCTTTTCTACAACACTACGTGGGTTCCTGTCAGGGCTATTCCTAACCCATCTAGCAAAGCTTTGTACCACTCAGAAGATTCTCTGATATAGTGTAGCATCTGTATTTCAAAATCTGAAAAGTATATTTTAAATGAATAGACTGAATGAAAACAGCTTTTGGAGTGGTTTTTACTATTTGCACTCAATTTGTTGTTAGGTACCATCGAGTTGGTTCCGACTCATAGCAACCTATGTCCAACAGTACAAAACACTGCCTGGTCCTGCACCATCCTCACAATCATTGCTATATTTGAGCCCATTGTTGCAGCCATTGTGTCAATCCATCTCATGGAGAGTCTTCCTCTTTTTGCTGACCTTCTACTTTACCAAGCATGATGTCCTTCTCCAGGGACTGGTCCTTCCTGATAACATGTCCAAAGTATGTGAGATGATGTCTCGCCATCCTGGCTTCTAAGGAGCATACTGGCTGCAATTCTTCCAAGACAGATTTGTTCGTTTTTCTGGCAGTCCATGGTATATTCAATATTCTTTGCCAGCACTCAATAGAGAGCTGTTTCTGACACGTAACAGTTACATATGACTGGCAGTAAACGTACAAATGCGATCAGAGTCTGTCTCAAGTCCAAATCCGCACTTGGAATCAAGAGGTCTGGACATACTGGTCTGGACGCCAGCTCAGCCGCCAAGGCTTTGGGCCTTGAGTAGTGCCTGGGTCTTGGCTTTGTTGTCTGTACAATACAAACAGTGGACGTAAATGACCTGTAAAGTCTTTCCTGAGGTTCCTGATGGTTCAGTGGTAGAATTCTTGCCTTCCATGAGGCAGACCCAGATTCAATTCCCAGCCAATTCACCTCATGCATACCCCCCACCCATCTGTCACTGGAGGCTTGTGTGTTGCTATGATGCTGAACAGGTTTCAGCAGAGTTTTCAAACTGTGATGGACTAGGAAGAAAAACCTGGATGTCTACTTCCAAAAATCAGCCAGTGAAAACCCTAGGGATCACAATTATCTGACTGACAACTGATCAGGGGGCTGGTGCAGGACCAGAAAGCATTACCTTTCTGTTGTACATGGGGTTGCCATGAATTGGGGGCTGACTCAACAGAAGCTAATAGCAAAAACAATAAGGTTTTTTCAGCTCAAAATTCTCTAATGTTCAGCTAAGCACCAGCACAAGTTCCACACCAAACATTTCGGCTACATCTACACAAGGCCAATATAATTCTTTTAAAGATGAATCCATCAGAAGATTTGTTCATAACTAATGCCAATGGTCATTCTATTTTGTTGAAAATTTTCAATAAATCAGGAATGTCGTTAATTCAATTGACTGTACCATCCACATTTTATTGACTAAATTATATATGTGTAAATAGACAATGTATAAATCAAAAACAAAACTAAAAAAAACCAGGTGCCATCAAGTTGATTCCAACTCATGATGACCCATGAGTGTCAGAGAAGAACTGTGCTCCATAGGGTTTTCAATGGCTGATTTTTCGGAAGTAGATTGCCAGGCCTTTTTAATGTATAAATACCAAGTCCATTGCCGTCGAGTTGATTCTGACTCCTGGTGACCCCATGTGTTACAGAGTAGAACTGCTCCATAGGGCTTTCTTGGCTGTAATCTTTATGAAAGCAGTTCACCAGGCCTTTCTTCCACAGCATCACTGGGTGGGTTCAAACCTCCAACTCTGAGGTTAGCAGCCAATTATAAACTGCTTGCCCCATCTGGGGACCTTAATGTACAAATAGTCCTTAGTAATTTGATGATGACCTAGTTCTTGCCTTTCTGGTGTAAAACAATATTTCAGACATTTCTTCATATTTAAGCTGCTCATTCCGTGGTAGAGCAGCCCACATTCATTACTTTTGAGTTCTACACAAATTAGAAGGACTGCCCAACAGCATTTTCAGTATGTTCGTAGACACACGTTGCACTCAAAACTGGTGCTCAAACCCAACCATTTACTTGCCATCAACCAAAAAATTATTGTCTGAATTCTGTAATGCTCCCTGCATAGGATTTTTCTTGGTCAGGCTTTATTTTTAGCTGTGGCTTCAGCAATTCACTCAGGATTGCGAAGTCATCAAATTTAGCAGGCCTACACTGCCATCTAGAGACCAGATTTTGAGTTCCACTGTTCCTGGTCCTCAGTGAGCTTGCTCTTTAACAAAAGTAGCAGTCTGCTAATAAAGAAGCCAGAGCTGCCTTGGGCAACGTGGGAGGCACCTCCTGAATCTAGACAGGAGAGAGTCAAGAGCAAGGAGCTTGTGGTGGCTGGACTCTGAAAGTCCTCCGCTCACTGAAGGTTAGGTGACCATGGTGGGGGTGGTGGGAGGGTATCAATCACAATGAGTAGATAGAACCCTGAGCCCTGGTGCAGGGATGAGTCTTCATTAACCTGCTGTTATTAACAGAGTCCCATTTGCTGGAAGTGGAAACCACACTTCATGTCTGTCAGAATTTTCCAACTCACAACATCAGCCAGAAAGAAAGAGCCCTTCTAAAGGGCAGTGAAGGCTACTAAAGTCTTTCATTTTATGTGAAGGTTCAGTCTCCATATTCCTCATAAAACTCAAACCTGGCTTCCACTCTCCTGCTTGAGCATAGCTTAGTTTATGCATACTGCGCATATCCCGGGCACATTTGGTACCACCTTCTGTGTATTGTGCCTACAGCTCAGAAGAACCAGTAGCCCCTAAATTTATGTAATTTGGATCAGAAGTGTTTCTAATCCTTCCATGGAAGGTACATAAGTTGGAACCTGCCTCCCTCCCGACTTATTTTCTTCCCAAAGCTGTCCTTCAGAGCTCTGTGCTAAGCCCATCTGTTCCTCAGACAGTTCTTTGATGGAAGTGAAGAGGCTGGGTGGAGAGTACAGAGCTGACTGAAGTGGCTGAGAATTAATTAACTGCATATCCATTTGGTAAGTGCGGCCAGAAGTTCAGCTATGGGAATGTTTTATAAATCAAAAATAACAGCTATTATTGTTAACCTCAAACTCATAGACTACAAGAGTTCCTACTTTGCTGATGCTAATTAACTGGTCAAGTCTGTCCAACAGAATGTCATCCAGGAGTCTTTCAGCGAATGGGGAGAGAGCAACCAACACATGCATATATCTCGAAAAAATTTTATAAATACATTTTTTATTTATAAAAATAAATAAATAAGTGCACCAATTGCATCCAAAGTTCTAGTGATATCATTTTTGGCTAGACCTCCCATGTCTTAGGAAGCTGAAAGCCAAACATTGCTTTTATTGTAGATATTAAATGAGATCTGGAAAACAGGCCCTTCGGTATGGTAGGGTTGAAAAAGCTTGGGTTTTAGAGTCCAAGCAACTTAGTTTGGAGGTCTGCTGTCTCACTTTATAACTCAGATCTGGGTAAGCTTCAGTCTCCTCACCTACACAGAGGAAGAAAAGTGAGATGCAGAGTCACGATGAGGATGAAGAATTAAACAGGATGACACATTTGAAAGTGTTCTGCATGGAGTAGATGCCTAACAAACACTCTGTTACATTTCTAACCTTTAAAGCCTTGCATTTGCCTTCCTTACCCTCCAGGTGCTTTATAACCAGCAACAAGGATGTCAACAATACTTGTCTGATAATATTGCTTCATCACTAGAATGCTAAATCTATAGCCAAAAAAAAAAAAAAAAAACCAACCCTGTTGCCATCGAGTTGATTCCAACTCATAGCAACCCTATAGGACAGAGTAGAACCACCCTATAGGGTTTCCAAGGAGCGGCTGGTGGATCTGAACTGCTGACATTTTGGTTAGCAACTGTAGCTCTTAAGCACTGTGCCGCCAGGGCTCCAAATCTACGGTAGTGCTTTCCAAATTTTAGCGTGCACCTGACCCATCTGGGGATCTTGTTATCATGCAGGTTTGAATCCAACGGGTCTGAGTTGGGGCCTGAGATTCTGCATTTCTAATAAGTTCCCAGGGAGTTTTGATGCTGTGGTCTAGGGCCACATTGTAAGTAGCACAGCTTTAAACTAGCGGTCAGCAGACTTTAGCCCATGGGTCTACCACTTGTTTTTGTAAATCAGCTTTTATTGGAACACATCCACACCCATTCGTTTATATATTGTGTATGTGTGCTTTCTTGCTACAGTGGTAGGATTTACTGTCTGGCTCCTACAGGAAAAGTTGACTGACCCTGCTCTAAACCGTTCTCTGAAATTTGTTCCAGACTTGTAAACTAGGTTAATTGTTGCCAGAAGTTTTGGAGGAAGGGAGATGAGAAATGCAGAATAAGAGATAATTGTTTTCTATTGTTGTCATTATAAATCACCAGAAACTTAGGTGCTTGAAACAACATGTATTTAATATGTTAGAGTTCTGTTGGTTAGAAGTCTGACACTAGCCTCACTGGGCTAAAAATCAAGGTCTTGGAAGGACCACATTCCTTACTGGGGATTCCAGGGGTGAATCCATTTCCATGCCTTTTCCAGCTTCTAGAGGCCACCTGCATTCCTTGGCTTGTGGCTCCCTTCCTCTATCTTCAAAGCCAACAAAGTTGCATCTCTCTGACTCTTCTGCTATCACATCTGTAAAGTCCCTTTTGCCTTAAGGGAACATATTCACAGGTTCCAAAGATTATGGCGTGGACATCTTTGGGTGCCCATAATTCTACTTACTCTACTACCCCAAAGCACATTCTCCAAAATGACACCTTTCCAATCACTCCTCTAATGTAATATGTCAACACGGTAGTCTTTAAGTGTGATGAAAAGATGTTAGAGGAAGCAGTATGACAGAAAGACCACGAAGCATGTAAGGAGGTAGAACAAAGGGTTTACCTTTCTGAGTGCTTCTTCCCCCACCAAACAAGGGTGCAGGCCCACTCTCCAAGGAAACCATGTACGGCTGGGCAGAGAGTGCACTGTCCAGCTCCAGAGGATGCCCTGAAGTTGCTCAGTACACAAATTTCACAACCATCCATAGCAGCCTTGCCCTCCCTATGCCAGCCACCTGCCCCTGAGATCACAATTTGCCTACACTTCTGGTTATTAATCATGATTGAATTATTTGGATTTTCTTTTTGTTTTTTAGTTCACATTCTACACAAAATAAGTTTCCCATGTTAATTTATTGTGATAAAATTAATCGCCCTGATGGATAAAAACCAACCTACCAAAAAAAAAAAAAAAAAAAGTAGGAAAAAAATACCATAACTATGGAGTGAGACCACTTGAGTAGCAGGCAGCTTAAAAATAAACTCCAGTCACTCAACCTTGTACCCACACAAAGTGTCATTATCACAATAAGATCACATGACCCGGAACCCAAGACGGCAATATGGAAGGAAAATGGTGACTTGTGGCATTGGGGTGGGAAGGCAGGAAAGCAGAGAACAGAACAAAGAGAAGAGAAGGGAGCTCTCACAGGGCTATTTCTCAGTTGCACCTGTAGCCCAACAGGGAAGTTTTCAAATATGAATCACTGACAACCTCCTGCTAGGCTATTATGCTTAATCCTTCACATTTTGAGTATGTCATGGTATTCCATAAAAAAAGCTTGCTACATAAGCCGTTGTCACTCTGCTAATCTCATTCTCTTCAACAATGCCAGAAATGTAATAACAGGTAAGTGACCAAGAAAATATATGTGACCCAGCCATTGTATAAGATTTCATTTTGCTAAAGGTCAAGAAAAATTATCAAGGTATCGTTAGAGATACTGTTACATGGTTCCTGGGGACAAAAGGTTTCCTTTCAGAAGAGCTTCTTAGAAGCAGCGTCGTGTTTCCATCCTCAGCTAACTTTTAGTTAATGACTCTTGCCTTTTCCCCCACCAGCTCTGCTTATTAACAGGGGAATGCAATGTGGAGTGCGTGCTGGCAGAATGAACAGCAGGGTCAGTCGCTAATCCCAAACTGTATGCCCCCAGGATGCCTGCTACAGACTGAGGAAATGCTTACGTTTGATTAACCTTCCAGGTTGAGAAAAGGAGGCAGCCCGGAGTCTGCAGCTACATGACATGGTATAATAGCAGTTTTAAAATACGGCATTACTAGGGTGAAAGCAAGAAAAGTCTCGGCACACGGTGCTGATTCAGTGTAATGAGTGAAGATTGTGTCTACACAATAGCAAGCAAGCCTTTAGGGAAAGAACATCCGTCAACCTGGCCATTCACGTTCTCAAAATGTTTGCAACAATAACGCTAATACCTTACATATGTATAGAGCTGCATGGAGTGCATGATGCTTCAAGGGCACTACCCCCATTTGATCCTCACCACCATCCTTTCTGTCAAAGAGTTAGACTGAGGAGCGTTTCCCCTACTGAAAAAGAAAAAATCCTGATTAGCTGTCCATGAAACTTCTTCTTGCCCCTGGCCCTTTCTTTGGCAATTCCTTTAATTACAGACAATGAAGAGAGAAGAAAGGTCATTGAGTAGGGAGAGGGATGAAAAAGCCACGCAGTCTGGAAACACAGCTCCTGAAAACACCTCTCTCAGGCAGGACTGCTCATGGGTCAAAGACAGCATGAGTTCACTTCTATTTCTGGGGTTCCAGGTACAATAAGAAAAAGCCTACCAGAGTTACAAAAATGTTCAATCCTATGCTTAAATATAACATTATTTAGAGATTAAGTCAAAAATTGAAATGCGAACTTTTTGTGAATCTGAGGCCCAGGTCAATGGCCACTCTAAAAAAGAAAAAAAAAAAAACCAAACCTGTTGCCATCAAGTTGATTCGCACTCATGGCGACTCCATATATTACAAAGTACAACTGCTTCATAGGGTTTTTTTGGCTGTAATCTTAAGGTCTTTCTTTTGTGGAGCCGCTGGGTATGTCTGAACTGCCAGTTTTTAGATTAGTCATCAGGTGTAAACCATGTGGACCACCCAAACACCTGCTAATGGCCCTCTTGGAGGAAAAAAAAACGCATTGCCGTTGAGTTGATTCCAACTCATAGCGACCCTATAGGCTAGAGTAGACCTGCTCAATAGGGATTCCAAGGAGAGGCTGGTGGATTTGAACTGCCAACCTTTTGGTTAGCAGCCGGACTCTTAATGACTACGCCACCAGGGCCCCCTAGACATCCAGAAATAAGACCTGCATTAAGTATGCTACTGAAAGGACAACGTACTAATCAGAGGCAACTTTTCATCTCTCAAGAAAAGCTTGTTTTTGTATTTGTTGCTGTCATGAATTAAATTATATCCCCCAAAAATATATGTTGAAGTCCTAACCCCTGTACCTTTGAACATGGCCTTGTTTGGGGAAACACGGTCTTTCTTAGAAGATATTATCAGTTAAGTCATACTAGAGTAGGGTGGGTCCTATTAATAATCCCTTTTGAATGATGTCTTATGAAAAGAGAGAATAGACTTGGAAAGAAAGTCACACACGTAGGAGGAAGACAAATGTCACATGACAACAGAGGCAGATGTATCTATACCAAGCAAAGGAACACCAAAGACTGCTGGCAGCCTCAGAAGCTGGGAGAGAGGCATGAAACAGTTCCTTTCTCAAAGCCCTCAGAAGTAATCAACATGGCCAATACTCTGAATTTGGACTACAGGCCCCCAGAACTGTGAGAAAATAAATGTCTGTTCTTTAAAGGCACCTACTTTGTGGGATTTTGTTATGGCAGCTCTAGGACTCTAGCCCTTGACTCTGTGTCCATACATTGAACAAAATCCTACTGGTCCTTCATGACCGAGTTTAGAAAGAATATTCACCATGAATTGTTCCCTGTTGTAGTATGTCAATGATATATATTATGATGTCATGTATGTACTTTGCATGGAGTCCCTGGGTGATGCAAATGGTTACTGTGCTCAGATGCTAACCAAAAGATTGGAGGTTCGAATCCACACAGACGCACCTCAGAAGAAAGGTCTGGTGGTCTACTTCTGAAAAACCAGCCATTGAAAACCCTATGGAGAACAGTTCTACTCTGACACACATTGAGGTTCATGAATCAGTATTGACTTGATGGCAACTGGTTTGGTAGGTACTTTACGTGGTGTTTTCCCTACTAGACCATGCAGTCCACAAGGGCAGTGGTGGAGCAAAATACCTAACACTTTGTAGGCACTTAAATAACGTTTGTTGAATAAATGAATGCAATAAAGGAAGCAAGAAGAGTTGCCATAAAATACAGGTAGTCCCTGATTTACTACATATTCGATTTACAACGAGCGACACTTAACCACCATCTTGTTTTTTTGTTATTGTTGTTTTGTTTTTGTACCTCTTATCGTTGGCAATATGTATGTATTGAAATATATCTAAGTTTATATGCAATATTCCCAACCCCCAAAGACAGGTAAAGATAGGATTTATAAAGATACTGATAATAAAAGGCAATAATAATGAAAACTAAGAAGAGGTATTTGACTTCCATCAGAACGAACTTACAATGGAGTCGAAAATGGAACCCGATTAGAAGTTGGGGACTACCTGTAACCAAAACCCAGTGACTCCACTGCCAAGTTTTATCAAACACGTGTTAGGAAACTTGTAAAATATATATTCACCTTGGGCATTTTTTAAATACAATTATTCCCGAGTCTTTAACCCAAGAGTTGTCATCATTAGCTTGTGCAATGATTTCACCACAGACCAAATGTCGAAGACTTAGGTAATGCATATTTTTATAATTGTTTACCAGTCAGCTGTACCTGGTTTATAAAATAGAATTTCTTCATTATGAGCAAAATCTGATGGCAGGAATAGCAGCTTAAAAGCCCACGGTTTCCTCTTCTGCCTCATATTCCACAGGTAGGGAGTGCTGTATCCCAATAACTCCTTTTCCATTTTACAGTCAAAGAGAAACTTCTATCTTCTTCCACAGAGGGCTTGTTTAGCCAGCCAGACACTCAGTTTTCATCCACTTACCAGGAACATCTTAAACTCATGACAACAGATGAAAATCCATGCTCTTTTCTACCTGGTTTACTCCGTTCATAGCACACACTGTTATAAAGTCAATCTGATTGGACAAAGAGTTATGAATAAGCCTTGTAGGTGCTAGATTCGATTTTCCAAACCTAAGGAAAAAATATTCTGTGATTACAAACTGAACCTTGGTGCAAACACCCAGCAAGAATCAGCCCTCTTTTAGGGGTTGCAAATTTCTTTGCACAAGAGCCACAGTTTCATAAATATGCCAGAATAGACTTTGTTCTGGACAGAAAGCAACTGTGATATGAAATAATAGTGCGGTATTTTTGCTTGAGCTGAGGTTGTGTTTCAAATGGAAATACAGCCTGAATTCTTTGGAAAGGGGAACTTCCTGGAACATTAACTTTTCAGTCATGAAAGGGCACTTCTGGACGCTTGTCTTTATCTTTAATTTGCTGCACAGCTATTTGTTACCGGGATAAGTGTATTTTATGGTTGTTTCCCATTAACCAGTGCTATAGTTTTATGAGCCATGCAGCAAAAGCGGAGGAGGAGCTCAGCCTCCTTGGGAGTGTTATTTTGTTGTTGTTGATTTACAAAAGATTCCAGATGATCACTTTTGTTCAAGAGAAGGGGAAGGGGTGTTTTACTGTTGGCCAACACACAAATGTGACAATTGGCTGGACTCAAACTATGCCTTAAGTTTGAAAGGAATGATAAGAAGCCGTCTTAGCTATTCAAATAATGTGAAACCTTAATGACTTATTTCTCAAAAGAAAGAAGAAAAAAAAAAAAACTAAGAGTGAAAGAGTATTGTTCCTTTCTTTTCTTAAAAAGCCTTGAAATATGTTTAAAAATATTTTATGAGGTCACACTAAAAAAAGAGTAATTGGAAGAAAAATTCTGCTTGTCTAAGCGAAGAGCACATTTGTAGCGGTAGGGTAAATGTTTTATCGATTGAGAAGCTGGGAAACTCAAGTCATTACTCACCATGGGCTAAAGAATAATTGCTAATGCTCTGGCGGAAAGATTAAAAACAGTTTCTGGAAGTATTTCTTACAATGATCAATGGTGTATCATCCCAGGCCATTGGATCTTCAATAACATTTTTCCCTTTTGGGATACAATCAATTTTTATAATATGATTCATTTGCCAGTGGGCATGCTTTCTTCATACGATGAAAAGGCACTTATGCATCTTATATTGTTGAAAAGTAATCTTATACAGCCAGAGATCAGGCTGTGGTATAGAAGACTCACCTGGATCTATCTTTATTTTAAATGGGTTTGGGAAATCATCTGGGGTGGGGTGGTGGTGGGGGGCAGTTGCCAACTTCTTTGTTATTGTTTTGTTAACCCTTTAAGAATGCATTTTGCACACTCCGAAAACAGTCATGATCATCGTAACACAAAGACAGTGACTGAGGGTGTTACCTTAGATTTGAGCATATGTCACAGTGAACTTGACTCTTGCAACACTAATTACCATGGCTGAGCTCTCAGGTCAAGGGTTGCCTTACAGCTGTCTGCTGGCTGCACACATCTGACAAAGTCTTCAGCATCCTGCTGCAGAGCTCAACTTGGGTCCACTGCTGCTGAATCCATCAGTTCACCTCTGCTTTTATAAATCATGGCTTCAGTCATGAAAAGATATGCTCATTCCCAAATACCTCCCAGGACAGAAAGCTCTGAAAGCCTGGGCACCGCGACCCCTTGGGCACCAGCTTGCCATTGGAGTTGTGATGAGGGAAATGGATGGCCTTGTCTCCAGAGTCTGCCAAATGAAGAAGCCAAGAAAAGAGCAGTCAGCCCCAAGTTCAGGAGGTGATAAAATGTTCTTTTGAAGGGTAACATGCACCCTGACCCAGAATTTTATCTGAATTTGAAAACACTAGCTTTTATGAGATTGCAGAGCAATTAATCCACTTTCTGCCGGTTCCAAATTCTCCTCACTCAACACTCTGGTGTGCAGCCATGAAACTGAATATCCAAACTAAAAGGAACAAAAAAAGAAACAGTTTCAAAATATGGTTTAGATTGTCTACATTTCAAATATTGCCTTGTTTGATGGTGAGATTATGCTCATCCTGCGTTCCTGACCAAAAAAAGAATTTTGTTTTCATTTGAATGTTTAGGAATGGATAGACACGATCACTCACTATTTTTCATTTTTTGCACATTTCTAGTCTATTTATTTGGTGAGCCAGATCAAAAAGTGTACTATCTTCAACTATTTTTTTCTTAATTTCAAAAGAAAAATATTTAATCTGAAGAAAATAAAAATTAAAAGAAAAAATTAACATATCTAGAATGATTTCGAGATTTTACGGGATAACAAGCCTCTTGTACTCCTCAGTACCGTCACTGCAAGAGTAATCTTCTGGAAAGAAAAAAAATTCAAATCATCTTCCTCCTCATAAAACCGAATTCATTGAGGGCTTACTTTGTGCTTACAGGCACCAAGAAAAAGCTAACCACTTTATGTATGTCATCTCTTAATTCTTACAACAACTTATGAGGTAGGCAAGTATTCTAATCCCCAAACCCTTTTTTTACAAAAGAGGGCATTGAGACCTGAAGACGTGCAGTAACACTAACCATGGCCTCAAGGCTAGGTGGTGGTAGGGCTGAGAATAGAACCAGGTCTGTCTAACTCTGAAGGTAGAACTCCTAGCTAACTCACTATATTTTTCTGCTCATAAATCTTTTGGTTCCCAATTTGCTAAGAGTACAGGTGTAATCATATAGGTTAATTTACACATTTAAACCTAGAATTTGAGACCTTCCCTAATGTATTCCCAGTGATCCATCCTCCCAGTGTTATCTTTGGTAACTAATACTCTGTGGATCTTCCATTCCTGCCAAAGAGATCTTCCTGCTATTTGGCCTACTTAGGCCTTATATCTTTCCTTCTTTCGAACTTCACTTCTGCTATTGCTCCCATTTGGAACACTCTGCCCTCCAGATCAGACTTTCTAAATCATATTTCAAGGTCCAACTCAAATCACATCCCAACTGATTCTGCCAGAAGTTCTTTCTCATCACTCTGAATTTCTACTTCACTCTGTTCTGAACTACTCAAAGAGTATTTTACATACATTTTTTATATTATAGTCACATAAATCTTTTATATTTTATTATATATTTGCATCTTTCTTTGTGCCTAGCAGCATGAAAAGTTCATGTTCAGTTCTGAAAGTTTGTTAGATGAATAAGTGAAAAGTGCCCACAGTGATATCACTCCATCAGAAATAACCGAAACTGTATTGCGAAAGCCCACTTTAAACCATTTCTAAATGTGGAAATCATTCTCATAACAGAATTTTAGATTTTTAACATAGTTGAGTTTTAATCAGACCTGGTTTCAGATTGCTTTTAGGATGAAAGCATTAATAACCCTGAAAAACAATTACTTCTCAAATTGGATGGCATGTTAAACACATAAATGCTTTAGAATCCCTGATCTGATGAAGCAGCCATAGCTTTAAAGGGTGGGCCACTTTGTTTGATGGTGAATCTGTCAGCAAATTTGCAAATACCTGAATTATACAATTTATAGTGAACAAAGCGAAAACTCGAGGCAATTTCAATTACAGGACAATTTATCAAATGTAAGTCAGGGTAGAAAGAGACTCAGCACAAACTGGGTTGGGATGAGGGAAGTAGTGTATACAAAATTCCTCCTCCAATGGAAACTTAGGGGGGTCTCTGCAGAAAGGAATAACAAAGCATGGCTGTTTCCATAATTGTGTTTTGTTCCAGCTCTTAGGTCAGCTTACTTTTGATGCTCTAACGAAGTAGAAAAGAGCTCATAGATTTTCAAGGCTGCAACTCAAGCCAGAGGTATGCTGTTAACGGTTCAAGATAGGGGAAAATTGTAATATACGGCCTCCAAATTTACACTTTTCCTGACCCAGGTAATGATACATGAACCACACATCTAGCTTTTGATAAAGTAGTGCTCACTTGGGTGGTGAGGGACTGCAGGCAGGTACTTATTTCTCTGGCTGCCAACTAACTTGTCCTTGACTGGCAAGGCTTTCACATTTAACCCTTTTCCCAGAGGACTTTGAGGAGGCTGGCTCCTGGAATAAAGTCTTCCTGCATTCCCCACCCCATCCTTCAGGTCCCCATTTGCTTGTAATTATCTCAGTACTGTGTTCCTGTGTGCTATTGCTGCTGTTACAACAACAACATCCTGTTGAATGATTACAAATTGCCCAGTGAAAGAAGGGAGACAATTTCTGCACTACATTCAGTCAGCCTTCAGTAAGCAAACAGCAGGCTATCAGAATTTCCGATCTCAGAGACGTGCCTGACCCTGTGAATGACCCTGGATTGAGCCACTATCTTTCTTTGCACATTTACGTGATGACATGGAGAATTCACTGACCTAGCTTTTGAGAGTTAAAAGGATGATGACTGCAAAGTGATGCAGAATGCAAAGCTTTATAACTGCTAAATAGCCATAGCCATCATTAATGGATTTATGGCAATAAAATCTGACTTAATGTACCTGAATCAAGAAATCATGAAAGGGGTTTGAGGAGAGGAGAAAAAAAAAAAGGGGGAAGAAAAAAGGACAGTCTGAAGTGGATCTTGGCAATGCTGTTCCAGATCTTCAGGAATCTGCCCATCTTGATGCAGGTGTGACCTAGCATAGAAATACTCCTGTAGCAAGCTTTAAATTGAAACACAAGATTTACCTCCAAGGGAGGATGAAGCGTGTGTAAGTGCACGCATGGGCACATGTGTGTACATGCACATGTGGGCGTGCATGCATATGTGCGTTCACGTGATCATGTGTGTGTGCACGTGTATGTGTGTGCCTGTGTCTTGTCTCTCCCAGCTTCTGGTGGCCCAGGTGTTTCTTGGCTTGCAGCTGCAGGATATAGGCATACCTCAGAGATACTGCAGGTTCGGTTCCAGATCACTGCAATAAAGTGAATCACACGAACTTTATGGTTCCCCAGCACATAAAAAAGTTATGTTTACACTAAGTGAACTACTAAGTGAACAATAGCATTATGTCTAAGAAAACAATGTACATACCTTAATTAAAAAATACTTTATGGCTAAAAATTGTTGACCATCATCTGAGCTTTCAGCAAGGCATAATCTTTTTGCTGGTGGAGGGTCTTTCCTTGATGTTGATGGCTGCTGACTGATCAGGGTGGTGGTTGCTGGAGGCTTAGGTGGCTGTGGCAGTTGCTTAAAACAAGACACCAATGAAGTTTGCCACACCGATCGACTCTTCTTTCACAAACGACTTCTCTGTAGCATGTGATGTTGTTTGACAGCAGTTTACTCACAGTAGAACTTCTTTCAAAATTGGCGTCAATCCTCTCAAACCCTGCCACTGCTTTATCAACTACGTTTATGTAATATTTTAAATCCTTTGCTGTCATTTCAACAATGTTCACAGCATCTTCCCCAGGAGCAGTTTCCTTCTCAAGAAAACACTTTGTTTGCTCATCCATAAGAAGCAACTCCTCATCCGTTAAAGTTTTATCATGAGATCACAGCAATTCAGCCACATCTTCAGGCTCCACATCTAATTCTAGTTCTCTTACTATTTCCACTACATCTGCAGTTACTCCCTCCACTGAAGTCTTGAACCCCTCAAAATCATCCATGAGGACTGGAATCAATTTCTTCCAAACTCCTGTTAGTGTTGATATTTTGACCTCCTCCCATGAATCATGAATGTTCTTAACGGCATCTAGAATGGTGAATCCTTTCTAGAATGTTTTCAATTTACTTTGCCCAGATCAATCTGAGGAATCATTATCTATGGCAGCTATAGCCTTATAAAATGTATTTCTTAAACAAAAAGACTTGAAAGTCAAAATTACTCCTTGATCCATGAGCTGCAGAATGGATGTTGTGTTAGCAGGCATGAAAACAACGTTAATCTCCTTGTACATTTCCATCAGAGCTTTTGGGTGACCAAGTACATCATCAATGAGCAGTAACATTTTGAAAGAAATCTTTTTTTCTGAGCAGTAGGTCTCAACAGTGGGCTTAAAATATTCGGTAAACCATGTTGTAAACAGATACGTTGTCATCCAGGCTTTGTTGATCCATTTATAGAGCACAGGCAGAGTAGGTTTAGCATAATTCTTAAGGGCCCTAGGATTTTCGGAACAGTAAATGGGTCCTGGCTTCAACTTAAAGTCACCAGCTGCATTAGCCCGTAACAAGAGAGTCAGCCTGTCCTTTGAAGCTTTGAAGTCAGGCATTGACTTCTCCTCTCTATCTACGAAAGTCTAGATGGTATCTTCTTCCAATATAAGGCTGTTTCCTCTACATTGAAAATCTGTTCTTTAGTGTAGCCATCAATTATCTTAGCTAGATCTTCTGGATAACTTGCTGCAGCTTCTACATTAGCTCTTGCAGCTTCACCTTGCACTTTAATGTTATGGAGACGGCTTCTTTCCTTAAACCTCATGAACCAACCTCTGCTAACTTCAAATTTTTCTTCTGCAGCCTCCTCACCTCTCTCAGACTTCATAGAATTGAAGAGAGTTAGTGCCTTGCTCTGGATTAGGCTTTGGCTTAAGAGAATGTCGTGGCTAGTTTGATCTTCTATCCAGGCCACTAAAATGTTCTCCATATCAGCAATAAGGCTATTTTGATTTCTTATCATTCGTGTATTCACTGGAGTAGCACTTCTAATCTCCTTCAAGAGCTTTTCCTTTGCATTCACAACGTGGCTAACTGTTCAGTGCAAAAGCCTAGCTTTTGGCCTATCTCAGCTTTTGACATGCCTCCCTCACTAAGCTTAATCGTTTCTAGCTTTTGATTTAAAGTGAAAGATGTGCGACTCTTTGTATCACTTGAACACTTAGAGGCCGTCATAGGGTTATTAATTGGACTAATTTCAATATTTTCTTGTCTCAGGAATAGGGAGGCCTGAGGAGAGGGACAGTGACGAGGGAATGGCCAGTCGGTGGAGTAGTCAGAACATACACAACACTTATCTCTTAAGTTCACTATCTTATATGGGCACGGTTTGTGGCACCCCAAAACAGTTACAGTAGTAACACTAAAGATCGCTGATCACAGATCACCATAACAGATATAATAATAATGAGAAAGTTTGAAATATTGTGAGAATTACCAATATGTGATACAGAGACACGAAGTGAGCCCATGCTGTTGGAAAAATCGTGCCAATATACTTGCTCACACACAGGGTTGCCACAACCTTCAATATGTAAAATACTCAGTATCTGTGAAGCAAAATAAAGCAAAATGGAATAAAATGAGGTATTCCTGTAACTGTAATCTCTGCCTCTATCATCACAAGATCATCTTCCCTCTGTCTCTCAGTGTCTCTTCTCTTCTTTTATAGAACAACAATCAGATTTAATTAGGACCCACCTTACTCCAGTATGACTTCATATTTACTGACAACATCTTCAAAGACTATTTTCAAATGAGGTCACATTCACAAGTACCAGGGGTTAAAACTTCAAAATAAAGTTTTTGGGGAAACAACTCAATCCATAATACTCAGTCTCTGCTAACTGTCACAAAAGCTGAAGAGAGTGCCTGGGAGATTCCCAGCAAATGATCAGATATGGCGGTTCCTGCAAAAAGGCACTCTAGGCAGAAGCACAATGCCGTCCCTACACAGCAAAGATCCGAAAAACTAAGCCAAACAGAGAATACAACAATCCTGAAACCCTAAAACATCAAATAAAGAGATAAAGAACTCAGCCAAGCACCAAAAGGAGTGAGAAAACTGACAGAGAACAGAGAGCAAGGAGAGATTCATGTAGAGGTCCCCTACCAGCTAACACAGCGTGGATCCACCATCTTGGACTCCTATCAGAGACCAGCAAACAGGGGGTAAGAGAAAAAAGCCTCATGGAGCATCCAGTGGGAGACAAAACAACCAGTAATTTGCAATATACGCTTTCCCACCCCCCACCCCTCTTCACCCCGACTCGGCCTCCTCTGCTTCCTGTGGCCACAATCTCTTGACCAGGAAACACCGGCTGCTTGGATTCCATTCAGCTGAAAGGGCGGCTCTCTGAGTGCCATTTCTTGGCTGCTCGTGTTGCTTTTTTTCGCTTCTTTTGATTTCTTCCTTGCCCCCTGCCACCTCCCCCTCCTTTCGCTCGAGTACCTCGCTCTGTGAACCATCTTTGCTTCTTCCTCAGGGGCTGCAGAGCTCCATTCAAGTGTGGAGCTGCTTCCCGGTCTGGGCTACCGTGGGATCCTGGGGCTTTTGTTGGTTCGTTTGTTTTGAATTGTTTGTTTGTTTTATTTTCCTTTTCTTGAGGTGGGAGCCCTCTCTGGCCAGGCGGAGCTGCAAGGCAAGGAGACTCCCCTTCAGCTTCCACAGACGTGCAGAGGGATCCCTGTGGGCATTTCTTTTCTCGATGGTTTTCTTTTCTGTTTTTTGGGGGGCCTTTCTTGTTCTTTTCTTTTTTAATTTGTTTCGTTTTCTTTTCCCTCTTTTACCTTTTTTGTCTTTCTTCATTGCTCAGTTTCTCATCTCTCTATATCTTGCTTCTCCTTCTGTTCCCTGAATACCTGGCGTTGTATACCTCTACGCCTTCTAGCCAGGCTATACTACAACACCTGAGAGCGACTTCCCCAGACCTCATAGATGCACTGGTGGGATCCCTGGGAACTTTGCAGTTCTTTAAACTTTCTGATTTTTATTTATTCATTCTTTTCTTTTCTTCCTCTTCCCCTTTCTGTTTTTCTCCAT
>NW_004444018.1:2258834-2304850 GCF_000243295.1 Trichechus manatus latirostris
ATTGTTGATGTGTTGTGAGATTGTTAACCATTGTCATAGGGCAACATGTGTACTAACTGTTAAATGAGAAACTATTTTGTTCTGTTAGCCTTCATCTCAAGTGAGAATAACAGCACACTGGAAGAGTGTAGTCAATGTCACTGAACTGTGCATGTAGATATTTTTGAAATGGTGTATCTTTGTGCTATGTGTATTTTCACCAAAAAAAAAAAGGTTGAGAAGTTAGAGGGTTGATATGTTGTGGGGTTATTAACCAATGTGGTAAAACAACATGTGTACTACTGTTTCATGAGAAACTATTTGCTCTGTAAGACTTCACCTGAAGTACAATAAGAAGAAAAAAAAATGATCAGAGAGTCTGTGCGGACTTTGTCACCATTGGTGCAGTATGATTATACCCTCAGGAGAAAGTTGAGTTCGAATCCACTCAACACAGGACTCATTAAGAGACTCAAAGCCACTTAAAAAAAAACAGTGGTATCACATACAGTTCATTGAACACGGTACAAAATCAGGTTTTAATTCCGTGATTGACTAATTATCCAGTTTAGGTCAATCACTTAACTTCTTTGAGCCTAGGTCATTCACGTGAAAATGGGGATAATAAGAATCTCCTCCTAGAGGTGTAAAATGATGTATATGAAAGTATAATACAAATATTTATTGAGCATCTGTCATGGGCCTGGCACTGAATTGGACCTGAGGATTCAGCAATGAATAAGAAAGGCACAGTCTTGGCCCTAGTGGGGTTTAGAACCTTACATTCTAGTTGGGGCATGTGTCAGTGCCAATTAGTGCTTATCAAGTACGTATTTCCTCAGCTTCCCTCACAATTAGGTTGAGTCTACAAGGCTGACTTCCAGTAATGGGGTGAGGTGGTGGCTTAGTCATCTAGTGCTGCTATAACAGAAATACCACAAGTGGCTGGCTTTAAAAAAGAAATTTTTCTCTCACAGTCCAGTAGGCTAGAAGTCCGAATTCAGGGTGCTGGCACTCTTTGTCACCTTTGAAGTTCCTTGTCATCAGTCTTCCCTTTGTCTGGGAGCATCTCAGTGCAGGAACCTCAGGTCCAAAGGACATACTCTGCTCCTGGCACTGCTTTCTTGGTGGTATGAGGTCCCCATGTCTCTCTGCTCAGTTCTCTCTTTTATATCTCAAAAGAGATTGGCTTAAGACACTATCTAATCTTGTAGATCTCATCAATATAACTGCCACTAATCCATCTCATTACATCATAGTGATGGGATTTTCAACACGTAAGGAAATCACATCAGATGATAAATGGTAGACAATCATACAATACTGAGAATCATGACCTAGCCAAGTTGACAGATATTTTTGGGGGACACAGTTCAATTCAATCCATGACAGGGGCTGGGGCCTGGTAATGAGATGAGGGCACATGATGTGAGAAGACTGTGGCTTGGTAGTGTGATGAGGTAGACATGACATGTGGTACCTCTAGGCTTGGCCATTAGAAAACATCCAGCATGACCATCCCCCGTTCTCATCGTTTCCATGGTGATCTTGGAGACTACATGTTCCAGATGGAGAGTACGAATAAGCGCTAGAGATGGACCTATAGATGCATAAGAGCAACCTGACCTGCATGTGACAGTAGTGGGAGCCAGAGCCAAACTTTGCTGTGTGGAGCCACTGTGTTTTCAGAATTTAGCTGCTACATCACCCTGGCCTATCCTACATTGCTAGGGAAACCGAGCTGTGTTAGTGAGCTTGGAAGCAAATTCTCTTCTAGTTGAGCCTTGAGATTACTGTAGCCCTAGCTAACACCCTCATCATAGCCTTGTGAGAGACCCTGAGCCAGAGGGACCCAAATAAGCCAACTCAGCTTCCTAACTCACAGAAACTGTGACATAAAAAATGTTTTGTTGTTTACAGCTGCTAAGTTTTGAGATAATTTGTTGCACAGTAACAAGTAACCAATACAAACCCACACACCCGTCAACAGGTGAACAGATAAACTGTGGCACATCCACACAATGGAATGCTACTCAGCAATAAAAAAGAATAAACTATTAATACACACTAAAACATGGATGAGTCTCAAAATAATTCTATTGAAAGAGGCCAGATCAAAAAACTATAATTCTATTTATACTAACGTCTAGAAAATGCAAACTAATCTATAGTGGAAGAAAACAGATGAGTGGTTGCCTGGAAATGGAACCGCAGAGAGGGATGGGGAGAATGGATTACAAAGGGGCATGTGGAAATTTTTAGAGGTGATGGATATGTTATTATCTTGATTGTTTTGATGGCTTCACAGGTATAAACATATGTCAAAACTTATCAAATTTTACCCTGTAAATAAATGCAATTTATTGTATATTAATTATAAGAAAATAAGGCTGTTAAAATTGACTTTGTCTGGCTATACAGCTCAAAAATGACTGATTTTGTTTGAAGGTGTGAGTTTTTTCAGCACCTTGAAAACCTAGTAGTGGGCTCTTCACTCTAGCCTTGCATTTGCACATACCTGCACCCTTCTTATGTGACCATGTATTCATACACCTAGGTCTCTTGTTAAAGGAGCACCATCAACTCCAACACCTACTCTCTTTTAAAATAATGATCTGTCAAAAGTAATTTTCTCTTTCCTGGTCCAGGTTTGTCAGTCAGTATTTTCTTTACTCTTCCAGCACTGACTTTCCTCTTTAGACTACAACATTGAGGTAAGACTGCAGACTCCTAGGCATGTGCACACCCAACCCAGTAACATGTTACTAAGGAGGCTCATCAAAGGGTAAACAAATAAGTGTCTGATCAACTGAGTCTATTAGCAGTGTAATGAGGAACCAAGACTGCATTGTGTACATTGTAAGTCCTACAGGAATAAAATCAACACTCAGAAACCTCAGCCCACGGTGCTCTAAATCAGGCAGCAGATTCAATTCTACCTTCTCAGATCACTTTAATGTGATTTGTTGGTTGGTTTGCCAGCTGGTATGACCAACTGAGTTTATTTCTAGCCTCCTTCATTCACCTCCTTAACCCACACACCCCTTTCTGGCAATCTGAAGAGTCACCAATTTCAATGGCAGAAAGGACACCAGACTTATGACTTTAACATTTCAAGCAATTGATCTCTTTTAACGGCTGACTAAGCTTCTAGAAGCATAACTTAGTATTAATAGATTGTTATTGTTAGTTGCCATTGAGTTGGTTCCAACTCTTGGTGACCCCATGTATGCAGAGTAGAACTGCTAATAAATGAATTAATGCATCATTTAACTCCAGCAGAGGTGAAAGCTGTCCTATGCTTTTAATAATTTTCTGATTGAACAAATTACATTTATTATTTGTATTATTTGCTAAGGAAACAGTCCTAAATAATATTTTTATTAATAGAGATATATAAATAAACACATATTATGGGTATTAAAAAAAAATGCCATCAAGTTAATTCTGACTCCTAGCAATCCTATAGGACAGAGTAGAACTGCCCCCATAGGGTTTAGAGGGCTGTAATCTTTCCAGAAGCAGACAGCTACATCTTTCTCCCATGGAGCGTCTGGTGGGTTTCAAACCACTGACCTTTCAGTTAGCAGCAGAGCACTTAACCACTGTGCCTTATTATAGGCATAGCAGCTTACAAAACCATAGTTTAATTGTATACTTTTTATGACAAGGATCGTATTACAAGATTGTGAACAAACCCTGTTAAATCTCACTCTTGGGGAAAGAATTGCTGGGTATTCCTGAAACACTTTGAGATGGCCAGGATCATTGTGTAATAGAATGCCTTTCTGATCCTGTCAAATCTCCTTCTTCAACTTGGGTGTCAAGGAGAACTGTAGATGGGGCATATCCAACCTATCAGTGGCTTTCACCTGACATCTCATTTTCTTCTGATATCTACCTTATTCACCTACTCCTCTTTCCTCCATTTTGTCATCTAACACCACACAACTCTCTTTAGCACTCCAGGGTAGGTGATATTTGTTTCTGACAGTATACAACCCTATGCTTTTTCTCAGTAGCAAAGACTTCTTTGAAAACCAGAGGACAAATTTAAAGTTAGAGTCACATGGAAATGAAGAGATGAGGATTTGATGAATCAGAGGGCAGAAGTCTACTAGAATAACAAATGTGGATAAGATGCAGGGCTCTGAGTTTGAATCAAAGATGGAAGAGAATGTGACATCAGTTCCTGGGAAGGAACAACTGAACTGTACTTCTCTACGATAGGCCAATTATAGCGAGAAGTAAATGAAGTCTGAATCACAGTTCCATTATTTATGAGCTATGTGTCTTCACTGTCTCAATTTCCTCATCTAGAAAATGGAGATAATAATATCTACTTCATAATATCTCCTCATGCCCCAAATCTGATATGTAGCAAATAGTATAAAATGCATAAATCTTTTAGAATAATGTGCAATACATAATAACTGTTTAGAAAAATGACTCAGTATTTTTTAAGTATTTTCCAAAGTGTGCTAAAAGGAAAATTCATTTCATGGAATATTACTAGGCATTATATGAAAAACAGTTCTGGGGTCAAATTAATTATAATGCATGGGGTTAAATAACATGAAATTGTTTTTTATTAATGCTAGACTTCTGAAATCCTTTAATACGCTAATAATTACGGGAGAGATATTACTTGTTGTATTTCCAAAAATAATAAAACAAACTTCTAGCCATATGGACAAAGAAATAAAGAGATAAGACACAAATTAGCAGTAACAAGAATGATAGAAGGAATGTTGCTACATACTCTGTCAACTTTAAAAGGCTAATAAGGGAATACTCCAAACAACTCTATATACGTAATTTGAAAAGTTGGATGAAGTGGACTAATTCCTCAAAATCATAAAGGAGTACAACTTCCCAAAAATGAAATAAAGAGTCTTTAACTATTAAATAATTTGAATTCATAGTTAAAACCTACCAGATTATTTTACTGGTGAATCCTATGAAAAAGTTAAGAAGAATTAACACCCTAAGCAATATCTTTCAGAAGACAAAAGAGTAGAAAATACTTTCCGACATTCTTTCTTAGGCCAATATTACCCTGACTCCAAAATCAGACAAAACACTAAAGAAAAGAACTCTACAGAACAATATCATTCATGAACATAAATGTAAAATGTTCCCAATTAAATATTAATAAATTGAGTTCAGGAATACATAAAAAGAATAATAATAATCCATGACCAAGTAGGATTTATCCCACGAAAGCAAGAAATGGTTCAATATTTGCAAAATCACTCAAGATAATCCATCAAGTTGATGCTCTAAAAGGGAGAAAAATAAAAACCCACTGGATGTATCAGTAGATGACAAAAAACCATTTGACAGAATTCAGCACTCATTAGCATAAAAACTCTCAGTAAACTAGGAATAGTAGGAAACTTCTATAACATGCTAAAAGGCACTTACAAAAAAAAACTACCACTTAATGGTGAAAGATTGAATGCTTTCCCTAGACAATCAAGAACAAGGTAAGGACTCTCACTACCCCTTTTATCATCATACGGAAAGGAACCTTTGCCATTATAATAAGACAGTAAAAAAGAAAAAGAAGGCAAAAATACCAGGAAGAAAAAAATAAATAAAACTATTCCTATTTATAGATGACATGACTGTCTATGTAGAAACCCCCCCAAAAAACTACAAAAAAAAAAAAAAAAACCCTTCTAGAACTAAAAGGAGACTGGTGGCATAGTGGTTAAGAGCTTGGCTGCTAACCAAAAGGTCAGCAGTTCAAATCCACAAGCTGCTCCTTGGAAACCTTATGGGGCAGTTCTACTCTGTCCTATACTGTCACTATGAGTCAGAACTGACTTGACAGCACCTACAAAACAACAACAACAGAACTAAAAAGTGTGTTTAGCAAGGTCACAGGATACACAGTCAACACACACAGAAAAATCATTTTTATACATATTAACAATGTACAATTGGAAATTAAAATTTAAAAAAAATGATAATAATAACATTTACAGTAGCTCCAAATAATGAAATACATAGGTATAAATCAAACAAAATTTGAACAGGATTTGTATTCAGAATATTATAAAATGTTAATAAAGAACATCAAAGATATAAATAAATGGAGGCATGCTGTGTTCATGGATTGGAAGACTCAACATAGTATAGATTTCCATTCTCCCCAAATTGACCTATAGAGTTAATAAACATGATTCTAATTAAAATTTGAGTATGGTTTTTTTGTAGATATAGACAAGCTGACTCTAATATTTATGTACAAAGGCAAAAGAAGTGTAATAGCTGAAACAATTTTGAAAAAAAAAAGTTGAAGTACTCATACTACCCCATTTTGCAAATTACTATAAATCTACACTAATCCATGTGTTATTAACCAAGAGATACACACACAGATCATTGGAACAGAATAAAGAGTCCAACAATAAACTGACACAAATATGGCCATTTTATTTGATAAAGGTGAAAAAGAAAATCAATGGAGAAAGGCTAGTCTTTTCAACAAATGGTATTGGAACAACTGGACATCCACATGCAAAAAAATGAAACTTGATCTAAACCTCACAATTTATATTAAAAAATTTAACTCTAGGGGACTTCCAGGCAACACGGCACTATAGTCAGAAGCACCATGCCGTCCCTCCACAGCAAAGATCAGAAAAACTAAGTGAAGCAGAGTCACACATCAATTCTGAAACCCTGACCATCAAATGAAGAGATAAAGAACTCAGTCAAGCACCAAATGGAATAAGAAACTGACCAAGTACAGAGCGTGAGGAAAAATACATGCAGAGGTCCCCTATCAATTACTGCAGCATGGCTCTGCCATCTTGGACTCCTATTGGAGACCAGCAAACAGGAGGTATGAGAAAGCAGCTTCACGGAGCCTCCAGCAGGAGACAGAACAACAGGTAACCAGGGATATAGGCTTTCCCAACCCCCACCCTTCTTCACCCCCATTTTGCCTCCTCTGCTTCCTGCAGCCACAGACGATTGGCCGGGAAGCATGAGCTTCCCCCCAGTGCCACTCGGATTCCACCCGCTGGCACTGGCCAGCTCCCTGAGTGCCATTTGTTGGCTGCTGGTGCTGCTCTTTGCCCGCTTCTTTAGATTTTTTCCTTACCTTTTACCACCTCCCCCTCCTTTCTCTCAAATACCTGGCTCCGTGCGCCATCTTTGCTTCTTCACTCAACTGTGAAACTGCTTCCCGGCCTGTGCCGCCACGCTGGTGGGACCCCCGGAGCTTTTTTGTTTGTTTGTTTGCTCTGATTTGTTCTGTTTTGATTTGTTTGTTTGTTTTCTTTTCTCAGCTTGGGAGCCCCTTCTGGCCAGGCAGTACCACGTGACTTGGAAGTTACTCCCTTACTCTGTGCAGACGCATAGGGACATCCCAGGGATTATTTCTTTTTTCTTGTTTTTTTTTTTTATTTCTTTTTTTAGTTTTCTTCTCTCTCATTCCCTTTTTGTCTTTCTTCATTTCCAGTTTCTCGATTTATTCATTTTTTCTTTTACCCTTTTTCTTTTTTTCATTTTTGTTTTTCCCCATTTCTCAGTCTCTCCTCTCCCACTCCAGTAGCAAGCTCCCTTAGCACTCCTTTTTGTTTGTGTGTATGTCTTTGGCTCCTGTTCCTCTCTCCTATCTCTCGTCTTTCCCATATCCATCTTAGCTCCACACATCACAATCTACCCCCTCCTTCCTGCCTACCAGCACCGTGTGCAGAACATCACACTCCCAAGCAACACAGGCACGGCCTACTGGAACCTGCCCTGCACTTATTCCCAGTCTGCACTGTCAGCCCTGAAACTTGCCACAAAAAAACCTATCCCAGCGACTCCCCTTCAGCTGGACCTGCCCTGCTCTACCATACCTGAGTGACTGACACTGCCCATTGGAGAAGGAGGTGAAAAGTATCATGCCCACAGACGAGCAAAAAACAAAGGACGCATAGCCTACCTGCTCAGACATAACCAAATAAAACAAAAAAGCAAGATGAAATAAAGAAATCTACAATCAATAAAAGAGGCAAATAACCACAGAATGCCCTGAAGACAGCAGACAATATTATAACATTTACAAAAAAAGACAGGATGGTTCCAGTAGGCATCCAAAATAAAACACCAGATGACCTTCCAATAGAAAAAAAGTCACTAGACCTAACTGATAAGACATTCAAATCTCTAATATTCAGAATTATCCCAGTGTCGAAGCAAAAAACAAACAAAAATGAGGAAAAAATAGACAAATTCATGGAAAAGGCAGACAAGTTCATGAAAAATACAGACAAAAAATGGAAGAATTCGAGAAAATAATACAGGAACAAAATGTTAAAATAAGTTCACAACTAGAAATTACACAAAAACAACATTAGAAATCCAAAAGATAAACAACAAGTTTTCAGACATGGACGGTGTCATAGAAGGGCTGAGGAGCAGGTTTGAAACGATGGAAGACAGGATCAGTGAAATTGAAGACAAACACTTGGATACAACTCTGCTTGAGGAAAAATCAGAAAAAAGAACAAAGAAAATGAAGGAACTCTTAGAATTATGTGGGATACAATCAAAAGCAAAAATCTGTGAGTGATTAGAGTTCAAGAACAGGAGGAGAAAACAAAAAACACAGAGAGGATCATTGAAGAATTGCTGACAGAAAACTTCACCAATATCATGAAAGATGAAAAGCTGAGCATCCAAGAAGCTCAAAGAACACCATGTAGGATAGACCCTAAAAGAAAATCACCAAGGCGTATCATAACCACACTCGCTAAAACCAAAGACAAACAAAGAATCCTGAGAGCAGCTCGAGAAAAACAAAAAGTCACATACAGAGGAGAAACAATAAGACTAAGCTCAGATTATTCAGCAGAAACCATGCAGGCAAGAAGGCAATGGGATGACATGTATAAAACCTTGAAAGAAACAAATTGCCAGCCAAGAATAATACATCTTGCAAAACTCTCATTCAAATATGATGGTGAAATTAGGTCATTTCCAGATAAACAGAATAAGGGACTATGTAAAAACCAAACAGAACTTACAAGACTTATTAAAGGAAGTCCTTCAATCTGAGAACAAACAGTATCAGACCACAGGCTGAATATAGGACACAGGATTGTACAAGCCAGCTACCAACCTAGGAAATGAACTCTTAAGGACTATGAAAAACCAAAAGAATTACAAAAGGGAACCAGAGAGGTTAACCTGTAAATGACAACAGCATCAGAACAATAAAAGAGGGAATAAACACTGTAGGTATAGAACCTTCTAATGGAGAGGAAGTCAAGCGATACCAAGTAATAATAGACTGGTACAAACCTAGGAAGATAAAGGTAAATTTCAACGTAACCACAAAGAAAGTTAACAAACCTACTCATCAACATAAAGAAGAAAAACATAAAGTCTCAGTAAAAACAAAACCCACAAAAACAAAAGAAATGAAAAAAAAAATCCACAAACAAAAGGAACTCAGCACAGGAGAGTAAGAGGAACAAAGAAAACAGCACCGCAAAAAAAAAAAGCGCTACAAAGTGCAATCCCATTCCTAGGAATACATCCTAGAGAAATAACAGCCGTCACACTAATAGACATATGCACACCCATATTCACTGAAGCACTGTTCACAATAGCAAAAAGATGGAAACAACCTAGAAGCCCATCAACAAATGAATGGATAAACAAACTATGGTACAAACACACAATGGAGTATTATACAAAGATAAAGAACAATGATGAATCTGTGAAGCATTTCATAACATGGATGAAACTGGAGGACATTATGCTGAGTAAAATAAGTCAATCATAAAAGGACAGATATGGTATGAGACCTCTACTGTATAACTCATGTAAAAGTTTACACACAAAAAGAAACAATCTTTGTTGGTTACGAGGGATGGGAGGGATGAGGAGGAACTAAACAGATAAGTGGTAACTTTGGTGAAGGGTAAGACAGTACACATTATTGGGGAAGCCAGCACAACTTGTACAAGGAAAGGTCATGGAAGCTCCGTAGATATCCAAACTCCCTGAGGGACTGAATTGCTGGGTGGAGGGCTGTGGGGACCATGGTCTCAGGGAACATCTAGCTCATTTGGCATAACACAGTTGGTAAAGACAATGTTCTACATTCCACCTTGGTGAGTAGCATCTGGGGTCTTAAAAGCCTTTGAGCAGCCATCTAAGATACTCCACTGGTGTCACCCCTTTGGGAGCGAGGGAGAATGAAGAGAATAAGATTCAAGGAAAAGATTAGTCCAAAGGACTAATGGACCACAACTGCCACGGCCTCCACAAGACTGAGTCCAGTACAACTAGATGGTGCCTGGCTACCACCACTGACCCTCTGACCAGGATTGCAACAGAGGGTCCTGGACAGAGCTGGAAAAGGATGTAGAACAGAGTTCTATCTTACAAAAAAAGACCAGATTTACTGGCCTGACAGACTGGAGAAACCCCAAGAGTATGGCCCCCAGACACACTTTTAGCTCAGTGATGAAGCCCCTCCCAAAGTTCACCGTTCAGCTGGGGATTGGACAGCCTCATAAAACAAAACAGGACTACTGAAGCACAGCAGTCCAGGGACAAGGACTAGAAGGCAGGAGGGTACACGAAAGCTTGTGATAGGGAACCCCAGGTTGAGAAGAGACAGTGTTGACATGTCATGGGGTTGTTAACCATTGTCATAGGGCAATATTTGTACTAACTGTTTAATGAGAAACTATTTGTTCTGCAAACCTTCATCTAAGATACAAAAAAAAAAAGAATTATCTATGTGAGATCAAATTGACAACAGCAACTCAAAAGGTTTGATGGAAAGCCTAGGGGACAGTGAGTTGAAGATACTGGTGATGGAATAATTTGGAAAAGGATATTGAGAATAGCAGCACAGCTGGAAGAATGTAATCGATGTCACTGAATTGTACATGTAGAAACTTTCGAAATGGTGTAACTTCGGCTATGTATATTTTCACCAAAAAAAAGGTCCTCAAGGTCAAGAATGGAGAGTGTTGACACGTCGTGGGGTTCTTAACCAATGTCATAAAACAATATGTGTACTGACTGTTTAATGAGAAACTATTTGTTCTGTAAACCTTCATCTAAAGTACAATAAAAAAATTTTAAAAAATTTAACTCTAAAGGGATCATAAGTATAAATTTAAAGATTAAATTATAACACTTTTAGAAGAAAGTAGAGAAAATTTTTGTGATCTGGGGTAGGCAAAGAGTTTGTAGACAGCACACTGAAAGTAAGATCTACAAAAGAAACAATCAATAAATTGGTCTTTATAATTAAACATTTTTGCTCTGTGGAAAATACTTTTACAAGGATGAAAGGATAAAGCCTGGGATAAAATATTTGCAAATCACGTATCTGACAAAGGACTTCTATCTAGAATGTATAAAGAATACTCAAAACTCAGCAGTGAGAAAACAAACAACCCAAATGAAAAATATTCCTAAGACTTGAATAGACACTCATCAAAGAGGATACATGGATGGCAAATAAGCACATGAAAGGATGTTCACCATCATTAGCCATTAAGAAAATTAAAATTAAAACTATAATGATATATACCTACACACCTAATTGAATGATTAAAATAAGTAATACTGAAAATACCAAATACTGGTGAGGATGTGGAGAAACTGGAGCTTTCATATATTGCCATGGCAAGACAGAAAGATACAACCTCTATGTAAAACACGTTTGCATTTTCTTATAAAATTAACATACACTTATATGACCCAGCAATCCCCCTCCTGGGAATTTACCCTGGAGATATGAAAACTTATGTTCACAAAAACCTGTAAATGAATGTTTAAAACCAAAAACCAAACCAGTTGCTATGCAGTCAACTCTGACTAATGACGACCCCATGTGTGTCAGAGTAGAATTGTGCTCCAAAGGGTTTTAAGTGGCTGATCTTTTGGAAATAGATCACCAGATCTTTCTTCTAAGGCGCCTCTGGTGGGCTGGAACAGCCAGCCTTTTGGTTAGCAGTTGAATGTGTTAACCATTTGCACCACCCAGGGATTCTATAGTCTACAACAGCAGGTGCAAAAATTTATATGGTTCAAGGCATGGGCAGCAGGATTTCGTTCTTGGTGATCACATGTCAGTTCTGACACACATTGGTCCATGTGGGTTGATAATGAGTGGCTTCTTGTTTTATCCTCACTGGGCTCACTCTCTCTGCCTTCCCAGCATCTTATTAAGTCCATGAAAATTATTCTATTGCTCCTTACCTTGCTAAGGATTGGGAAACTACTGAGGGCTGTCAAAGGCTTTGTCTGTCCAACCATTGACCACAGACCAAATCGCACAGAGGCAGGCAGATAACCTGACGAATGAGATGAGCTAGGCAGGAGTGAATAACAAGTGCCAAAGCTAAGAGAACAGCTGCTATTCAACTCCAGATAATGTTGCCATATAGGTATGTGGATTCAGACTTGATGAAGCATCCTGATTATCAAGAGATGCCAGAAACCTGAATTTTGGAGTAAAATCACCCTGTTTCTAAATGTTGGCATTAATTCAATTTTTTACACACTATACAGTCCAATTAAGATATGTGAATTCAGGCTATGGACCAACGGATTGTGACTTCTGGCTTAGATGCTGCACACAACAATTTCTTATTTAGGGTTTTGTTGCTTTTCTGGAACTTTGCTCAGGAACCTGGGAGAGGTATGGGTAGTAGGGTAAATGATGTGCTGGACCCCTTTCTTAGAGACTCACCCTAGTCTCAGTTAATGTTTATATTTTCCATAACTCTTCCCTTCCCCAGGTCAAAATTCTTCATCTAGTTTGAGGATTGGAACTTTTTTTTCTTTCTTATCCTTATTCTACTAATTTATTTTTAATGTACATGAAACGTTTCTATTCCTCTGAGAGTCTACGATTTTTCAATGCAAAACAAACAACTTGATTCTATTTTTCTTTTATTTCTTGCTACGTTTTCTGTTCCCTCAGGAAGTGAGCATAAATGGTCTTGTTGACTAAATAGGGGAGGAAAAAAGGGTAGGAGGAGATAATAGTTGTGATACCCTTTCACTGATGAGCAAACAGAAGTCCAGATAGGTCAACCATTTGCCCAAGGTCACAAGAGAGTGAGTGAAAAATGTGTATTCAAATCTGAGTTATCTATTTTAAACTCTGTGACTTTTCCACTATAATATTTTTAGTGAGATGATGTGATAGTTAATTTTATATGTCAACTTGTCTAGGCTATTGTGACCAGTTGTTTGGTCAAACATTGGTCTCGAGTTGCTGTGAAGTATTTTTGTAAATGTGACTGACATTTACAATCAGTTGACTCTAAGTAAAGGTGATTGCCTTCCATAATGTAGGTGGGCCTCATCCAATCGGTTGAAGGCCTTAAGAGCAAAAACTGAGGTTTCTGGGAGAAGAAAGGATTTCTGCCTCTACATAGAAATCCTGCCTGAGTTTCCAGCCTACTGGCCTGCCCTATGAATTTCAGATCACACAACCCCCACAATCATGTGAGCCAATTCCTAAAAATAAATCAATCTTTCAGCAGACATAGATAAAGATAAAGATATAGATATATCCTATTATTTCCATTTCTCTGGAGAACTCTGACAGGTACAGATTCGAAGATAGGTATCAGGGTTGAAAAGCAGAGAACTTTTGTTGGGCTAAACAAAGCAGCCAGGCCACATAATGACTTTCAGGGGCTCCAGGCACTTTTGCCTTCATGAGCCCCTCCCACCATAGTAATATCAATATTAAATTTTACTTTCGTTATAACTTCAAACACTTCAACACTTTTTTTCTACTTTAGGCAAAATTTAACAGATTTTTCAAGGGCCCTAAAATTTTTATTTGAATAAAATTAAAAAATTTTCTTCAACCCTAAAAGTTCACTTTTTTCTTCTGATTTTAAAAGAAATTAAAACGTTTTTGTGGTCCCCTGAAAGAATTGTGGACCCTCAGCCCTCTGCCTATTCTGCCTAATGGACAAGCTGTCCCTGCAAAGCAGTCACTGATCCACATATTGGAAAAGTTCTTTACGTTTCCTAGAGAAAATGTAGGAGAGCAACATTACGAAAATGATGATAGCTTTTGACTCCCAGCAGCTGAAAGCAGACCTTAGGGAAAGAGATAACACTGCAATTATCACTAACACCAAAGGAAGGTATCTTAGGCTAGGTTCTCTAGAGAAGCAAAACCAGTAAAGTGTATAAATATATATATAGAGAGAGATTATATCAAGGAAACAACTCATACAATCATAGAGGCTAGAACATCCCAAGTCCGTGGATCAGGGTAGAGGCCTCTCCCAAGTCACACAGCCACAGAAGCTGGCAAGCTCAAGATTGGCAGGTCGGAGAGCAGGGCTCCTGCTCACAGGCTGTGCAGATCGACGAATCCCAGGTTCCGCCGATAAGCTGACAGCTCAAGTCCCAAGAACGGGAGATGAAATGACAGGAAGCAGCCACAGGATCCAGAGAGAGCAAAAAGCCAGAATGTCTGCTTATATTCAGATGCAGGCCACACCCCCAAGGAGACTCCCTTTCATCTGATTGGCTACTCACAGTATATTCAATCATGGGAGTGATTACATTAAAACACTGAAAATCATTGCCCAGCCAAGCTGACACACAATCTTAACCATCACAGAAGGCTAAGCAAATACAGTTAAATCCATGCATGTTTAAATTTTATTTTTGATAAAACAACTCACACTCATACCTTTTGTCGACACCCAAGTACTATAAATTGCCACTACAATGGTGAAGAGAAAACAAATAACGAAGACGCAGATCCTTGTTTCTGTTTGAAAATTGTCAATCAGTTCTACAACTTCCTTTCTTCATTTTTGCAGAGATCGGACCAGCTGAGCTACCGGAGCTGCAGCAATCAGCAGTGCCTGGGCAGGCAGATCATTACCCGCATCCCCTACAGGGCAGAGAGAAACAGGTATGTTCCACTTACAGACATCCCTGTTCTTTATCCAAAGGTCCTGTATTTCTCCCCTCTAATTGGGAAATGTTACCAGGAATCGCCTTTTGGTCCTATCTCTCAAATATCATATGAATGTACTTAATTGGCATCTCTCCTTAATGATGTCCTCTATTGCCCTTCTGCTCCTTCTTTCTTCCAGTCATCAGCTTCCTGGTCAGCCTTCAATACCTGGGCTCCAAAGCCACATGGCTGCTTTCCAGATCTTTGCTCTCAGAATCAATCTCTCTTTCCCTTCTATGGAAACTCTACTTACCACTGCCTCTACCATAAAGCGTGGAGTTCATTGTGTTGTGTTCTTTCCCAATCCCAAGAAAAGAGCACCTTTGCTATTTTTCTATTTTTCCACTGTGCCTGGAAAGTACTCAAAGCAGTGGTCGAATTTTGGGCTTGACTTGAAGGTCTTTCTTTAGGTTCATCATAGTTGTAATCCTTTCCATCAATTCTCCCAGGTATCTGAGTTAAAAGATGTGAAACATGCAAACATCAGGCATCTGAAGAGCTAATGCACATTGCCATGCACTTCAGACCATCCTCAATTTCTCTGAAATGTTGTACTTCAAAGAACCTATTAAGGATTCAGGAAGCAGCCACTGAGTTAAGTCCCTAGGTATTAGATCAAGTAGTTCGTTAGAAACCACCCGTGACACCTAAAAGCAAGATCTCAAGTTACCTTTGATCACAAAGTCCTTAGTAGTGCCAGTGTGCTCAGGAAGAAATGCCATGCACATCCCCAAGTACAAGCTCTCAATGGAAGTATCTACACTGGCCCCACTTCCCACCACCTCATCACTTCGACTTCCTTCAGGATCACCGCTACAGGAATGTATATAACCACAGAGTTACCATTTCCCAAATGTTTACTATGATTCAGGCACTATTTGGTTCTTACATACATTGTCTCACTTTTCCTAAAAGATTTTGTGAGGTGAGTATTGCTATTATGGTTTTATATTGATCAAATAAGTTGATTGTGCCAGAACTACTCAAGATGGCTAGATATGTTCTGCACAATCCTATCAGTTGTCAGACCATGTACCTTTCTTCTAGCATGTGTGGAGCATAAAGCAAAAGCAGTAGAGATGGGGAGGTGGGTATCCCTCCTGGAAGTGACCAATGTGTCCCAGTCTCGTGTTATATCATATGTCTCGCATGTGCTTTGTACAAGGTAGGTGCCCAGGAAATGTTGGGGCTACTGTTACTGCCTAATATTTATCAGAATTCTTGAAAATCTAGTTAATAAAATGCCAAGGAGGAGTCATGTTTTTTAACTCGGCAGAAAGAGGATTGGGGGCAAGAAAGACTAGAAATGAAGGTTCACATATTCAAAAGTTCATGCCTACAACTCAGCAGCTTTATACTTCAGCATATTCAGAGGAGGCCCTAGATACCTGTGCATTTCTGCTGTTCGTACTTACTACCCTTCCTTTCTAGTAAGACGCTGGGAGAAAGCGGAGGAGCAACATAACTTCACAAATAATCATTTGAATTTGTTAGGATATTAGAAGAGGAGGCAATACAACATGGATTTTGATGATATTTTTTGGCGTTTAGGACTTACCCCCTTCTAGAACATCTGTACGTCAGAGTGAGTGAGGTGATACAGGAGAGGACTCAGCCATATCATGGCAAGAGAATGCAAGCCAGATAGAGAATATGCGTTCAGGTTTTGAAAGCTATGGCGTCTTGGTAGACCCTGTAAAACTCCAGCCAAAGAAGTGAGTTTTAGAACTGCCACATCGTAGAAGGTTCCTTTGGTTCATGTCTTGGACTTTGAAGACTGTGTGGAACTTCTGCGGTATATGTGTTCTTCTATCCCACCACCTGGGATTATTCTACTAAAAGTGAGACTTTCAGTAGTGGAAAAGGCACAGGACTGGATTATCAAATATTTGAGCTGAAACCATCAGGTGCTGCTTAAGGCAGCTGTGTCAGTTTGGGGGTGTCACATAAAATCCCAAATCTCCATTTACTCATCTGTGGAGATAATACCTATAAGACTTACAATACTGATAATCAATTTAACACTGTTGTGAAGATTAAATGGGATTATCTATGAAGCTTGCTTTTCAGACGCTACAGAGCTATAGGATATTTACTTCTTATTCTTAATGATTTTGAAAATTGAAAATAAAAAACTAAGACAATGGTAATAAAATAGCTCACAAAAAAAGAGACAAGCTTAAAACTCACTTGGGAATTAGGCATTAAATGATCCTTTTAAAAATGTGCTTTTATTCTATATAATCATTGATTTACTATAAATTATTCACTATGTCTTTGAGGCTTGTTTAATCAGAGACAATCAGAAATTGTGACTTTAGATCTGTGCTCACAGGTTCACAGATTATCTTTGTTGCCTGAGACAAAAATCCTGGTGTGGGCTTGTAGTACTGAATAAGCAGATGTCTCTTCTCTGCCTTCTTCCTTCCTCCATATTTTTCCTCCTGGAAGGTCTATGATTACCATTTTCTCAGAGTAGTTTGTCACCTTTTCTGGATCTCAATGAGCTTCATGGTTCTTAGATAATTAAACTTCAAAGGCGACAGAAAAGAAAAGTTTCATGTAGTTTTGCAAACATTAGAAAAAAATAATAGCAGATTCTATCAAATTTAGAATCAGAAGTAATTTTTCATAAACAAAACATGATCTCCTTAAAGCAGACAACTTAGTTGGACAAGGCAGAGTTTCTCAGTGCTGTTTCAGCAAGGCCCTACTTCAAGAGATCTCCACTAAGAAAATTTATAAATGGGGAAAAGTACTCTAGAGTAGTCTAAACTATTGAAAGCACCTGAGGAAAGATAGACCAATTTTTCCAAATTTGTGATTATAAGGGGAAAAGTTCAGCAAAATAATCGTGCATTCCAACCAGTTGCCATCAAGTTGATTCCAATTCATGGCGACTCCATGTGTAACAGAGTAGAACTTCTCCATGGTGTTTTCAGTGGCTGATTTTTCAGAAGTAGATTGCCAGGCCTTTCTTCCAACTTTCCTTTGGGTGGACTCAAACCTCTAACCTTTTTATTAGCAGCTGAACTCATTAACTGTTTGCCCCACCCAGGGACTCCAATCACGCATTAAAAAATCAAACCAAACCTGTTGCCTTTGAGTCAATTCCAACTCCTAGTGACCCTCTAGGACAGAGTAGAACTGCCCCATAGAGTTTCCAAGGCTGTAATCTTTATGGAAGCAGACTGCCACATCTTCTTCCTGTGAAGGGTTCAAACCACCAAACTTTTGTTTAGCAGCAGAGCCCTTAACCACTGTGCCACCAGGGTTCCTTAATCACACATTAGGACACCTAATTTGACCCTCTCAATCAGCCCGAAGTTGTGTAAAACAATGGCAATAGAGGGGGTGCTTTCTGATAAATTTTAAAGTCATGCAGATTGTAAGTTATCATGCTTGGTTTTTTTTTTTTTTTTTTTTTTTTTTTTTTGAGGACTTAGTGGGGATATAATGGAAGGAAAAAAATTTTTTTCACTGAAAATAGGAATTTTGCCAATTGACAATACCATGATTGGTTTCCTCACACATGTTCCTGCTGTTTACTGGGAAGTTTTGGAAAGTTTGGCCAAGATGATTATTTTAAGCTCTTTTCGTACTGACAGGAATAAAAATGATGCTCACATATTTGACATCTGAAAAACTGCTTTCAAAGCATCATTACTGTGATGAACATTTCGGAATGATTTTTTTCCTGTCTTCTTTCACGTACAGCTCATATAGAATATTTTCCCTCCTCACATCCCTATAAATAATACATGAAATTAAGCCTAGCGAAACTCTAACTGGAGAGCACTTTGATTCCTTGGGTGAATGTGGCAACAATGAACTGAGCTCCATGCTTGGGGCGTGGGTTTCCATTTTTTAGCATTCTGAAATTCCAAAAGCAAGTCAAGCTTTGTATGTTTGCCAAACTGGAGCTTACAGAAACACTTTAGGGCGTGACTTGAGTTGCAAAATGTGCTGGGAAAACAAGTTCCTTGCCTGGTTGCAAGGGGTAATGTAACAGAGTGTGCCACCTAATGAAGAAAAAGGGTGGAAATCACAGCGGTGACAGCACCTACTGTAAGGTTAGCCCAGCAGGTAAAACAGACACGGAATAGAAACACACATATTCATATTTCAAAACTTATAAATGCAAACCAACATTCCATGGCCCCAGGGGCCAAATTCTTTTATTGATCTCAAGAGTGTTCATCTCCACTGGTCCCCATGGAGCAAAGGTATGTATGGTCCTGTCTTCTCTCTTGTCTGGTTGGTTATGGAGCCGCTGTCAATTGTTCTCCTCCCTACATCCCCCAAGAAGTTGATCCAATGTCATACATGTGGGCCTGTCATTTTGAGAAGTTGCCACGTAATGTGCTTGCATATACGTGGAAAGATAGAAGCAGACATGACTTTTTGTGACGAGTTCCAAGTGGAAATTCCTAAATGTCTCGACTAGTTTAATCTTTGAATGGGATGGCAGACCAAGGGGGCAAGGCACAAGAGCAATCATTGTCCACATGAGTGTTCTGAGCCTATTGGCTAGAACCTAAGCTCCCTAGTTGCCAGTAAATATTAACTAAGGCTTTGTGTGTGTCGGCACTTAAAATAAACCAAACTCATTGCCATTGAGTCAATTCCGACTCGTAGTGACCCTATAGGACAGAGTAGAACTGCCCCATAGGGTTTCCAAGGAGTGGCTGGTGGATTTGAACTGCCGACCTTTTTTGGTTAGTAGCCGAGCTCTTAACCACTGAGCCAGCAGGGCTCCCATGCACTTGTAATACAGTATATTAGATGTGCAGCCCAGTTTTTCTTTTCTATTTATTCCTGAGTATACAACAGACTAAATATTTCCTAAAAACAAGAAGCTAAACACCAATCTATTATTGCAGTGCTCTGAATTTCTATATTTTGTGTTGGTGCAAATGATTTGCACTGCTACCCAAAAGGTTAGAGGTTAGAGTGCACACAGAGGTACCTTGGAAGAAAGGCCTGGCGATGTACTTCCAAAAAAATCAGCCATTGAAAACCCTATAGAACGCACTTCTACTCTCACACACATGGGGTCTCCATGATTTGGAATTGACTTGATGGCAACTGTTGTTTGTGGATTTTAAAAGTCATTTCATTTGTCTGACAATGCATGCTTAGAATTAACTTCACATCTTTGCCATAAAGAGTGGCACAAGACTACAACAATTTGATTTTTAGCTTCCAATAGCGCAAGCCCTACCAGCCTTCTCCATGGCAAATCGGAGGAAAGTGGAGTGATGAATTGACTGAAGGAGGGAATCCCTACAAGATTGTAGAGGTTACCACCACCACCACGCACTGCCATCGAGTCAATTGTGACTCGTAGCAATTCTATGGGACAGAGTAGAACTGCCCTATAGGGTTTCCAAGGCTGTAAATCTTTATAGAAGCAGACTGCCACATCTCTCTCCTGAGGAGCAACTGGTGGATTCAGACTGCTGACCTTTTGGTTAGCAGTCAAGTGCTTTAACCACTGCGCCACCAGGGCCCCTTTTGTGGAGGTTAGGGAGCATATGTCCTTCAGGTTTATGGATACAACACACAAAAGATCCCTTTTAAGGAAAGGATTGACAGTCTGAATGGAATGGTCTTTGGAACCTTCTGCCACAGCACATGACTTATTCATAGATTGGAACCATAGGTTATAAATGGTGAATCATTTTGATGTGGTATTTTTGTTTTGTTTAGTTTTTGTTCTGGACATAAAAGAATAATGTTGATCACCTCAAAGCCAGGGGTAAAATTCTGAGAGAAACCAACAAATTATTCTATGACTCTGCCATATTAGAAAACCAGTACAGAAGAAGATGTGAAAGGAAGCTTTCCCCCCTCCACACTGAAGCTAGTGAGGTGTTCCCCAAGCACAAAAGAGAACAAACAGATCTGAGCGGAGAGTCTTCTCACATGCCCATCTCTCAACTTTAGTCACATCTTCTATGGACACCGACATATTGATAAAGTAAGTTGTCTGAGTAAAAGTTTTTCTTTTCATTTATAATCACAGGGTGATTAGTATTTGAAGTCTTAGAGACTGACTCAGGATATCATTTTTTTCTGTGTCTCAGCAATTAATAAGTAATCGTCCACGTGGCAGTATGGTGGGGGGAGAATAGGAGAGAGGAGGGAGGCCAGCTTGCTGAGGCAGATGATCATTAACGTTCACAAAACAGGCCACATGCCAGAATTTCCATTAGAAAAGTGGTGAGGTTTCATCTTTATCTCAGATGATCACATGAGACTTTGTTCCATCTACTGCCCTAGTCTAGTGGGAACTCTGGGATAATAAAAGTCAAGGCTGTCCCACTGTCTGGTGATGATTTTAATATACTAGCACATTTTTGCCTGTACTGATGTTGAACAAGGAGAAAGTTAGCTAGGAAATCAGTCAATAAATTGTGATCTAGTCCCTACCTTAGCATCAAAGAGATTTCCATTTTATTTGTTCAATGACTTAGCCAAGGAGTTCTTATTGAGTCCCTACCTCAGGACCATGGCTGTGGGGAATTCAGACATAGAAGGCACAATCTCCATTTGTGGAAAACTTTACATGACTTGTTTAAATTCAGTGGTTATTTTGGATTGTCCTGCTCCCCATAAAATAGTCCCACACATCCTAATTCTGGTGTCTTCTATTTGCATGCTTTCTTTCCCCAAAGATCTAATACAAATGTCCAGTATCACCAGGAGAGATGTTGACAAAGGAGAAATAGTGAGTGGCCATTTTGTTATGTCTTTTACAGCAATGAAGCTCTAGGAGGCAGTATCTGTGGAAATGGGTCAGTTCTAAATAGTTAGGTCACTCGTTAAGTACTGGGTCGCTTGGGAATGGGAAAAGCCAGTATCCTCCAGTGGTTGTGTAATCAAAGGCTTTTATTGAACATGTTTATTGAACATATTGTACCTGTAAGTCACCTTGTTCTTTACTGGGACCATACAAAAGAGAGTAACATAAGGGCTCCTGTCCCCAAAGCTTTACAGGGAAAGAAAATACATGCATACTAAAAGACAAAAGGTAAATAAACAAAATAATGCACTAAACACTAAATGTAAAGTGAATGGCATGGATTATAAATATTCTAGGAAATCAGATGGGGAGAATCAGCACTTCTGGTTGCACCAATCAGGAAAGACTTCATGGAGAAGGTAAAAAGTGGAGCAGAGCTCGGACACAGAGTGTGGTGAGTATAGCCCTATGATATGTACTCTTCTTTCCCAGGCAGGGAACTATGTATTACAACTGTGATGACATTGGATGTTCAACGGTAAAAACAGCAGATTTTGCTAGCTGAAATCCCTGATGTTGAACAGACTGGAACGAATGCTGAACTCTTTCAATTAGAAGTCAGTGAACTAACTCCCATGAATGTGTCCACACTTATGCAAAAGGCCATGGAAGTGTATTTGCTTGTATTCATGTGTGTTTGTGTGCATGTATTTAATAAAAACAGCAAACATTTTTTTAAAAAAAGTGGTGAGGTATTTATTGTTGTTGTTTTAAATTTTTTTTAATTTAAACTAATAGATTATTTTTAAGAGCAGTTTTAGGTTTATAGGAAAATTGTGAAGAAAGTATAGAGTTCCCAAATACTCCTTCTCATCCCGGCCACAATGTCCCCTATTATCAGCATCTTGCATTGGTGTGGTGCATTTGTTATCCTTGATGAACCAACATTGATACATTATTATTAACTAAAGTCCATAGTTCACGTTAGGGCTCACTCTTTGTGTTGTACAGTTCTATGGGTTTTGAAAAATGCATAATGTCATGCATCCACCATTATAGTATCATACAGAATAGTTTCACTGCCCTAAAAACCCCATGTTCCACCTATCCATCCCTCTCCCAACCCTCAAACCCCCAGCAACCATTGATCTTTTCACTGTCTTTATGATTTTGCCCTTTCCAGAATGTCATATGGTGGAATCAAATAGCATGCAGTCTTTTCAGACTGGCTTATTTCACTTAGCAATATGTGTTTAAGGTTCCTCCACGTCTTTTTTGTAGCTTGATAGCTCATTTCTTTTTATGGCTGAATAATATTCCATTGCCCTACTGAAGGACATTTTGGTTGCTTCCAAGTTTTGGCAATTATGAATAAAGCTGCTATAAACATTTGTGTGTAGGTTTTCGTGTAGACATAAATTTTCAACTCAAGGTTTGATTGGTTCCAGTACTAGTTATGGAGAAAACTATCCTTTCTCCATTGAATTGACTGTGCTCCTTTGTCAAAGATCAGTTGAGTGGGTCTGTTTTGGGCTCTCTATTCTGTTTCACTGATCTATTTGTCTATTCTTTCCCCAGATACCACCTTGTCTTGATGACTGTAGGTTTACAGTAAATCTTGAAGTCGGGTAGTGTCAGACTTCTGACTTTGCTCTTCTCCTTCAACATACTACTAGTTATTCTGGGTCTTTTGTCTTTCTATTTAAACTTTAGAATCAGTTTGTCAATGAGTGGTTTTTTTTGTTTTTTCTTTTTAATGTAAACTCAGGGTATGAACTGTAGAATCTAAAGATGGCAAATTGACTTAAAATCATGTATTTCCATATTTACATTTAAAAGAATAAGTATTGTGATGAACATTTAAAAAATAAAAATGATTTATTCATCACAAACTCAAGTTACTTTTTCTGCACTCTCTCTCTTCTGCATTATTTTGCTAGTGAAATATGTTTCTCTTTCTTGCTGCTTGAAAGTCCCAGTTCTTAGAACTGGGCAAAGAAAATCAGAAGTGATTTCCAATTGCAAGACTATAGAAAGTATAAATTGGTGGACCCTGTGATGTTTTCTGTATTTTTCTTGAATTATATGAACAATGAATTGTGCATTCCAAAGGCTGTCATCTAGTAGTGAAGTTAGAACTTTATTCCTCCTAAAGATTAGGCACAAGGCAATTTGAGGTACATCTTTCTTTAAAGTTGAAAATCTTTGGGTCTTCTCCTTCAAGTGATACCTTTGACTTTTCAGTAAAAATTTAAGATCCCCGGTAGATTCATGGTAATTTGAGGACTACTGGAGAACAAACATATTATGTGGAATGTCTATGTTAGTACCAAATACTAGGTTCACATTTTTGAAAGAGTTAATACTTGTAGTGGACCAAATCACTCAGTGTTTATTCTCCAAAATCTTTTAGAAGGATCTCCATAAATCTTACCTTGTTCTAAAAACATCATATGAGCAGCTTTTCATTAACAGGCACATTCCGTATTTATTTAGCTACTTTTGTTTCCTTCACGGAAACCCTGGTGGTATAATGGTTAAAAGTTTGGCTGCTAACCAAAAGGTCAGCAGTTCAGATCCACCAGGCGCTCCTTGGAAAACCTCTGGAGCAGTTCTACTCTGTCCTATACGGTCTCTATGAGTCAGAATCTACTCAACGGCAATGAGTTTGGGTTTCCTTCATGCCTGTGCAAACAGTGTTGACTTGGTTAAACTTTGTAGGGCAAAGATGGATGTGATAACTTGACTCCATATAATGGGATGTTAAAAGCAATCTTTCAACAAAGAATAGTGTGATAATCTTTAATAGGGATGAGTACAACCAATATGTCTTCAATGAGGAGTCCACTGTACTTGGTCACCCAGTAAGCATTTCATATTGTTTCATGAGGGTGTTAGTACTGGGCCTTCAATTACAGTTGATTGAAAGGAATGAGCAAACAATTACACACACACACACACACACACACACACACACACACACACACACACACACGCTCAACCCAAAATCAGATCTTCCTCCCCCATTATCCCAGCAGGAAGTACGTTCACTGTCCTTTCTTCTCCTCACTTTCTAAGGAATGTGAGTCCCACCGAATGTTAGCCCTATTTTGGAATGAATCATCCTTTTCGGGAACACGACCAGCATTTCCAGTTTGTTCTGGCTACAAGATGCAGCTTCCAGAATAATTTAATACCTTCCTGCTAATTGCCAAGGCTAATAGAGGAACTACTATAACTCTTCAAATGCTTTTCATTTACATGTTGATTTCTCACTGCCCACTTGGGAAAGGTGTATTTGGCACTAACCGCTTTTGATCTAATGGTTCTACAGACTGACCTACTTTCATTTTTCTTACTGCTGACATTTATTTTATTTTCTTTATTTAAGGATAAAAAAATAACAGAACAGGTAATCAACATGCATTTAGGTAATTGTAAATGTCCCAGTTACATTTACATTTTTCTGTTAAAAATCTAATGCTGCCTTCGAATGATTTAAGATATTTGGGCAAGGAGAAGAACAACCCTTCTCTCCCATAAATTTAGAGTGAAAACAAAGAGAATACATAATCCACCTGCCTTGATTCACGACCATGTAAGTTACATCAGCTGCAGTCATAGATTTTTGTCTGGCTGCCAGAAATTATCCCCTTAGGATCAAAATACTGGTAAGGCAGAGAGCCTCTCATTCCCCTGCCACTTTGAAGGACCCAGCAGACAGAAGCCTACCTCTTTGATTACTGGGTTTCAAGGCAGAGTGTGATCTGTGTCCCATATAGGGAAGGTGACATCCAAAGGAGAAATCCCAGAGCTCTCACTCTCTTACTGCCGGGAATATCACACGAATCGTGATTCAAGGGTCATTTACATATTTCAAGAACCAGGATGAGGTTGATACAGACCTGCAAAATGATTAAGTAGCAATGAGAACATTGATTCAATGAAGGCAGAATTGTGCCAGACTATCGTGGTATGTGGGACGGATGCAGGAGACAGACAGGGAGAACGGTGCCGGGTTTAGTCATTAAAGGGCTCCAGAGAGTGGTAGGGGCTCATCCGGGTCACCATAGAGGGCCTTACGTCAATTTCTCAGTTGTAGTTTTCTTCCACTCTTCAAGGATCCCCAAAATGCATCCCACTTCGTGATAGTTGCATGTAAGGCTAACACGTGTTTCCATGCTCAAGAAAGTTTGGGGAATGCTGATTTCCAGAACGTTTGTTTTCACTTTGTTTTGTTTTTTACTTTACAATTCCTCAAGAGTTTTTTTAAGTGGCAACGTGCATTGTGACTCTTCAAAAGAAAGATAGTAAATATATTCCAAACTGATTGACCAAGGCCCCCTCCCCTCTGTATGGAATAATACTATTTTGTAATTTTTATTGAAATAATATGTACATATGGCTATAAAATCAAATATTGCAGATGAAATGATAATGAAAATGAAAGAGTCTCTGACTCCATTTCTGGCCACTGCTATTTCTGCTCTGATAAGAAAACCTTCCTTTAACCAAGTTTATTTTGAAATTTTTCTGGTGTCTACCTGATTTTCTCAATCATATATGCATTACTGAGTTATCAACTGAGTTATCAACTTTTGATATGGGCTATTCATGGTCGGCTTTAGTGGGATGGGATTTTTCGTTCACATATACTGTATACTGTCACAATCCCCTTCTCAAAGGTGTTTATTTTTAATTACCTTAATTATTACCTTTGTAACTAAATAATACACATAAAACTCGTTTTTTATGCCACCTACTTTTTGTTTGTTTTTGTTTTTTGCTATTTGTGTGTGTCTTTTTCAACTTTTTGTTTCAAAATAATTTTAGATTTAGAGAGGTAAAACTAATACAGAAAGTTCCCTTATATCTTTCACCCGGCTTCTCCTATTGCTAAAATCCTATATATCCATGGTACATTTATCAAAACTAACAAACTAACGTTGGTCCAATACTATTAACTAAACTACAGACTTTATTTGGATTTCTCACATTTTCTCTTGGTCCTTTCTCTTGCCAGGTCCAATCCTGGACATCACATTGCTTTTAGTTGACTTGTTTCCTTAGTCTCCTCCAATCTGTAAGAGTTTCTTAGCCTTCCTCGTCTTTTATAACCTCGGAACATCTGAAGAGTAAACCCATTGCTTTTAAGTCTGTTCCGACTCATAGTGACTCTATAGGACAGAGTAGGACTGCCCATAGGGTTTCCAGTGAGCGGCTGGTGGAGTCGAACTGCCAACCTTTTGGTTAGCAGCGAAACGCTTAACCACTGGGGCCACCAGGGTTAAGAGTAGTGGTCAAGTATTTTGCGGAATATATCTCAATTTCTGTAATGGAGCAGCACCAATTCTATAGCACCGCTGGGTAGGCTTGAACTACCAACATTTAGGTTAGTAGTTAAGTGCAAATCATTTGTGCCACCTAGGGACTATTCCATTTTTCTGATGTTTTATCATAATTATACTGAAGTTATGCATTTGGGGGAAGAATACCACAGAGGTACCTTTCTCATCAAATCATATCAGGGGTACATGATATCAACATGACTTATTGCTGGTGATGTTAACCTTGATCACTTGGATAAGCGGGCTTCTGTCAGTTTCTCTACTGTAAAGTTATTATTTTTCCCTTTCCATGCTTTCTTCATAAGGACAAAGTAACTAATTGTAGCCATACTCAGGGAGGAGAATTAAGCTTTACCTCCTGGAGAGATGAGGAGCAAAAGAATGTGTGGGTGTATGCCAAAACCATCACGATAATTAATAAATACTTTGGCGTAAAGCAGTACCTGGGTAGTGCAAACAAATGGTTAATGCGTTAGGCTGCTAATTGGAAGGTTGAAGGTTCGAGTCCACCCAGAAGCATCTTGGAAGAAAGCCCTGGCAATCTACTTTTGAAAAATCAGCCATTGACAACTCTGTGAGGCACAGTTCTACTCTGAGGGCTGCCATGACTTGGAATCGACTTGATGACAACTGACTAACTGGTTACTTCGAAGATATGCGAATATCCTTCAAGTTTCACCCACTAATTTTGACATTCTTCAGTGAATTGTGTGTGCAGCGATTATATACTGTGGTGTTTCAACAGTGATTTTTTATTTTCTTCATTCCCCCCTACATTTATTAATTGGAATTCTTCTGTAAGAAAGATTTGTCCCTACTTCCCTATTCATTTATCTGTGTGTGTGTGTGTGTGTGTGTGTGTGTGTATTTATTTATTTATACCAGTATGGACTCATGGATAGTTCTTTTATTCTTTGGCTTTTACTCCAATACTATTGTAATTTATTTTATTGCTTAAATTGTTCTAGCTTTAGTCATTGGCAGCTCGCTCAGGTTAAGTCCTATGTCCCTTTGACATGCTATATACATATATATTTTTTTTTTTTCTGATACTTTCTATTTTAGCAAACATATTATTAGTTTTCAAAATCTCTTATTATACTATTTTTCAACTTCCATAGCATTCTATTCTTGATTTAGGGGTGTATATCTTCTCAATTTCTAGAGTACAGTGATAAGAGATGTGTTCATTTTGGTGGTGGTGGTGTTTATTTGTTTGCCTACATTCACTCTGTGTCCTCACTTGCCTGTGTCTTCATCAGGGTCAGTTTTCCTCTTTGCTTGTTATCTGTCTTTTTCCTGTTTCAGGCTGTTCTCGAATGTCTGACTACACTTGGTGTTTGGGTCACAGATCAAAGAATAAGGCAATTGGAAGACTGACCAGGAGTTCTGTGCTCCTGAAGGAGCTTTATTAACCTCCAGAGTTAGCTTTAAGATAAATGAAGCGGGGTGGGCTCTGCAAAGGGACAGAAGATGGAAGATTTTATTCTGGGGCACAATCACCCAAACTGGTTATTCCTAAATCATCAAAGATCGTTTGTTCAATTTATCTGAAGAAAAAAAGAAAAAGCTTGAGGTTGATTTGCTCTGAGATTTAAACACATGGCTATCCACCCTCTGTGCTTCAGTATGGGATGGGTTTATTGTTCTGTATGAAGACTTCTGATTAAGTAATCTTGGTGGTTTTAGATTCATCTTTCACTTATGCCCATTGTCTTGGCAAATTTGAGTTAGAAGCTTCCTCACAGTTCTGCTGAGGAAGGTCAGCTGCCTTCCTCTCTGAGACTTTTCTCCATATGTCATAGGCTCTAGTTTCCAGTTTTCAGAGCATCTTCCAGAAATTTGATGGAATTCCTTTCCCTCCATTGTGTCTATTTCCTCCCATATTATCTTGATCATTTTGGATTTACACAATTTTTATTCATTTACTGTTATTTTATTGGTATCTTGTGAGGTAGAGGAGCCCTGGTGGCATAGTGGTTAAGAGCTTGGCTGCTAACCAAAAGGTCGGCAGTTCGTATCCACCAGCCACTCCTTGGAAACTCTATGGGGAAGTTCTACTCCATCCTATAGGGTCGCTATGAATTGGAATCAACTCAATGGCAATGGGTTTGTTTCAATTGCTTTTGTGAGGTAGAAGGAATAAGTGGAGTTATTCAGTCTTCCATCTTAAGCCAGAGACTTTTGGAACAAGTATAAACATCCTCAAAAAACAAAAAAAAAAAGTCAAGTGAAGATACCTTGTACAGGTTGTTGTGACAGAAAGAAAAACAACACTTGGCTGGAAGTGCAGGAAACAAGAGATCTACCCTCAGGTCTTCTGGAGAAATCACTCCATCTCACCTGGATTGTCTCCATATAAATGAAGGTGTTCACCTCCATACTGCCTATGATGGTACATGCCTCCTACTCTTTACCATGGAGGTCAGTCTGGTGAAGTAGAAAGAACATGGACTTTGATCAGGCTGACTTGAGTTTGAATCCTGACTCAGCCACTTACTAGTCACTGAGGACATTGTGAATTGTCTTCACCTCAATGGGTTTCAGTTTCTCGATTTCTCAATATTTATCTCCCAAGTCTGTTAGGAAGATTAAAGAAATTATGTAGAAATATTGAAATGTATAAATATAAATAGTATAAGATCTCCTGACACATAGGAAGATTCGAAATGAATATGAATAAATATATCATTTAGATGTAACATAGAATTTTGTTGGAATACAGTGCATACTTTGTTATACTCTTGTGCTGATTGTTCTCTGGTTGCCTCCCTAGATCCATCCTCCACCTGTCTCTGCCCAGCTCTGAGTCCTGGAGAGTCTGCGTGGTGCATTTCTCAGCGCTCTAGCTGTCTGGATTTGAGATTAGAGGGTAGGAGGAAGGAGGCTTGAGGGAGTTGTTGGGCAAGGTTTCTTTCCTGCTTCCTCATGGCAAGGCTATGTTTCTGGCAGAGGCACTTTCCTTCATAACTAAAATCCCAGTCCTGCAGGCCTTCTTCTGCTGCCCAAGCTTTACCTGGCTTCATTCACTCTGTTTTCCACCTTGACCTTTTGATAAAGCAAGTATGTTATTGCTGTTAGTTGCTCTTGAGTCAGGCTCATGGTGACCTCGTGTGTGTCAGAGTAGAACTGTGCTCCATAGGGTTATTAAGGCTGTGACCTTTCAAAAGCAGATAGCCAAACTTGTTTTCTGAGGTGCCTCTGGGTGGGTTCTGAACCACTTACCTTTCAATATAGTTGAGCACTTAATCTTTTGTGTCCCCAGGGACTACGTTTGACCTTTTGAATTTAAAGAGGTGCTAATGGTTTTCTGTGATGCTTGTTCTAGGTGCCTCACCACCCTTGTTTGTTCCCTTAAACCTATCTGCACCCCTGAGAATAGACCTTCTTCAGACTCTTCATTTGAGTTATCTGGATGAGTTGTTTCCCACCTGGATGATGATATATAAAATTGGTGACGCCCATTTGTTAAAAATAAGGTTCCAGCACATACCCCATGGAGAACAAGGATCGAGAATGGGGAGAATGAAGAGGAAAGGTGTCTTTTTTTCCTGGGTGAAGGCATGGTCCCTGTAACATTTCAAAAGACCAGAAGTTTTCTTGGGCACTTACCCAGCTCTCATTTTCACTCCTATCCTTTAATCAGATTTATGAATGAAGATTGCCCCAAGCATCCAACTGCTGTACCCCTCACTGTGAAATTCAGCTGGTAGCAGAAGTGTCACGGGGTGACTTTGGAGGGATGGCATTAACCTCTTTGACAACTGCTCAACATGCACAAGTCTCCCCAAAACATTGCCTTCCTCTTTTCATCTTTCAACCAGATTGCCTGCTCTTAGCTCCTCCTATGTGGAAATTCTTGAGCTGCCCCTGCTCCTGTCCTGCCCAAATGTAATAGATGAAAACTATCCCTGTAGCATCATCAACAGGACCCTGGGCCAGGTCATGTACCTGCCTGGTGTTGTAAGTCCAGTACCTTATACACACACCAGACCCCAGTGCACAGGAAAACTGAGTTAGGCATCGCATAAAGTGAATTCATCGGAAGGAATCTTGCCTTCTGCAAACAAGATACGGTGTGAAAAACTCCATTATAAGCACATAAATCAATAAATTGTTAGTTAAATACTAGTAAAGGTACAGCCATTTGATAAGTTCGTCTATTAGGGCAGAGGGAGCTGCTTGTCAAATCTAATTACCACCATTTCCTAAGACAAAGCAGAAGCTTCCTCAAAGAGAACGGAAGTGTTGTTTGAATGCAAGAGGGAGGGAACTTAAGGGAAGTTGGGTGGAGAGACTCTTCAAGGCTAATAGTACACATAAGGCAACTAGAGGCTGACATAAGATGAAGAGTCAATTTGTCTGAAAGAAGAAGAGCAAAACAACAATAACAAAAGAAATATAAAAACATTGGCAAATAAACACAAACAGTGATCTCAAACACTGGTATTTTGTATTTTAAGTTTACAAAGAAATTTTTAAAAAGGACAAGAGATACTTCCAAGTAGCACGGCAAAATATTTTTTAAGCAGGGGCATTTATCGTCCTGAACTGCACGATTTTTAAATGTAGTGCCATAACTTGAACACAGTTTTCAAGACAAGATATCCACTTCTTTGATTTTATTCACCTTTGTAACTTACCCATAATTCTGTGAACTTTTACTATGAAACTCATTATGATTAAGGAGGCATGGTTTGATCCATGGAATACTGCTCTAAATAATTACTGTAATGAAGTCAAGTTAGTAAATTTAGAAACATAAAATAATATTTTCCAATGCCCCATATTTTTGTTTTATTTATGTATCTATGTATTTATTTTTTAATATTTTGCAGGCATATGAAAGGAAAAGGTATAAACAAAACCAACCCACTGCTGTCAAGTTGATTCTGACTCATAGCGACGCTGTAGGAAATAGTAGAACTGTCCCATAGGGTTCCCAAGGCTGTAATATTTTACAGATGCAGACTGTCACGTCTTTCTCCCATACAAAAAGCAAAATGTAAGAATTGTCCCTATCATCACCACCCCAATTTTATATATGTTGATATTATGTCATATTTATTTAGATTTTTTAATTAAAAGAAATGAATCATAGAAAAAGGAAGTTTAGTGGCATTTCCTCTCTAATCCTATTTAACGTCTTCGAGTCGGCCCTCAACTCATGGTGACCCATCCATGTGTTACAGAGTAGAACTGTCCTCTGTAGGGTTTTCTTGGCTGAAATGTTTATGGAAGCAGTTTGCTAGACCTTTCTTATGCAAAACCGCTGGGTAGGTTCAAACCACCAATCTTCGAGTTAGGCGGGATAGCAAACTGCTTATGCCACCCACGCTCCTCAAGGGCTATAGCCATTCTGAATTTGATGTCTGTCTTTCCTGCTCATGCTTTGTTTGTTGTCTTATTATTATTATTATTTTAGCTTTTCTATATTCATATGTGAAATTAAATAATAAATATAAATGTTTTCTTTTTAAAAAATCATATATACTATACACACCTTTCTGCTGATTGCTCTGTGTGCCATTAGGTTTTTGAGAACTATTGATGTTGATACACATAAACTTCTTCAGTTATTTTAACCGCTATGTAATAGTCCATCGTATGATTGTATTATATTTTTTCATTCTCTTACAATTGTTATGAACAACTTTGTGATTATAACATCTTCCATAGGTGAAAGAATCTCTTTTGAGTATACAACTAGATGGGAAATTACTAGACTATGTTATGCAGATTTAATATTACTAGAAAGTGCCAAATTGCTCCACAGAGTGGTTGTACTAATGAGCATTACCTCCAGCATAGTATGAAAATTCCAGAGTTACCACATTCCTCTCCAATGCTTGATATTATGAAACTTAATTTTTTTGCTGAGCTGACTGGTGTGAAATACAATCTTGTGGTTGTTTTAGTTTATCTTTCTTTGATTTCCATTGAGGTTTATTTCTCAAATGTTTCTTCCTGTTTTTTGACTTTTCATTTTGTTTGTCCTTTTCTAATTGATTTGTAACCTTTTTTAATATTTCCTGAATACAAATCTGTGGCCCACTGTATACATTACACACATCTTCCTCTAATCTGTTAGCTTTGATTCTTTTGCCCTATAGAAATTTTTAATTTTTTCCCAGTTCTATCTGTAAGTTTTGCATTCAAGGGTAATGGTTCACAGGTGTTGTTTAAGAAATTATTTTCTAATTTTTGGTCATGAAGATAATCTTCAAAATTTAGTTCCCAACTATTTTATTTTTCCAGTTAAGATCTTTACCCCACCAGAAATTGATTTTCATGTAGGGTATGATGTAGAAATCTGATTTTTTTTTTCCTCCATATAAAAAGCCAAGCCCAGCCAGTACCATGAAATCAACTCCAACTCATGACGACCCCATGTTTTTCAGAGTAGAACTGTGCTCCATAGGGTTTTCAGTGACTGAATGGTTGGAAGTAGATCACCAAGCCTTTCTTTGAAGGCACTGGATGGACTCAAACCACTAACTTTTCAGTTAGTAACTGAGTGCTTAACTGTTTGAGCCACCCAGGGACTCCATATAAAAGGCAAAATGGCCTAATTCTAATTATGCAACAGTGCTTCCTTTCCCACTAACTTGAAATGCAATTTTCATCATCTAAGGATTTCCAGATATTCATGGATCTTTCTGGGCTCTTGCCTCTTTCTCGTTGACTTATTTGTTAAACTCTGTGCCAGTTCCACATTACCTTAATACTTTAGCTTCACTATAAATCTTGAAATCAGATAGAGCAATTCTCTCCTGTTCTTTCTTGTTTTTAAAGAAGCTATTTTGGGGCTTGCACACTTCTACATGAATTTAAGCATTGGTTTTTCAAGTTTGACAGAACAATCCTGTTGGGATTTGAATGGGATTAGATTTTATAGATTAATTTGCGTTCTTCTCATGTTTTAAATCTGTTTTAAACATCTCCACATACAATAGTTTAGGCATTCAGGGAAGTATTTTGAGGGGTTGAGAAACCCATAGACATACTGTGATGAAATTATAAATTTAAATTTATTTTAGCTGTGATATATTGAAGAGGAAGAGAGGAGTGGGATCTTTATTGTGTATAGTAGATTTTTTGCAGTTATTTTAATTAATAACCTGTTGCCATTAAGTCAGCTCTGACTCATGGTGACCCCATGTGTGTCAGAATAGGGTTTTCAATGGCTGATTTTTCAGAAGTAGGGTATCAGGACTTTCTTCTGAGGCACCTCTGGGTGGACTCAAACCTTCAACCTTTCCATTAGCAGCCAAGCACGTTAAACATTTGCACCACAAAGGGACTCCCCATCGTTTTAACAATCTGGCTGTCATGGTTTGAATTATCTCCCCCCAAAAATGTGTGCATCAATTTGGCTGGGCCATGATTCCCAGAATTGTGTGGTTGGCCTCCACTTGTGATTGTAATTTTATGTTAAAGAGGATTAGGGTGGGATTGTAACACCGCCCTTACCCAGGCCACATCCCTGATCCAGTGTAAAGGGAGTTTCCCTAGGGTGTGGCCTGAACCACCTTTTACCTTACAAGAGATAAAAGGAAAGGGAAGCAAGCAGAGAATGGGAGACCTCATACCATCAGGGTAGCAGTGCCGGGAGCAGAGTGCATCCTTTGGACTGGGGTCCCTGCGCCGGGAAGCTTCTAGTCCGGGGGAACACTGATGAGAAGGCCGAGAGAGAGAAAAAGCCTTCCCCTGGAGGTGACATCCTGAATTTGGACATTTACCCTACTTTAACTGTGAGGAAATAAACTTCTTTTGGTTAAAACCGTCCACTTGTGGTATTTCTGTTATAGCAGCACTAAATGACAAAGACACTGGCTAAATGTGACATCTGATCTCAAATATCTCTATCATGGTAGATCGGTTAATGAGCCATAAACAGAGCAGTCAGAATAATTGTACAATCCATATTTAGAAGAAAATAATGATTAAACAGCATATGCTTAGTGAACAACTAACTACTTGATTCTCAGCACTGACCTTAATTTAATTCTACAGTACACAGAAAGTAGTTTCAGAATTGCTACCCTATATCACTGTGAAAAACAAATCTATAAAATAGTTAAAAAGACTTTTACAGTTCTTTTTTTTGTTATGAGTTGAGGCTATGAATTCAAAGAGCTGTGTTTAAACATTACTTGAGTTAGTTCTTTTGTTTTTCTCCTTTGGTGTGGTTACGTTGTTCATAGGAAATACAGCTTTTTGTTTTTTCTTTTAATTTGTATTCCATTTTATATGTTTTTTTTTATCATACTTGGTCATTTAGCTTTGTAAATGTAAAACATGTAATGTAATGCAATGCAATGCTATGTTAAGGAAAACATTGACATGAGTCCAACACCTAATACTCTACCAAAAAATAATTCATGGGGGTGTCACACAGATTCCTTTCACCCCACTCCCAACCATCCTTTCTAACAATCACACTAGTTTCTACTGTTGTGCTGTTTCTTTTTGCAAAAATTGTAGCTAGATATGTATATATTTATTTCCCCTTTTTTCTTACACAAAAGGACACATACTATATACTCCTTTTGCTCTTTTTTTTTTTTTAAACTTTTTATCAATTCAGAGATCTGCATTCTTTTTTATGGCTTCATGTTACTCCAGTTTGTGGCTAGACCATAGTTTATTCAAACAGTCTCCAATGTTAGATATTTAGGATTTTCCCACTAATTTTCAATTACAAATAATGATACATATGATAGTCTTCTGCACATGTATTTTTTTGGCGTGTGTGTTGTTGGAGAGGTATCTTTAGGGTAAATGCATAGGAATGCATTGCTGGGTCAAAAAGTAAACATATACATAGTTTTGTTAGTATCTGCAAAATTTCCCTCTAATTGCATTCCTACCAGCAATGTATGAGAGAGGCTATTTTCCTATGGATGTACAGAGTGTGTTGTTGACATTCTGATAGGTGAAAAATGGTATCTCAGTGTAGATTTAATTTGTGAAGAAGGTTCCTTTTTTAAGGGTGTTACTCAGAAGTTGCACCTATTAATTTTGCTCACATTTCACTGATGTGAACTTACTCACGTGGCCATACCTAGCTATAAAGGAGGCTGGGAATATAGTCTTCTAACTGGGTAGTGCTAAATCCTGGTGATGTGTGGCATCTATTACTTAAAGTAAGAAATGAATTGGAGGGTAATAGGGGACATTAGCAGTCTCTGACACAAGTTTACTAATTGGTAACCAGAGATCCATTAGGCACATTATGCTTCCAAGAAGTTAGTTGTTTATGAAGGAATGGCTTGGACTATTTCTTTTTAACACACATTTATTCATTAATACTTTTTAATATACATGAATAAGATGTAGTTCTTGTCTCAACTGGAGAAGAACAATTTGGTGGAAGAAAAGAAAATTATAATACATCTAGAAAGTGTTACAATAAGACAATAGAAAATCTCTTAGGAAATGCATACAAATGCTACCTAAACCAGTTTTGAGAGGTCAAGGAAGGCCTTCCTGAAGGCGTTGAATTTAAGCAGAAACAATAAGGGCTCTTTTTAGTAAAATAAGTTGTTGGGCAAATTAAGGATGGAGGATTTCCGGGAGAATGATTTGCATGTTCAAAGGCGTGGAGTTGAGAAAGAAAGAATGTAGTTCGGCACATGTGGAGCACTGTGTGCTGCAGCAAGGGATCAAGAGATGGCCTAAAGAGGGGAACTGAGTCAGATCTTAAGTGACTTTCTGGGTTTTGTAGATAAGTTGGTATTCAATCTGAGGGCAACGAGAAGGCAGCCGTTGAAGGATTGTAAGCATAAGCGCAAAACGACAGATTGCTGATTTAAAAAGACCACAGGATGTAGAGAATGGATTGCAGAGGGGCAAGATTGGAGCTAGGAATACATATCTATATCCATAACTATATCTATATCAGGGCTTGGCACTGGCTCTTTCCGGTTCCAACCCCTGCTGAGAATTTGCATTTCTAACAAGTTCCCTGCTGAGAATTGCATTTCCACCCCAGATATACTGAATCACAATCTAAATTTTAATAAGATCTCCAGATGATTCTCGTGTATAAGTTCATGGAAACTTGTTAGAAATGCAAACTCTCAGCAGGGAACTTGTTAGAAACTCATATTCTCAGCAGGGGTACGAACCAGAACAACCCGGTTCAAAGCCCTGATCTACATTGATATGGATATGTAGATACATGAAGATATATCTCTATTATATATATGTGTGCATGTGTATGTGTATATATATGTATGTCTGTGTATATACATTTATACACATATACGTGTATATATATATATGTCTATATATCTATATCTATACCAGTTGCCGTTGAGTTGATTCTGACTCATGGTGACCCTATGTGTGTCAGAGTAGAAGTGTGCTCCATAGAGTTTCAATGGCTGATTTTTTTTTTTTTTTTTTTTGAAATAGATCACCAGGCCTGTCATGGATTGAATAATGTCCCCCCAAAAATGTGTGTATCAATTTGGCTGGGCCATGATTCTCAGTATTGTGTGATTGTCCTCCATTTTGTGATTGTAATTTTATGTTCAAGAGGATTAGGGTGGGACTGTAACACCACCTTTACCCAGGCCACATCCCTGATCCAATGTAAAGGAGTTTCCCTAGGGTGTGGCCTGCACTACCTTTCATCTCTCAAGAGATAAAAGGAAAGGAAAGAAAGCAGAGAGTTGGGGACCTCATACCACCAAGAAAGAAGCACCAGGAGCAGAGCACGTCCTTTGGACCCAAGGTTCCTGCGCAGAGAAGCTCCTAGTCTGGGGGAACATTGATGAGAAGGCCAACAGAGAGAAAAAGACTTCCCCTGGAGCTGACACCCTGAATTTGGAATTTTAGCCTACTTTACTGTAAGGAAATAAACTTCTCTTTGTTAAAACCATCCACTTGTGGTATTTCTGTTATAGCAGCACTAGATGACTAAGACAAGGCCTTTCTTCAGAGATGGAGCCCTGGTGGCGCAGTAGTTAAGAGTTTTGGCTGCTAACCGAAAGGTCAGCAGTTCAAATGCACCAGGCGCTCCTTAGAAACCCTATGGGGCAGTTCTACTCAGTCCTATAGGGTCTCTATGAGTCAGAATCAACCCAATGGCAACAGATTTGATTTTTTTTATTTTCTTCAGAGACACCTCTGGGTGGACTCAAACCTCCAAACTTTTGATTAGCAGCCGAGCACATTAACTGTTTGCACCACCCAGGAACTCCATATACTTACGCTGTTGTTAGGTACTGTTGAGTCGATTTTGACTCATAGCAATCCACGTGACAGAGTAGAAATGCCCCACAGGGTTTTCTAGGCTGTAATCTTTATGGGAGCAAATTGCCACGTCTTGCTCCCACTGAGCCGCTGGGTGGGTTTGAACCACGAATCTCTCGGTTAGTAGCTGAGCGCTTAACCGTACTATATACATGATTTCTAGCAAACATGATTTCTAACCATCTCAGTAATGATTATCAAAGATTCTTAGGTTAATTGCAAGTAAATTGGTTGAAAGCAGAAGTCCTTCTAAAGCAGGATAAGGGACATCATGTGGCTGGGTATCAAGGTCAATGACTGGTACCACCCTCACAGACATGCAAGATTCTATGTTACTGCCCTATTTCTATAAAAGGTATACCAAAGAGATGGAGGAAGATAATTATTTTGTGCCAAATATAGGGCTATTTTAAAATATCATTCATATAGCCAAAGCACTGAAAATAATAGGATCCAATGGGAACTCTTAGAATCTAATATAAGTTCACTAAAGGAACCTTCCAAAGGACAACCATTTTACTGCAATGTGGATTTAAATCAACAGATCTGTTATGTGATGTGGATCTTTAACTAGAGCTAAATATTCATTCTCAAGTTAAGTGAAAGACTTCAGCAATTACCTGGTATGTAAGGCAAAATATCTTCTTTTGTTGAAAATACCTAGTAAATCTGGCAAAATATTGGGTTTATCACTTGCATTGCCTCCATAATTGCCTCAGTTTTCTTCTTTAATTCATTATCTGCGGATACAGCCTCTAAGTCCTTTATAAAGCTCAAAAGTTGATAATATCAAAGAATTTTCATGGAAACCCACCACTGGTGTTTCTATACGCATAGCCCACTCACTGGTTCTGAGGGGAAAGAAAAGGAGAGAAAGAGAGAAAAAAAAAAAATGTTTATTTCCCTCAGAAACTAACTGACGCTTATAGTCTCTACAGTAATTTGACAAAAAAAGTCCAAATCTTCTTCATCCTGAGCATTGCAGATATTTATAGTTTCTGTTTTCCAAATGGAGCACTGGTGGTGTGGTGGTTAAGGGCTTGGCTACTAGCCTGAAGTCTGGAGTTTGAATCCACCAGCCGCTCTTTAGAAACCCTATGTGGTGGTTTTACTTTGTTCTGTAGGGCTGCTATGAGTCAGAACTGACTCAGTGGCAATGGGTTTTGTTTGTTTGTTTTTATTTTCCAAATAGTCAATCATCCCTAGCCTCTTTCCCCTTTAATCTGCCACTATGTGAATGAAATGGCTGGTATATGCCAAACCCATATCATTTAGCAGAATTGTCCCTCAAACACATTTAGAAAGGGAGAATCATTGCTATACACAGTGTTAGGATACTCTGGCTTTCCCCTTTCTTATCTAAAGTTTAATCTTTCTAAAAATCAATAAAGAGTAATTTTTTTTTTTTTTTACAAATGAGTCTATACTTCTTCCAGTAAAGAGGCAACTAAGGCTAAATCCCTGAAGTGTGCCAAGAGAGTTAGTAGACAGGCATTCTTGTCCAGGTCTCTCTAAAGTTAAAACAGTACGTTAAAATGCTTAAGGTCAGGCTTATGGATTACATATTAAAATTGCATCTCTAATTCTAAAAGTTATCATTTCACACCAACTTTTTGCACACAACATCTTGACTGTTTCAGATATCTCTTTTCCTCATGAGTTTCTGGGATTGTGGAGGAGCTTTGGAGCAGGGTGCAGGGAGGTTGGTATGATTTCTGTGTATTCTAGAGCCCTATGTAGGTGATTCCTCTGATTTTATCATGCAGGAAGAGGGGATGGTTTGGATTCTACCTACAAAAGAAGAAATTTTTAGACATTCTGTGCAATTGACAAGCATGTATTCATTTTTCTAATTTTTTTTTAATTGACCAATTGACTTGGCTACTAACCAAAAGGTCAGCAGTTCAAATCCACCAGCAGCTCCTTGGAAACCCTGTGCGGCAGTTCTACCCTGTCCTATAGGGTCACTATGAGTTGGAATCAACCCAATGGCAACAAGTTCATTTCAGTTCAGAGGGTGGTTTGAATTAGCAGCAACTGATTGTTTGATGCCCATTGGTACTTTGGGAGCAACAAGAAATGCAATGAGTACTTAGGCTTATGAGTAAATTCCCACTTAAATAATTTATGACTTTCCATATGACTTAACTATGTTTCAAAGTTATAATTAAATTAGCCAATCCCCACTAAACCTTTAACATCAAATGTGACATCAAATATCCACTTGCTGCTCTCCATGTTTCTCTGCGTTCTTCCTTTGCCGTTAGGTTGGGACAAGGCGATTTTCTGAAGCCAGTAGATATAAGCGGAAGAGTTGGAAGCCACTTCTAGGCCTGGATGCTAAAAACATCCCATTTGATCTTCCAAGTCGCTCTTGCCTTGCTATGGTGTATTAGTTATCTATTGGTGGGCAAAAAATTACTACGAAGCTTAGTGGCTCAAACAATCTTTAGAATTTTGGTGGCCCAGGAATCCAGGTGTAGCTTAACTGGGTGCCTCTGGATCAGAGACTCTCAGAAGGCTACATTCAAGGTGTCAATGGAGCTATAGCCATCTCAAGGTTCAGTAGGGGAAGATCCACTTCCAAGTTCACCCACATGGATATTGGCAGGACTCAGGGCCTTACTGGCCTTTGGCTGGAGATACCAGTTTTTTGTTATGTGGCCCTCTCCACAGGGCTACTCACAACATGGCATCTTGCTTCTCCCATAGCAAGGGCTCCAAGAGATTGAGTGAAGAGGATGACCAAGACAGAAGTTACTGTCTTTTTATAACCTAACATTAGAAGTGACATCTTATCACTTTTGGCATATTTTATTCACTAAAAGCTAGTCTCTAGGTCCAACCCACATTCAAAGAGAGAGGAATCATACAGGGCATGAATACCATGAGATGGGCTGTTTAGAACACATGGTGATCATCATGGCCATGGTTCCAGATGGTGCACCTACAAGATGGAGGCAGCCTGGATCCCTAATTCTCTGCTAGTTGGAAAGACTGCAAGAAATATCCCAGATCCACATAAGAATATGTGATATGGGGAAGAAATAAACCCCTATTGCATTAAACCCATTTCTGTCGAGTTGATTTCAACTCATAGCGACCCTATAGCACAGAGTAGAACTGCCCCACAGAGTTTCCAAGGAGCGGTTGGTGGATTTGAACTGCTGACCTTTTGGTTAACAGCTGAGCTCTTTAACCACTGCATCACCAGAGCTCCACCCTATTGCATTAAGCCCCTGAAATTTCAGAGTTTATTTGTTGTAGCAGCATTATCTTTTATTAACCTGATTACTTCATCAGCTTTCATCTCCTGGCATCCAACATATACACACCTCTTCATTTTTTTTTCCAAAACATTTTTCAGGAGTCAGTTTTAATTTTGACCACTGATATGGTCATTGACAAACTGGTATTGGGATTTTGGCCTGCATAGGTCGTTTTATAAGTGCTAAGGATATAAAGGGGTAATGTTATATTTTCTCTATTAGGTTGGGAAATCCTCCATAGCATGGGTGTTATTTATTTATTCACTCTAAAATATTTACTTTATGTGAATTTTATGTACTTTATATGTATCTCTATATACCCTACAATGCTTTACTCAGAGTAGGTGAAAAAATTATTGTTACTGAATCCAACATAGAACCCAAGGAAATATTTGTTGAGTCAACTTCACCTTCAACTTTACCTCCATTTTTTATTCTTTTATATAATTACCCTACTTTCCCTTAAAGCCTTGGCTTAGATAACGTTTCAGGGAAGCCTTCTGTGAACCCCAAAACTGAGTTATACCCATTGCTGCTGCGTCAATTCCGACTCATAGCAACCCTATAGGACAGAGTAGCACAGGGCCATGGAGTTTCCAAGGAGTAGCTGGTAGATTCAAACTGCTGACCTTTTGGTTAGCAGCCAAACACTTACCCACTGCACCACCAGGGCCCCTAAAACTGACTTAGGTGCCCTTTAAATGCTCCCAAATTACCCTGTGTTATTTCTTGTTGCAGATCTCATCATGTGCTATTGTAATTGCCTGTTTTCTGGTAGGACTTCTCCTCTAGAGTGTAAACCACCAACTTGAAAGCATTTCTGTTTCCCCAGCACTTAGTATGTAGTACATAAAACGGACTCAATCATTTTTGAATGGAAGGATAAATGAGTCAATGAAATAAACAGTAGAGGTATTAGAGCTTTCCAGGAAAAGCCTTTGTAAGTATCTCAAAGATGAAAACATTGAAGCACCCTAAATCTGGCTGGTTGGTGATTTATTTGATCAGGCTATAATCCAGGTAATGGAAGAGACAGGTGAAATGAGAAAAGAGAGATAGATATTAGCTATTAAGCAGCGTGGATTCAAAAGTTGAAAGCCAAAATAATATGACATGGACCACTGTGTCAAACTGAATAGATATGCAGGCAGACGTTTTCACCTGGGAAGAAATATTTCACAACCTATGATTAAAAAATTTAAAAAATGAATTTAAAATAATTAAAAAAAACACTCTCAGAAGAAAAAATTTTATCTATAAGTCACAGGTGTGGGAATTTATTTGAAATGTCCAGAATAGGCAAATCCATAGAGAAAGAAAGTAGATTAGTTATTGCCAGGAAGAAAGATCTGGCATTCTGCCTTTGAAAACCAGCCAATGAAAACCCTCTGGATGGCAATGGTCCAGTCCCATTGTGCATGGGGTGGTCATGAGTTGCTGGCTGACTCAATGGCAACTAACAACAACACGGGGATAAAGGGAACGGGGAATGGAGAGTAGCTGCTAATGGGTACAGGATTTATTTTGGGGGTGATGAAAATATTCTGGAATTAGATAATAGTGATGGCACAACCTTGTAAATATACTAAAAACCACTGAATTGTATACTTTAAAATGTTAGTTTTTTGGTATGTGAATTATATCACAATTTTTAAAAAGGTATTGCAGCAGAAGATGGTAGATGTTAACTAAACAATGCAAGTTTTCAAGGTTATTCTAAAATAATACTATAATATACTTTTTATATTATAAAAATGAAAATATCTGAGTTAATACCACAGGCTAAAATTCTCTCTGACATTCACTCTATTAATTAAATAAGTTTTAGCAGGCTCTGGATTATTTGCTATAATATTACAATCAATTTTCGGGTCCTGGACTTTTAAACTGTGTCTGGTCTTCAAAAATGGATTCTTGGAGGGAATATGCACATATATCTTATTAAAATTGGCTGTTTCTCATAGATAGATGTCATTGGTCCTCCTTCATCCTAAACTTTTTCTACTATCTTGCCTTTCAACCATTGAGAATTGCTTTTTTTGAAAAGTATTTCATGGTATCCCCCTTCATTCTCTTTTCTTTGGAAAATTAAGTTTTAAAAAATGGAATTTTGCTACACAATGTTGAGCACAATCATTTCAGCTAAGTTTCAAGGCTGTAGGAAATTTCTAGTCATTCACAAAGATGAGAGGCCCCTGGCTGTGACCCTTTCATTAAGCACCCCTGCTCCCACCTGGGGAAACTTAGTTCTTCCTTTCCTTTAAAAAGAGTTAACACCGTTTGAACATGGAGTCGCACATAGAAATTCTATTAAAAATACGTTGTGAAAGCATTTTATCTTTCATAACATAGCATCAAACTTAAAATACACTTCAAGAGGAAGATGGTAGTGCAGTTTTTTTTTTTTTTTTTTTTTTTCCGATTTCACCAAATGCTCCCTTTTGGCATATTTATCACTTTCGGCATGTTCAATTTGTTAAAAGCTAGTCTCTAGGTCCAGCCCAAACTCAAGGATTCACACAAGGGCATGAACAGACAGAGGAACTAGGATACCAAAACAAAAACCCACTCACTACATCTGAAATAAAACTAGGTAGTAAAGTGTCCCCTAACAGAAGCAGATGAGAAAAAAATAGAAGCACTAGCACCCGAAGACCAGCATGTGGGTGGGAGGAAATAGAAGGAAGCATATAGGGTGCCGATAAACCTAAGAACAGGAGAACCCAAATATCACCAGCAGGTATTTACTGGAAAGTGTATTTAGCCCATTGGAGATGAGCAGTTGAAGGTGGGGGAATTTTTTTTGGTACAATTCACAGTGTATGTAAGATCAACAAAGAAAAAATGACAACATTGAATTGAAATTGGAAATAAAAGTATAAACTCATGATGCATTTTATCTTAAAATATTTCCTAGCTCTGCCTTCTGAAAAGGCCTAGAAATACCAACCAACTCAATAGCAAGAAGCACCCTCAAATTTTTTACTCCAAATAATATTTTTCACTAAAAGGAAACAAGTTATGTAAGAGAAATGGCTGATCCCAGGTTCTGGGGCAGAAAATGTATATAAAATAAGCCTGGAACATGTTTTCATCCCACAAGTGGCCAAAGACTACTAAAGTTGTGTCTAAAGGACTCAGGGATCAACATGAAGATACTCCCACTGGGAAAAGATGGGATTATTTCAGTACCAATAAAAACAACTGCAATGGATAAAGTTTCACTTGGTGAGTTCACGGTAGAATACTACAAGAAAAGAGAGAAAGAAAGAAAGGGAGAGGGATGGAGGGAGGATAGATTTAACTGCTATTGAACCAACTTATTATTCTGAAAACTAGTAAATAAAAGGAAAAGATCAAATGTGTTTCTTGTCTTCCCTATATAAACTGTGCCACTGGGTAAGGAATTGTAGATGAGGGGAAGCTTCTCTTCATAGAAACATTTCAGCTAATAGATGTAGAAGAAATGGTAGAATTAAGGTACCACAATTTTTAAAACCCCAAATAATTAATGGGTCTAGACATTAATCATCAACAGCTGCTAACAACACAAACTGACATGATGTGCCTTCTGATGGAAGAGCTTAACACCACCTATGAAGTAGTCTTGCCAAAAAAATCAAACTTGAATCTGATCAAACCTCTAGATCCAGCTACCAATTTGCAGGAAATACAGAGGATAGAGGAACATGCTAAATGACACGAGGCACATGCACTCAGTGAAATCCAGAATGTGGGAAACAACAGGACAACCAGACCAATTGCTTTAATAAATTGATTGCAAGAGGATGAAAATGAGATGCAGGGGTATCAATTTATTGAAAGAAACTAAAGACAAAATATCACTCAATAAAAATATGAGGCTTTTAACCACTACACCACATTTTTGGGTTTCCAAAAATATGAGGACCTTACATTAATTTGAATTAACTGAAAAATCCTGTTTTTGATTGGAACTTGGAACACTGACTAAATATTTGATGATATTACAAAAACTTTTTCATGTTTTTACTGTGATCATAATGGTATTGTGGTTATGTGTGTGTATTGATTTTTATTTTAATTTTAATTTTTTATTGTAGTTTAAATGAAGTTTACATTTCAAGTTAGTCTCCCATACAAAATTTTATACATACATTGTTATGTGACAGTAATTGCTCACCCCATTCTACAACAGCACACCCCTCCTTTCCGCCGTGATTCCGCATGTCCATTCAACCAGCTCCTAACCCTCTCTACCTTCCCGTCTCACCTCTGGACAGAAGCTGCCCCTTTGGTCTCTTGTATCTACTTGACTAAGAGGCACACTCTTCACAAGTATCACTTTATGTCCCACAGTCCAGCCCAATCCCTGTCTGAAGAGTTGGCCTCGGAAGTTGTTTTAGTTCTGGGCTGACGGAGAATCCAGGGGCCATGCTTTCCAGGGC
>NW_004444018.1:2304950-2338375 GCF_000243295.1 Trichechus manatus latirostris
TTCCTTGTGTCTTTGGTGTTCTTCATTCTCCTTTACTCCAGGTGGTTGGCCAATTGACGCATCTGAGATGGCAGCTTGCAAGCTTTTAAGACCCCAGACACCACTCACCAAAGTAGAATGCAGAACAATTTCTTAATAAGCTTTGTTGTGCCAATTGACCTATATGTCCCCTGAAAGCATGGTCCCCAGACCCCTACCCATGCTGCTCTGACTCTCAAAGTACTTGATTGTATTCAGGAAACTTCTTAGCTTTGTTTTAGTACAGTTGTGCTGACTTCCCCTGTAGTGTGTGCTGTCCTTCCCTTCGCCTAAGATGATTCTTAGCTACTATCTAGTTAGTAAATAACCCTCAGCCTCCCTCCCCACCCCCGTAACCATCAAAGAATATTTTCTAATGTGTTTAACCCTTTTCTTGAGTTCTTATAATAGTGGTCTTATACAGTATGTGTCCTTCTGTGACTAACTAAATTCACTCAGCATAATAAGTTTCAGCTTCCACCATGTTATACAGTGTTGCATGGCTTCATCGTTGTTCTTTATTGTTGCATAGTATTCCATTGTGTGGATATATCATAATTTGTTTATCCATTCGTCCGTTGATGGGCACCTAGGTTGTTTCCATCTTTTTGCTATTGTGAACAGTGCTGCAAGGAATATGGGTGCGCATATATCTATTCGTGTGATGGCTCTTAGTTCTCTAAGATATATTCCAAGGAGCGGGATAGCTGGATCGTATGGTACTTCTATTTCTAGCTTTTTAAGGGAGCGCCAAATCAATTTCCAAAGTGGTTGTACCATTTTACATTCCCACCAACAGTGTATAATGTTCCTGTCTCTCCACAACCTCTCCAGCATTTATTATTTTGTGTTTTTTGGAGTAAGTCTAGCCTTGTTGCGGTGAGATGATATCTCATTGTAGTTTTGATCTGCATTTCTCTAATGTCTAGTGATCATGAGCATTTCTTCATGTGTCTGTTAGTCACCTGAATACCTTCTTTGGTGAAGTGCCTGTTCATATCCTTTGCCCGTTTTTTAATTGGGTTATTTGTCTTTTTGTTGCTGAGGTTTTGCACTATCTTGTAGGTTTTAGAGATTAGACGCTGATCAGATTTGTTGTAGCCAAAAATTTTTTCCCAGTCTGTAGGTTGCCTTTTGATTCCTTTGGTGAAGTCTTTTGATGAGCATAAGCGTTTGATTTTTAGGAGCTCCCATTTATCTAGTCTCTGTTCTGGTGCTTGTGCATTGTTACTTATGGTTCGTATTATGTTTATGCCGTGTATTAGGGCTCCTAGCGTTGTCCCTATTTTTTCTTCCATGATCTTTATCGTTTTCAAATTTATATTTAAGTCTTTGATCCATTTTGAGTTAGTTTTTGTGCATGGTGTGAGGTATGGGTCTTGTTTCAGTTTTTTGCACATGGGTATCCAGTTATGCCAGCATCACGTGTTGATGTTTTAATGGAGTCTTTATGTTTTAGAGATACGTATGGAACTAGTTAGAAATAAAAGGTATCTGAGGTTTGCTATAAAATAATATACAGGGGGAATTGGATGCAGGCAGAGAGATGTAAAAAGATTGGTCATAATTGAGAGAATTGTTGATTCTGGGTGGTAGTATATTTAAGTTTAATATAATATTTTACCTACTTTGGTATGCATTTCAAAAGTTATAAAAGAGTTTAAAACAAAATTATATAAAATATACCAAAATATAATTTAGGGAAAGATGGAATATAAAAAAGAAATTCATAAACATCAGGGTATTTATGAATGTTCTGACAAAACTTTGTTTTATATAGATCACTATTGGAAACCTCAGTAGTTAAGGCCACTAAAGTGAGCAGCTGGAACACTATACTATGGCTAAGAGAAAATTCCATGACTCATTTTTTCCCAAATACTGCTGGTGCCAGCTTGGAGTCTGGAAAACTGAGTTCTAGCCTTTTATCTCCCCTTGAGCATATACGTGAACCTGAACAAACCACCTCCTGCTCTGCACTATATAAACCACTGAGGAGATAACTAATACAGTGAATCCCCCCAGGTGACTCTTATGTATAATCTCTTTAGAACTTGTTAGAAATGCACATTCTCAGGAGGGGTTGAACCAAACATTCAGATTCCCGTGACTCCCCAGAGACCTACTGAATCAGAATTTCTGAGGGTAAATCTCAGAAATGTGAATTTCCAAAAGCTCCTTGAGTTATTCTTGTGAATCCTCAAGTTTGAGAATGGCCTAGACCATTGCTGTATAATAGAACGCTCTACAATGATAGAAATGCTCTATATCTGCACTGTTCAGTATAGTAGTCATAAGCTACATGTGGTCATGTTGTTGTTGTTAGGTGCTGTCGAGTCGATTCTGACTCATAGCAACCCTATGTACAACAGAACAAAACACTGCCTGGTCCTGCGCCATACTCACAGTCTTTGTTATGCTTGAGCCCATTGTTGCAGCCACTGTGTTGATCCATCTCATTGAGGGCCTTCCTATTTTTCACTGACCCTCTACTTTACCAAGCATGATGTCCTTCTCCAGGGACTGGTCCCTCCTGATAACATGTCCAAAGTACGTGAGACAAAGTCTTGCCATCTTCCCTGCTAAGGAGCATTCTAGCTGTACTTCTTCCAAGACAGATTTGTTCATTCTTCTGGCAGTTCATAGTATATTCAGTATTCTTCACCAACACCATAATTCAAAGGCATCAATTTTTCAGTCTTCCTTATTCATTGTCCAGCTTTCACATGCATATGAGGTAATTGAAAATACCATGGCTTGGGTCGGGTGCACCTTAGTCTTCAAGGTGACATCCTTGCTTTTCAACACTTTAAAGAGATCTTTTGCAGCAGATTTACTCGATGCAATATGTCATCTGATTCCTTGACTGCTGCTTCCATGGGCGTTGATTGTGGATCCAAGAAAAATGAAATTCTTCACAACTCCAATCTCTTCTCTCTTTATCAAGATGTTGCTTATTGGTCCACTTATAAAGATTTTTATTTTCTTTATGATGAAGTGCAATCCATACAGCACTTGAAATGTGGTTAGTGTGACTGAGACACTGAATTTTTATTTTATTTCATTTGAATTTACTTTTAGATCACCAGTTAGGGCTAGTGACTACCATATGGGACAGTGAAGTCCTCGATTTTCAAACTTTCCTTCTTGAAACATGACTTTCCTTCAGTGGTGGCAGACAGGGAGACTCAGAGTATGGGGTTCCTAGGATACCACTCTCTTCAATCGGTGCAATTTCCCTAGGTTACCTTGTTCTTTCACTTGATGTTATAGTTCCTCTGTGAACTGGAGTCCACACCCATAGGAGACATCCCTAAAGCACCTATGAAAGACAAATCAGAGGGCTCTACAACATTTTCAAATGAAAGGCACATCGTAAACTTGATGGAATCATTATTTATCTGTCAAACAATTATGCTTTGAGTCTATTTTAATGCTAGCTTCTCAAGGGATTCAAGATGCACTCACCAACTTATTATCTCATTAATCCTCATAATGACTTTGTCAGCAGGAAAAAGGACTAGAGTGATTATCCCCATTTCACATGCAGAAAAACTGACTCTTAAAGGAGGTGAGTGGCTTGCTGAAGTTTCCTCAAGCAACTCCCTTATGTACTTGTCATTCTCTGTAAGTAATTAAGGTTTATATACTCCAGGAAACCTCAGTGGTACTTTAAAAAGCAATTTGCTTTCTTTTGGCACCTAAATTTCCATCAAAGTAGAACTTGAGCCTTGAGTGAAATGGGATGATGCAAAGCTAGACTCAGATATTCTAGAATTATAGCACAGCCTATATTCCTAGGCCATCCACAGTTTCATAACACAACTCATAGGTCACAAAATAAGTAACTATGGAGGGACATCCAAATAGGCACAGCAACCCACATGCTAATTAAATTCTTCCTTCTAAACATCACAGTAGGAGTAAGGGGAGTCTGTTGGGTGGGGATAGGAGATGGGAGATTGGAGATGAGGTAATAGGAATCCTCCCCAAATGACAGATTTGAGGTCCTCCCTAGGTGATTTAGTTCTATACCAAGATTTATGCCTGGGGCACCATCCTCAACTAGATCGATTGAGACAAGACCATAGGCCATCCTGAAGTCAAAGGTATGAAATAATTAGCTACAAGTAGCCCAAGGAGACTGGAAAATGCTGTCAAAGTCCAAAATTTGCAAAGCCAGCTGTAGCTTCACTTTGCTTTACACAATGTAATTTCAGATATCTACACAAAGCCTAAAGGAATGTAAAGCAGACATCTCACGGATGGGTTTCCTGGGCAGGGAGAAGGGAAAAGCCCTACTGGTCTCTTAGCTGTTATTAAGTTGGAGTTGCCTTTCAATAAGAGAGAGGGTCGGTGGATTCTGGTGGCTGATGGAGGGTAGCTAAGGGGAGAAAGAGAGGGAAGATGAGGGTATGAAATGCGGATGGCATCCCCTGTGTTTAAATGAAAAACACCTCCAAGAAGAGAGGCCCTGGGTAGACTTTATTCACTTAATAGACTTTAAGTGCCTGAGGACACAGTACAAACTTGTATCACATTATCAGACAGGCCCCCTCACAGCATCAGTGTCGGTGAAGACTCATGAATATGTAAATACTATATGTATCTTGGAAACATGCTTGACAAGAGAATAGCTAAAATGAACTGATTCTAGTTATAAGCCCATCAGCCTGCCATTCTTTATGTTTGAACAGGCAGCTATTGCTAGGTGACAGATCATTAAGGCTATCTACTCAGTCAGCGGAAATGAAGAAATAATTTGTTCCTAATAACCTTCAGGTGACCTCCCAGGCAAAAGGGAGTCTTTAAAGTGCTGTCTCCGCCGATACATGTCAGGCGGGCGCGTGGGGTTCTTCTGGCCCCGCAGTCAGAGCAGAGCGGCTGGTGAAACAGATTAATAAACACCTACTGACAGGGACATATCGGGAAAAGATCTCATCACCTGCCATTATGGGGCTGATGAATAATTCAAAGCTCTCCATCAGAGACGGGAATTTCAGGCTGCACTGTGTTCTCTACTCGCAGGGAGGGAAGAGCAGGGGAGCATGCAGGAGCTGATTGCCAGGATTAAGTGGGAGCCTAGGAGATCTGGTTTTCTCCCAGACTGCGCAGGCAGCGGGGGTGGGGGCGCGGGGGGCATGCGCGAGCAGAGGCTTGCCTCTCCGGAGGGAAACAGGCAGGTTTATTTGGAAGAACCAGAGAACCTTTTGAGGAGACAAATTTGGTGCCCAGGGAAGGTCCCCTGGTGCAAATTTGTCCATCTTCATAGTGGGTGTCAGAATCCCCAATCTTTGTTTCCTCGCCCTGCTGGTGTATTCCCAAGAAATAGATAAGCCAATCGTACCTCTGTGCCCCTCACTCCTTGGGGACTTAATTTCGCCCTTGGTTGTACTCTCTCCCAATGGTGAAGAACTATTTGTACTGCATATCTGGTGAGTGTGGAATAACTTTGAAGTCAGACGGCCTTCTATGGAGATCTCAGGATGGTCTCTAACTACTAGCTATGTGATCTTGGGCATGCTATATGGCCTGTTTGGGACTCAGTTATCTGATCTGTAAGAAGGGCTCAATAATAGCTGACTCATGCAGAGGTCACTGTGAAGATAAAAATGAAGTATGCATGTCAAGTTTCCAGCTGAGGACCTGCAACAAGCAAATTCCCACTTTATGCTGGAGACAAATAGCCCTCATTTCTCTGCCTCCACCTACTTATGGGTGTTTGACCAGGGACTGGGCAGGGAACAGACTGAACACCCAAATTTGGTGATTTGAGTATTGTTAAATAAAAGCACAGTTTCTATAGGGCGGGGGAGGATTACACAAACCAACAATGGCTGGCGAAGCACCCGGGACTAATAACAACAGGGAAACCCTAACCCCCAGGGGCAAGAGGAAAAAGGCAGTTATTTCTGATAAAGGAAGATTTGCATAGAGGCTACCTGACAGAAGCCTTCCCTAGAGGAAGGCAGCCAATCACAGGGACTTGGCCAGGAAGAAGCAGAGGACAGATATCAACACCACACTCTCCTCTCACCTCCAGTCTCCTGCCAGGAGCTCCCTTTGGCCAAACCCACCTAGACTCCAGGAAAGAGGCCTGATGATGTGGTTCATAAAGGTCAGCTTCCTGGGGCACACGACAGGGTGGAGAGAGGAGGGGGCTGAATCTGGATGGACAAACGGACAAACGGAAGAGATCCTGAAGCCCACCTGAAGGATCTGTTGGCATTTTACCAGCTGTGGCGCTTCTCAATGTGTGTGAAATGTGTTAAAAATGAAGCAAGATAACTTTAAGCACTATAAAGAACTGCAAACGCTATATTTATTTCTGTATAGCATATATATGTGTATATATATATATATGTTTATAAATAAATTTTGCCAGGTCTTTCTTCCTAGTCTGTCATTAGCAGCTAGCAATAACGACATAAATAAATTTATTTACATGTATATATTTAAGCAGTATAAGAAAACTGCAAGCACTTTAGTAGCTTATAGACTAGTTGGGGTTAGGGAGTGTGGAGAGAGAGAAAGAAAGAGAGGATAAATTTGAATGGTACAATGGAAAGAGCACTGATTTGGGAATTAAGATAATTTAGGTCATCACTTACATCACTGCATATCCTTGATTAAGCCATTTCTTTATCTCTCTGGTTCCATCACCCATAATATAAAAACTTTGGACCACCCGATGTCACCCATTGCCGTGGAGTTGATTCTGACTCGTAGCGACCCTACAGGACAGAGTAGAACTGCCCCATAGGGTTTCCAAGGGGCAGCTGGTGGATTCAACTGCCGACCTTTTGGTTAACCGAGCTCTTAACCACTTCACCACCAGGGCTCCACCTGATGTCACAGAATTTTCCAGTTTGGAAAGCATGACTTAAAGCAAGATAATCGTAAGATGTATTTGGCAATTTGAGGGCCGCGAGGAGGCACAGAAGCACTCTAGAGCAAGTAGAGAACTGAGCAGAGCTGAGAAGGAGGCAGAGCTGTGTTGGAGAGACCCAAGTACAGCAGGAGATGGCCCTAAGGTGGATGGAATACAACATCTGGATCATCCAAGTTTCTGTCCATCTGGATCACTCTCTTCCCTCAGCATTCTATATACTTTTGGTTCTACTGTACTTTGTAGAGCACTCTTAGAAATGAGGAATACAGCATGCTAGAGAAATAAGACTCCTAGCAGGTTTCAGATGGCCTTAAAATATAAGCTCTTCCAGGATCAGTTTGTCATTCATTCATTTCTCCCTTCATATTTTCAAGAAATATTTATTGAGTACCTCTGATGTGCCAGGAACTCTTCTGGAAGAATATCCACAACCTACACATATACTGAGGCCAGTAAAGGTCTTTGATAGGGAAGAGTCTAAAAGGGTAAAGTTTATCAACACTTTATCCTGAGGCAACACCACAGGATGGGCAGCCCTGATTTAAGGTACCAATTGAAAAACCAGTTGCCATTGAATCAGACTCATGGCAATACCACGGGTTTCAGATGAGAACTGTACTCCATAGGATTTTCAATGGCTATGATCCTTTGGAAGTCAACTGCCAGGCCTATTCTCCTAAGGCGCCTCTGGGTAGGTTTGAACCACCAATCTTTGGGTTAGTAGTCCAGTGCTTAATGTTTGTGCCATCCAGGGCCTCCTTCAAAAAGGGACATGAGGCTAATTGGCCAGAAGAAGCATGCAGCCCATCCATACATGAGGGGACTGGAGGTGGGCCCTTGTTCAGGAGTAGAGAAATGATGCAGGCACCTAAACTCTTCACAAGACCTTCCTCTTCTGCCTGGCCTATTTTTGTCTTCATTAGAACTTGCAGAGAACACCAGAATGTGTTTTCTGAGCTTCTGGTTTTTCTCACCAGTTAATTTCCAATAACTCCAAAAATAATGTTTTTTTTTTAATCCCCTGGCTACAGAAAAGAGGAGAGCCAGACTCCTTTAGGAACCCATCTGAGTATGGATACATGTGCATTTCTGCAGAAATGTTTTGACTATGCACTCTTTTCTGTGTTGCTTACTGTCTGAAGGTACCTGTTTTCCAGTAAACCTTGCTTCTGGGGCTCTGCAGAGCAACAGTAACTTTTTTCAAATGCTGGCTCATTAGGATAATTAGTAGCCATTACTGCTCTAAGCAAGGCAGTTACTGGGGTAAATAGTTAAAATTGTAAGTGATAAACCAAGAAGCTAAGCCAAAGAAAGCAGGGAGAGAATAGAATAAAAATGAGGATAATTTATAAAGAGCGTCAAAAGAGAAAACAATGTTTTTAGTTTCTTCTTTCCTTCTCTAGTGACTGAGAGAGGATGACGAAGAGTTTCTTACACTAGGTAGGTTAAGATTTCTGCCGTGAAGGAAAATGGTACTGGGCATAGAATCAGGAGAAGTAATCCAAATGAGGGTGATCATATGTCCTGATTTGCCCGGGACAATCCAAGGTTCGTACTGTTGTTCTGGCGTAATTATTATGGGTGTTTCTCCTGGACTTTCAAAAGTGTCCACCTTGGATGATAAATCATATGGTTGCCCTACCCTAACCCTACCTCCTCCACTAAGCAGATATGTGTCTGTTATGGACTGAATTGTGTCCCAGAAGAACATATATTGAAGTCCTAACCCCTGTACCTATGACTATGGTCCTCTTTGGAAATACAGTTTTTCTTTAGTTATGTTAATGAGGTTGTACCAGAGTAGGGTGAATGCTAAACCTAATCCTTCTGAATAATCAAAAAAAAAAAAAAACCCATTGCCGTGGAGTCGATTCTGACTCATAGCAACCCTATAGAACAGAGTAGAATTGCCCCATAGGATTTCCAAGGAGTGGCTGGTGGATTCAACTGCCAACCTTTTGGTTAGCAGCCGAGCACTTAATCACTGCGCCACCAGGGCTCCAATCTTATAAAGGGGAGAATAGACATGGAGAGAAATACACACAGGTGGAAGACACCATGTGAGGATCATCTGTAAGCCAAGGAATATCAAGAAATGTCTCGGGCTACAGAAGCTGAGACATGGATCTCCTCCTAGAGCCAACAGAGAGAGAAAGAGAGAGAGAGAGCTTAGAGCTGCCAATACCCTGAATTTATACCTCTAGGCTCCAAAACTGTGAGGAAATAAATGTTTGTTATTTTTGCTATGGCAGCACTAACAAACTAAAACAGTGCCTCTGGGTAAATCCCTCACCTCTCTGGACCTCAGTTTCTCAAGAATTTGGATGACACTATAACTAAGGTGCTCTTTAGCCCTACAGTCTATAGTTCTACACTACATTCTAAGTAGTGTTTGGGGAGATTTATGGAATATGTTGGAGGAGCACTGATGGTGCAGTGTTTAAGTACTCGAATGTTAACCGAAAGGTTGATAGTTCGGACCCACCAGCTACTCTGAGGGAGAGAGATGTGGCAGTCTGCTTCGGTAAAGATTACAGCCTTGGAAACCCTATGGAGCAGTTCTACTCTGTCCTATAGGGTCACTATGAGTAAGAAACAATTTGACAGCAATGGGCTTGGTGTTTTGGTTTTATGGGATATATACGCTTTGAATTAAAAACAGAATTTATTTCTGAGAGGCACATTTGCCTCCTTGTTTGGTACATCTGCCTTACCTAACAGCATTAGTTAACACTGGTTGAAAACTTACTCTGTGCAGGCAGACTCAATGACTCACAGACTCACTGACTCAATGGCAACTGCATGTGTGCAGAGTAGAACTGCTCCATAGTTTTTTCAAGGCTGTGATCTTTCAGAAGCAGATCACCAGGCCTGTCTTCCAAGGCACCTCTGGGTGGGTTTGAACCTCCAATCATTTGGCTAATAGTTGAGCACTTAACTGTTTGCACACCCAGGGACTTCCAGGTATTGCACTAAACATCGTAAATGCATTATCTTATTTAATTGTTACAAAACTATTATGATTACTTTTTTATACCGCCCCATAGTCACTTCAAACCATCTTTCAAACTAAGTAAATCTGACTTTAAAACATCATGCTCTTAACTGCCATGCCATACCTAGGATACTTTTGGCAGAAACAGCAGAGAAACTAGTTTATCAGTCAGAGTTGGCTATGGTATGCTGCAGAAACAAAAGGTCCATAGTCTTATAGGCTTAAAACAACAAGGTGTATTTCCCATTCATGTTACATGTCCATCTGAGATCATCGGGGGCTCTGCTCTGTGTTGTTCTCTGTACAGGACCCAGGCTAATGGAGCTGCCACCATCAAGAGTGTTGCCTCAGTGCAGTGCCAGAAGAAAAGAGAGATCATGGCCGATTGCACACTGGCTCCTAAAGCTCCAGCCTGAAGAAGCCACTTCACTTCTGCTCAACTCAAGGAAGACAGGAAGTAATACCGTACAATGAACCAGGACGCAGAACAAGAACACTTGGTGAAAAGCACTAGTGATTACCACACCAAGGTATTCTTAGAACAAAAGATCTAAAGTCCCTCTCTACCTTTCAAATTATCTGAGTTCCCATTACTTCTAAGCAAAATCTCCTTGGATTAGATGATTATGCATTTTGATTATGATTCTTTAATGCTTCATTACACCTTTGGTTAACAATCGTCTTACTAGCTTATCTCTGTTAAAAGGTTTCTTTTTCTTCCAAATACGAAGGTAGAACGATATGAATATAAGATACTCCAAATCTAGATATATCCATCCTATCTATCAGGCAGGCTTAGCTGTATCTACTGTACATCTAAGAGATGACAGCTCAGTGAAGGAAAAGGTGTGTTTACCCCAGGAAAGTGTCTTTATGACACCGATCTGCTCTGATGAATCCACTAATGTGAAATTTCTGACCCAATAGGCAGTGATTGCACAGCTCTGAGACGCCTTTCATTATTCATGAAATATGTGCTGCACGGTGTCAGTGCTCTCCCTGAAGACTCGCTGCCAAGCAATTACTCATTCCCATCACTTAGTTTTTTTAGTATTATTATTTTTCAGTGGGTGTCTGTATATTCAGCACACTTCAAGAAGCAAAGCACAGTCCCAGAATGAAAATGATGCTTGTCTTGTTTGATTTTAAATAGAAAAGCACTTTCAAGTCCTTAAAAATTGATGTTGTTTTAAACTTTACAACAAGCAATAGGGGAAACTGGTAGCTGCAGAAATAGATGGAGAGCAATCAGGAGCATTTGCACCGTTAGGCGTTTTTGCTACCCAAGAGCTGCCGGGAGGACTATCTTCTGCGCCCTGATTTATTTCTCCGACTCCCCCTAGGAGCCCTTAAGAGGAGCAATGAACCAGAAATGACAACAGAGCTTTGGTTGCAGTCCTTTGCCAGAGGTTCCTAGGGGTACTTATGCATAGTGATCCATACTTGGAAAAGGGACAGGCTCCAAGAACTATGTCCCCTTCTCAGCACAACCTTGGCTTGTTAAAGTCCTTGCAGATATAAAGTCTGATGTGAAAGTATGGTTGTCTTTTGCTTCTGTGTGATATCATTTGTACAGAGTGCTTGTATTCCTGTGAGGAACATTCCAACCCCAGAAGTTTTGAAACTGATAACGCTTTAGGGGCATAGCAGAGGGTAAGGAGTGCCCAGGGGCAGTCTCTAAGTTGCACCCCTCCCCCCCCAGTTTCAAGATGAATAGATGCAGAACTGCCTTTTACCTCTTGTCTGGCTGCTTCAGTCAAGGTGCCTTGCATATTCATGGCACCTAGGGATGTCATATCACACCTTGTATGGCGCCACCTTGGACTTGCACCTGGGGGCAAGTGCCCCCTCTCCTCCCACCTCACTATGCCTCTGTGAAACTTTATTAAACAAAGAATCCTCAACCCTAGAGTCAAATCATCCTCTGTGGGTAAAATCATGTCATATCCTATGGTCAATTATAATAATAGCCCCAGTTCTTCACTGTCCCTGTATTCATTTTTTATCATGTGAATTTGCAGTTCCTCTCATTAAAAGGTAGAGTCTATTTCTCCATCTCTTGACTGTGAACTGGTCTTTTGACTTGCTTGGCCAATAGAAAGAAAAATGACGCTTGTCTTATTTAATTTTAAAGAGAAAAGCACTATTCAGAGAGTTTGAAAGCAGGAGAGGGACTTTAGATTTTTTGTCCTAAAAATACCTTGGTGTGGTAGTGCTTTTCCTCAAATGTTCCTGTCCTCCTTCCTAGTTCATTATAGGGTTTTACTTCTTGTCCTGCTGGGGTTAGGTATAATCATGTGAGTTGAATTTGTCAATGAAATGTGAGCAGAAGTGATGTGGTCTCTTCTGGTTGGAGCTTTGGAAGTGATGGTGTACCGGTTTTGAGCCTATACCTCCAAAGTCCTTGCACGTAGCCACTTGACTTCTCTTGAACCCCTATCATTGCCATGAGAACACACCAGGGCCAGCCTGTTGGAAGACAACAAGAACAGATCTATGCTACACTAGTTGTTCTAAGCAAGGCCAGATAGACTGGCTGACAGTCAGCTGGCCCTAGATACATGCGTGAGCCCGGCTGAGATCAGCAGAGCCAGTTAGCCAAACGCCAGCTGACCCCAGACACATGAGCAATATATGTCTATTATTGTTTGCCACTAAGGTTATGTGAATATCACACAGTGTCACACAAATAACTGACTCATATCCCAACAAGAAACTATGACTTTCCACATCACTCCCACACTCACCTTGATATATTTTGTTTACTCTGGTCTTCCACTTTTCTTCAGTTTCTTTACTTTATTCCACATATTATTATGAAGTACGTAGAATCATACTACACACAAGGGGAATACGGAAACCAGTGAATCAGAGAACTTTCTCTCACAGAGCTCTCATTCTAACACAGCAGTTCTCAATATTTTTTATCTTCACTCACTTAATGGATGGCATTAATATATGCAACACACTCTCAAGAGCAAACTTGGAGTTATGGACAATTTCTGGTACGTTTGCTCTTTCTCTACCTATGTTTCTTATACCTAAGAAATTGCACATGCATGCTAGTGAGTGAAAGCCACTTTAAAGAGTTTGAAACATATCATAGATGGACACCCTGCATGGTTTTCATGTTGTTACTTCCCTATTAGTTACAAATTACTTGTAACACACTGCACTGCTGATTGCTACACCTGGGTTTTGATGACCCAGGTGAGAGCAACTGGCTGAGAGAAAGGAGAGTGCTGACATCCAAGGTATTAACTGCAATCCAAAGCAGACTGAAAGAAGGACTTAGCAGAAATACTAGCAATGGGCTGTGGAAGGACTCAGAAAGAGGTACAGCACATTCCATATGGGGAAAATGGGGAGGCTTCCATAAGACTTGACATCTGAACTACACCCAAGGTTTTGACAGAGATTGAATCACTTCATTACTAAAAGGGCAATCTTCAGCCCAGGTTCTCCAAATTCAGGTGTCCCCCAATCCTTTTCCTGGGCTCAGTGGAGGCTGAAATTGCAATCAGAACAAAGAAAGCGCATCTTACTGCCACACCTAAGACAGGTGATTGGAAGGTAACACGTCAGAATCCAGAGCTCTGAGCACAGCTTCTTTGACTCTGTTGCCCTGTCTCAGTAAAAGCACGTTCAGGGTATTTACCTTCATCATTTGCATTTTTTGAAAAAAAGAATGAGTAAGTGCCTTACTGGAGTCCCTGAGTGGTGCAAATGGTTAAGGTGCTCGGTTGCTAACCAAAGTTTGTAGGTTTGAGTCCACCCAGTGGCACCTTGGAAGGAAGTCCTCACGATCTACTTCTGAAAAATCAGCCATTGAAAACCCTGTGGAGTACAGTTCTACTCTGACACACATGGGGTCGCCATGAGTCGGAGTCAACTCAATGAGTCGAAGTCGACTCAACGGCAAGGTAGTTGTGTCTTACTTGAAAAGTGTAGGAGTTTCTGCCAGTACTTTCCTTCTTGCCCTGTTCACTTGTGGCTCTCACTGGCTAGACTTCACCTGCCAGCACATCCATGACCTTGCCTGGGCCTTTATCTTACCAGTAGAGGGCGCTTTGCCAGCCAGATGGCATGTCTGAAGTGCTGCCAAAGAAACAGGAACAGCCTTCAACCAATCACAGGTGAGTATTAGTGTATAAATACTCGGGCTCCCTCACCAACCTAGTTTGGATTAACTCTAAGGGGCATGTTTTACATTGGCTCTCAGAGTTTCCCCAGAGGCCTTAAACCCCCACAGTGGCAGTTGGTTCAATAACAAATTTTTGGCTGTTTTTTCCTTGTTATCTCACTCCCCCACTCCTCTTACTTCACCTTCCAAATAAGCACTTGAATCTTTGTTTCAGGGTCTGCTCCCCAAATGAAGACAAAGAACACAAGTGGCATAATAGAAGGGCAATCTAGATTTCTAGAACTGGAAGAGGAAATGAGCCTCAGGAAGACTAATAGTCAGGCCAGGTCCACCTGCTCTCTATCATCTGGTTAATGGCTGAGCTGGGGCAAAACATGGGTTTCTTCTCCCTGGGTGAATGTTCTTTCCACTTTATTGAGTGTCTGATGACTGTTAGAAGTGCCTTCTGACCTTGACTTCTGAATCCTGCCTGCCAGTCTAAAGGAAGGATTTATCAACACCTTCCCTCTCACTCCTGCTTCTGAGGACTGCATCACAGTAGTCAAGCTGCTCTTTACAGACAGAGGCCTTAGGACTCCATGGGATTCTATTTTAAAGAAAACTCCTTCTCTGTCTCCCTATGTCTATCCTAGTAAAGTGTGATCATTCGATTTCACTCTGCTACAGTTTTCCCAAGTGGTTTCCCCATAATGTGATGGCACAGGAATGGGAAACAGTTCCTCACTGAGAGTAGGTGTTGCAATAAGAGTAATAACATTCTACGGAACAGCATTGCATAGCAAAGAAAGCTTCTAAAGGTTCTTCATTTCACACAGATTGAGAAAAGGGGCCTTCACTGGTAGATAAGGAAGTTGTATGGAGCCTTTGCTAGCCCTTGCTAGGAAAATCGCAATGCAGACTTTTAAGGTTTTTGAGCAAAGCTAGGCTCTGTAGTTGACTATCATTTTGAGAAACAACTGCTGGTTGTGTAAAAATAAGTAACGCCACCTTAGCTGTACACATCATGATTTAATCTTCTAGGCAATGAGGAGCTATAGTGGAGTTTGAAGTTAACTGTTCAAGTCTGAGGTTGGAATTAATAACAAAACATTCTGATAACAGTGTGAAAAGAGAAAAACTCCAAAGGCATGGAAACCAACTAGGAAGCTACTGTAGCAATCTAGGCAAAGAAATAATAGTGATATGACTTAAGAAACCAGCACGAAGAGCCAAAAATTATGTTGGAGAAGCTAATGAGATCATCACACCAGCATAGTTGGAAACTTATTTGTTTAACCAAAAGCCACGTTTTCATTGGAGAAGAACAAAGATGTATTTACCTTACTCTTAGCCAAGCGTGATGTGAGATTTACAATCCTGTGAACTTGTTAATAACAGATTTCTTCCTATCTGTCTGACAAAGCAACTTGATGATACAAGGGATCTTATGATAGCTATGTCCGAATGGGGCTGGGGAGCATTGATTGGGTTGGCGTACTGATCAGCATAGACTAGGTTGTGCTGTAGTAACAAGTAACCCCACAATCTCAGTAACTTAAAACCACAAGGTTAATTTCTCACTCACATTATATGCCCATCATGGCTTAGCTGGGACACTGTTCTGTATCAGCTCACTCTAAGACCACAATGAAAGAGAGGCCACCATCTACCATCTGCCACCATTTGCCTTTTACTGTAGTAGAGGGAAAGAAATAGTGACAAATCACATACCAGCTTTCAAATTATCTGTCTTAAAGTGGAACACGCCACTTCTGCTTGCATTTCACTGGCCAAAGTGGGTCTCATGGTCACACCCAGCTTCAAGGGAACAAAGAAGTGCAATCCTACTACATGGCCAGTTGGAGAACCAGAACACTTCCAGCAAATGTCTTCATCTCCTAGGGTAACCATAACAAAATACCACAAAGTGGATGGCTTAGAGAATGGGAACTTATTGATTCACAGTTCTGGGGGCTAGATGTCCAAATTAGGGTATTGGTTGTGTTGATTCCTTCTGAGGTTCTGAGAGAAAAAATGTTCCATGCCTCTCTCCCAACTTCCAGTGGCTCCTGGCAATCCTTGGCATTCCTTGGCTTTGCAGCTGCCTCTTCTTTGTCACACAGTCGTTCTTTCTTTATCTAACTCCTATCTCCATGTCTGTTGTCCTCTTTCATAGGACAAGGCTCAGATAGAATTAGGACCCACCCTACTCCTATATGACCTCATGTTAACTGACAACATATTTAAAGACCCTATTTCCAAACAAGGTCACCTTCACAGGTACCAGGGGTTACGACTTCAACAACTCTTTCTGGGGAGCCACAATTCAATCCATTACAGTGAACACTCTAATGTCTACCTCACTGGCTACGGCTCCATCTCTAGCAGGGTTATCTTGGAGCCTTGAGTCTCATGAATTACCCAGAGATGAAAGTAAAACCCCACCCACAGCAAAGAGTGATGCTATTAATTCCCACAAACTTGGTTAGGAAGCTCTAAGGTCTTAGCTATTTATAGTTCAAACACCCAAGACATTTCCTGACAGATTATGGATGTGGGGTACAGTAATAGCCTTAGCAGAATTTCCGTTCTGGTTTCTCTCTTGTCAAGAATCTTCCCTGCGGTCTACCTAGGGCCTCCCAAGCTGTTCCTGGGCTTGCTTTTTACCTTCTGCCCTGCTGTGCACAGTGGCTATTAAGCAGCTGTCCTCTCCCACTGCAGAGAAGGCTGCACATCCACAAGGCATTGTTAGTGCAGCGGCATGTGCTGGTAGAGCATGTGGGAAGCAGGCTGGGTGGAAACAGGGATACTTAATTGAATTAGAAGCACACTCTGGATATATTTGTCTGAAAGTTTTATAGCCCTTTCTCTGTTTTCAAGATAAATCTGTTTACTTTCACATGATCTGCTAGCATTTGGGATTTATTCTCCACATCTTCTACTAAATCCAGTAGCCAGCTCTCATCCCTTTAAATTCTCACACTCTGTAAACTGAAGAAAAGAAGCTGTTTGGCAATAGTACTGCAGTCCTCACCACAAATGGACAAGAGAAGTCATGCTGAGAATGAATAAGGACCTTAGGGCATCTTACAGAACAGGCTGCACCTTGCTGTGAACCTGCCAACCCTCTAGGCAAGAGCTCCCACTTTCCTGTGATAAGAAGCCCGAGTGCTTGTTAAAATACAGATCACCTGGCCTCTCCTGGGGAAAATCTTAATCAGTTAATCTGCATGGGGCCCAGGAATCTGCTTTTAAAAAACCTTTGAGATGAGTCATAGTCAAGAAAGTTTGGGAAACCCTATCCAGTGCATGCCCCCTTCGTCTTGCAGTACTTGGATGTCTCAGATGCTCAGATTTTTTACTTTCAACTTCACCAAAGCTTCAAGGCTGGAGAATGATACCACGAAACCTTCCTCGAATAACCTCAACCCAATCTGCTCTCTCCTGTAATGAAATTCTCCGCCTTTAAGTATGCTAAATTAGTGTACTTTCATACGTTTTTATGTATCATTGGGCTATTGTTTCCAGCTGTTTCACTATGTATGTTTAGCTTCCCCCAAAAGTGTAAATTCCCTAAAATCAGGGCTAGTGGTCTCCACTTTCTTTGTCTTCTTTCCCCTTCTCCTATATATGGTGCTACATTTAAACACACACACACACACACACACACACACACACACGTACGTATTTATATATATTCCTTGGGTGTTAAACAAAATGGTTAATGTACTCGGCTGCTAACTGAAAGGTAGATGGTTCAAGTTCACCCAGAGGCCTGGAAAGAAAGGCTTGGTGATCTACTTTTGAAAAATCAGCCATTGAAAACCCTATGGAACACAGCTATTCTGACACACATAGGGTTACCATGAGTCAGAACTGACTCCATGGCAACTGGAAAAAAATATATATATATATGATATATATGTATGTGTGTGTGTGTATATATATATATAAATGGATATGTATACATATTAGAATGGAGAAATATATAGTCTACATAAATAGAAAATATATGTAAGAGTTGATATATATACTTATTATAATGTATACATAATATATAGAAAGAATGTATATATTAGAATATGTATATATATAGTCTATATAGAGAGGACATACATATATGTGTGTGTGTGTTTATATTTATGTGTATATATATATATATAGGCAGTACCTGACTTACTGCAGGGTTCCGTTCCCATGACTCCATCATAAGCTGGTTATGATGTAAGTTGAATACTTCTTTTTTTTGTTTGTTTGTTTCCATTACTATTGCCTTTTATTATCAGTATCTTTATAAATCCAATCTTTGAATATCGCAAGTGAACATCTGAGAATAACAACATTAGCAAATTACATGCTGACATTCTATGTAGTATACATTACTAAGATGTACAAAAAAAAGAAAAAAAAAACAGTTGTAAGTGTGGTTTGTTGTAACTTGAATACATGTAACTCGACTACAGGACTATCTGTATATATATTAGGATATTTATTACAATGGATGTATATACCCTCATTAGGATGTTAACTCCATGACAGCATGAATTTTGCCTCTTCTGCAGCAACTAGAACTGTGCCCAGGTATAGTAGATACTCAAATAAATGAGTATTGGCTTGTGGGTCAAATGAAAAAGAAAGTTTTAAACAAGTCTGAGACCTTTCCAATGTTGCAAAGGTGTTAAACAAATGCTTATTAAATTGCTTTTTAAAATGTGAGGAACTCTTGCTACCTTCATTGTGCTATATCAGCATTATTATTCCCATCTTTTCTTCTTCACGTCCTCTTTCCAGCCCTTGCTGTTTCCCCTGTCTAGGCTCCACTGAAGAGCATTTTCCTAGTCTAACGGACAGAGAAACAGAAGGCCAGAGCTTAGTCCAAGAAGAGTACAGTTTTGAGTCCTACCTGCTGCAATCTCCCTTTTGATTTTGGTAACAGCAGAGCCTAGTTCTACTTTAGGGAACCATTCTCAGCCTCTGTATAAAAGTGAGATAGACCATAGCCAGACCAATCAGCAAAGCTTTGCCTCAAAGATTGTTTCAGGAATGGGCATATGAATAACCTTTGGGTCTAATCAGAGTTTAGGATTTTGACTGGGACTTTGGGAAACACTGACCTTGTAATGCTGAGGTTGTTAGCTGCAGAAGGTTAGAGTAGCCTGGAGTTGCTGGGGGCTGCAATGTGGAGAGAAGGAAACCAACACAGAGAACAGGCAAAGAGCTGGCCAGAGAAAGAGACAGGCATGAAGGGAGTCCTGGTGACGTCGCTGAACCATGGGACCAGGCCAGGTCATGCACTTTCTCTCTTAACTCCTGCCCACATACTGAGCACTGACTGGTAAGGCTCAACGCTGGTTAGATTCCACCCTCAGGGCAGGCTGGGTACAGCAGCCGGGAGATTTCTTGACAGAATGCGCTGCCTATGTGCTCTCCTCGCCTGTGGCTAACTTAACTACTGTTGTTAGCTGCCATCCAGTTGGCTCCAACTCAGAGTGACCCCATGTACAACAGAAAAGAAACACTGCCCAGTCCTTCACCACTTCCATGATCGTAGCACTACATGGGACAATATTCTGTTATGATCCATAGGGCTTTCATTGGCTAATTTTTGGAAGTAGATCACCAGGCCTTTCTTCCTTGTCTGCCTTAGTCTGGGAGCTCCAATGAAACCTGTTCTCCATGGATAACCCTACTGGTATTTGAAATACCAGCATCATAGCAACATGCAAGCTCTGTAGTACAACAAACTGACAGATGGTTCGTGAAGCCCTAGTCATCCTTTATCAGCAGCATTCAGAGGCTTTCCTGAGCATCCCTCCATGTTCCTTCATCCACTCTGCACCAGTGTGGTCACACTGTCTGCAACAGACTTATCTGTGAGCTCCTCAAGGGCCAGGGCCAGACAGTCCTTCTGTGGTAGCCCCCACCCCTAACACAGTGCCTAGAAGGTGCCCGATACAAATGGGAGGGAAGACTAAAGATGTGCAGACAGTAGATTACAGGGTGCAACTCTGAGTTTCTTGACCGGAAAATCCAAAGGAGTTACTGAGGGAAAAAACCCTTATTTCTTTCTTGACCTTGCTGGTGCAGGGAAGAGTCAAATATGCACTGAGGTTGTTGGCCCACCTCCCCCTCTGCTCAGATGACAGCCTCTGGCCAATTTGCGAGGAGACTTGCTGCTGAGAGGCAGACAGCAGCTCACAGAGGCCTGCCAGCTGGGCCATTTCTCCGCAGGCCTCTAAGAGGCTGGGTGAGACGGAGCATGACAGAGGGCCAGGCCCACACGGCTCTGCTCGCCAGAGGGTGCCCGAAGATGCACGACGCCCACTGCACACTGTGGGAAGCGAAAGGAGAGCCATTCAGTCCCCAAAGGGAGAGGATAAAAGGGTAAGAGAGAAAAGGAGTAGAGGAAGTTGTGAGATTTTTTTTTCCCTCTTCTTTCTTTTCTTTTTTAATTAATAGACTTAATTTGTTAGAACAGTTTTGAATTTACAGAAAAATTGAGCAGCCCCTTTCCCCCACAATTTCCCCTACTATTAACATCTTGCATGGATGTCCTACATTTGTTGTAATTAATGAACCAATACTGAGACATTGTTATTAATTAAAGCCCGTACTTTACATGGGAGTCCTTGGCTGGCGCAGTTAGTAGTTCAAGTTCACCCAGAGGCACTTCTGAAGAAAGGCCTGGTGATCTACTTCTGAAAATTCAGCCATTGAAAACCCTGCGGAACACAGTTCTGCTCTGACACACATGGGGTCACTATGAGTCAGAATCAACTTGGTGGCAACTGGTATTCTTTACATTAACGTTCACTCTGTGTTGTGCACCGTTACAGGTTCTAGCAAATGTATGATGTCCTCTGTCCACCATTATAGCATCCTGCAGTATGATTTCACTGCCCTAAAAATTCCTGTGCTTCACTTATTCACCCCTTCCCAAACCCCAAGTCCCCGGCAACCAATGTTTTTTTTTTTTTTTTTTTACTGTCTCTTTAAAACCAAACCCATTGCCAGCGAGTCAATTCCAAATCATAGTGACCCTATAGGAGGAAGTAGAACTGCCCCATAGGACTCCAAGGAGCGGCTGGCAGATTCGAACTGCCAACTTTTTGGTTAGCAGCCATAGCTCTTAACCACTGTGCCACCAGGGCTCTGTACTCTGTATATAGATGAGTGTTCAACCAGCTTCGGTTGAGTCAACTCTGACTCATAGCGATCCTATAGGACAGAGTAGAACTGCCCCATAGGATTTCCAGGGCTGTGAATCTTTATGGAAGCAGACTGCTACATCTTTCTCCCACAGAGCAGCTGGCGGATATGAACTGCCGACCTTTTGGTTAGCAGCTGAGTTCTTAACCACTACGCCACCAGGGCTCCACTGTCTCTATAGTTTTGTCTGAAGTTTTTTTGTTTTTGTTTTCAGAACCTACCCTCAAGTAAACTATAAGTACCTGGAACCCACTGGTTGGAAATGGAGGCTGAGGCACCAGTGTCCAGCTCTTTTTCTTTTTCCTTTTCTTTCTTTCATTTTTTTTCCTCATATAATAACAACTTCCTCCAATTCCTGTAAATAATTGCTAAAATGACTGTTTTCTTTTCAGAAGCATTTTGAAGAGACCAATCCAAAAGCCAGTTTTCTTCAGTAACTGATTCCTGCTACTGAGTAGGATTTCTACAAGATTTTTCTTCCTAAAGAGAGAGGCTGTCTTTAACACTACTTCATAGAAACCCTACTGGCTTCCTGCAAATCACCATGTTACCTCAGCTTTTCTTTTTTCCTTGGCTGCCTTCTCTTTTAAGAACTCATGTGGAAACAGTGCCCAAAGTATGGATAACTAGTTGCAAGCAGGTTAGTGTCTAAAAATAAGAGCCAATAAACATAATTCAAGGCAAATGGATGAAAGTTTCTTTCCTCCTAGAAAACATTTTGATGAATAAAGGTCTCTGTGTCTACCATCATCTGTCTTGCATCCCCTGTGCTCTCTTGTCCACTTGGCTAGGCTTCCTTCTTCATACTGCCTGCCTTGATGGCCAAGTCTATATGTAATGAATCAAGATGGAAGAAGGAGCATAGGATATGGATAAAGCAAGTTCCATAGTGCTACAGAAAGAGGCAATGCTTGTGCAAATACTCGTAGTTCTCAGCTCCTCTGATCCAGCGCTTGAAAAAGAGATCAAACCAAATCAGTTACCACCAAGGTGATTCTGACTCATAGCAACCCCAGGTGTTTCAGAGTAGAACTGTGCTCCATAGGGTTTTCAGTGTCTGATTTTTCAAAAGTAGATCATCAGGCCTTTCTTCCAACCTGCCTCTGGGTGAGCTTGAACCACCAACCTTTTGGTTAATAGCCGAGTATGTTAACCATTTGCATTACTTTTGAGAAAGAGAAGATGAATAAAATTCCTATCAGGTGTGCCCAACCATGAAAAACCAAGTGTCTTATTCTAGTGTCTGGAATGTGAGCAATTCTCTAAGTGGCACTCCCATGCACTTTATGAATGTTAACAATTTTCTAATCACTGTTATGTTGTTTGCTTAATGGCTTCTATTAACACAATGACAAGTTTTGCAACGATACCCTGCATTTGTTCGGTGCCTCTTGGTATTTCCATCTCATAGCAGTGATGAAAAGAATCTCATACGTTTCTTGATATTTTGAGGTAATTATTCTTGATTGCTATAATACAACTGACTTGACCCCAAGGGAAATCCTATTAATGGTGACAACCTGATATCTCTATATTTGCTACTGTTTGAGCGCAGAAACAAGAATACTGCTTCATAAGTCTACATTAATGCAAAGTTTACAAAGTGGCATTGAAAATCAAGATGTTTATACAAGAGACATGTAGAATCAAGCTCTGTGTCACCCTTGAAACAATTGGCAATATTTGATAATATACTCAAACCACTCAATTGGCTGAATGAAAAACAATGGAAGGTGTTGCTATTGTTGTTGTTTAACCCACTGCTTGCTGTGGAGTTAATTATAACTCATAGTGACCCCACATATGTCAGAGTAGAACTATGCTCTATAGGGTTTTCGATGGGTGATTTTTTGGAAGTAGATTGCCAGGTCTTTCTTCTGAGGTGCCACTCCATGGACTTCAACTGCCAACCTTTCAGTTAGCGGTCAAGCGCATTAACTATTTATACCACTTCTCTTAGTTATCTAGTGCTGCTATAACAGAAATACCACAAGCAGATGGCTTTAACAAACATAAACTTATTCTCTCACAGTTTAGGATGCTAGAAGTCCAAATTCAAGGCCCCAGTTCTAGGGGAAGGATTTCTCTCACTGTCAGCTCTGGGGGAAGGTCGTTGTCATTAATATTCCCCTGGTCTAGGAGCATCTCAGCTCAGAGACCCCAGGTCCAAAGGACATGCTCTGCTCCTGGCACTTCTTTGTTGGTGGTAGGAGGTCCTTCTCTCTCTGCTCTGCTTCTCTCTTCCTTTATCTCTTGTAAAATAAAAGGTGATGCAGGCCACACCCCAGGTAGTCTCCCTTTATGTAGGATCAGGGCTGTGACCTGAGTAAGGGTGTTGCATCCCACCCTAATCCTCTTTAACATAAACTAATCTTGCCTCATTAACCACAGGCAGAGATTAGGATTTACAACACATAGGAAAATTACATCAGATCACAAAATGGAGGACAGCCACGCAACACTGGGAATAATGGCCTAGCTAAGTTGACACATATTTTTGGGGGACACAATTCAATCCATAACACCACCTAAAGATTCCCTGTTGTTGTTTAGCCTCATTTATAGCTCCCTTCCCCTCCTCTAAAAAAGATTTTTCTCAAATATTTTAACAAGTGGAGTTGGCTAAAGACTGTACTTCACAATCTAACAAATACAAATAGCAATGATACACGGCAAATTCATCCTATTTTAGATCATTTTCCACTCTTAACTTTCCTTGCTATTGATGATACTAATAATAATTAGTTTTAGGAAATTATATATCGTAACATTAATCATCGTAGAACACTATGGAGTGAGTATAATTACATCAACTGAAAGGCTGAGGAAGCAGAAAAAAAGAGGTTTAGAAATAGGTTAGAGACGGAATGTGTTGAAGTTGACTTGCACCAGCCTGCAAGAGCCAATGTGGCATCTCCTGTGTGGTCAGTGACATCACATTGCTAGCTTGAAATTGGCCATGGTGAGAGTATTTACACCATGAAAATTGGCAAATGCTATAAATCAGAGTTTGTTTGGTTGCTTGTTCGCCCTTCTTCCCCTTCCTCCCAAAAGAGCTGGTTGTTAAACATTGACCACCGCACCACTGGTTAGCAGAACTAATAAGTCGCTGAGTTGAGATTTGAATTCTACTTTAACTCCAAGCTGGGTGGAAACCACTGGTCAAAATTCAGGATTGTTTTGTTCTAGTTTTAGCTTTGCCATAACACTCAATGTCCTTAGGCAAATCCCTTCATGTGTCTGCCCTGCATTTCCTCATCTATAGCACGCAGCTTTGTGAATCTGTAAATAGTGAATAAAAGCACAAGAATTACATAAAGGTACTATCAGTATGTTCTTATTTGGTAAGAGCAAGGATTCTGAGCTTCGATAACCCCCACACACACATTGGCCAGAATTGAATCCCAGTCTCCTCCATGAAAGGGGAGAATTCTATCACTAAACCACCACTGCTCCCTCCTCCTTATCACTCCTTCTCAATCCCTCCACCTTAGGTAAGGTTCTCCCAGAAACAGACTCTGAGACAAGGATTTGAGTGCAAGTGGTTTATTATGGATGTGGAAAGCAGGACAAGGAAAGGGAAGAAGACAAGCAAAACTGTGATTTTAGGAGAAATCTCACAGGAGCTCAGGAGCATACATTTACATCACAGAGTTTTTCTGGCTTCAGATCAAGGGATCTGGGCTTTTGTGCCCCCCACTACTCAGCCATTGGCTCTGAGGGCGGGGAGTTAAAAAGCTCCCAGGCACTTTGGGCTTTCTGACTAGGGGAGATGGCTCCAGTGCCCACCTTTGAAACTCACAGGTGCCAGCCAGTAGCAGCAAAGCCTGGAGGAGTGGGGAGATGGGTGCCCAGAGCTGGAAAAAGGGGTGCACCCAAAATTTTTACCATACTCCCATACATTGTGCTTTGCTGAGAACCCCACTTCATACAGGCTGGCTGAGGGAAATGTGGCTTTTTCTCAGAAAACCCAAGATGTTTTACCTAGTTTCTTCCTGGTATAATGACAGCATATCAGGCTACTAGCCACCACACCACCTGTTGCTGTTGAGTCCGTTGTGATTCACGGTGACCCCAGGTGTGTCAGAGTAGAACTGTGCTCCATACGGTTTTCAGTGGCTGATGTTTGGGAGGAGATGGCCAGGCCTTTCTTCTGAGGTGCCTCTGGGTGAACTCAAACCTCCAACCTCTTGGTTAGCAGCTGAACATATTAACCATTTGCCCCACCCAGGAACTCCTAAGGAACTGGAGTTCTCTGGAAATCTGGAAAGTAAGGAAACAGTCCCTCCAGATGGAGGCATCCAACCTTTTTCACACACACACACAAACACACACATACACACACACACACACACACACAGATCGAGAGAAAGAGAAAACACAAGTGTTGGACACTGCAGCTAGGGATCAGCTACTCCAAAGGAGAGGACCACTCTGAAAGGAGGTACAGAATGTTCCACCACCACAGTGAGCATCAGAATATGGAGTTTTTCATGTTATGACATAAATCACATTAGTTGACATTTTTCTTTATACATTCCTCCCTACCCCAAATAAGAATAAAAGGTACATGACCAGTATACTTGAATATTAAAAAAAAACAAACCAAACCCATTGCCACTGAGTTGACTCTGACTCATAGCGATCCTATGGGACAGAGTAGAACTGCCGCATAGGATTTCCAAGGAAGGGCTGGTGGATTCAAACTGCAGACCTTTTGGTTAGCATACATGAATATAAGGAAGTTTACATCACTCTTTTAGTCTGTTCAGCAAAGAGATGGTGCCAGGTTTCTTAAAAGGAGTTCAGGCTAAGTAAAATTCAAAACTCTCCCTTTAACCATACAAGTCATCCATGCCACAGGAAACCATGACATATTCAGAAATGTCTTTATAATGGCTGCATTATTTCCATGAAATTCTAGCATGCTGTGGAACTCAACATGCTTCACATCATTGCACTTACGCTAAACGTCCACATATAATGTAAGGATTATTATCCCAATGTATTCACTGGAAGACTGAGGCACCAATTCAGTGACAGATCCATTAGAGTAGATATACCACGCAGTGCTTTGAAATAATACCTCACTGCATACAGACTAAAGTTGAGTATGAATTGTTTGAGAACTTTCTTTGTGTTGCATCTAAACAGCAACTCCCCAAATACGGCTCATCAATGTAAAAAAATCACTAGTTTTGTTTTTTATCCCCTATATCATGCAAGCCCATATATTTTTTTAAATGGGTCTTCCAAATTTACTCTTTTTATTTTAAAATGTAATCTGAGTTATCTCAGGGAACTGATAATCCTAGTGTGAAATAGTTAATAACAGTTTCTAATAATCATTACTCAAAAGAATCCCAAATGGCTTTGGTGGGCATCTGGTCGTCATTAAGAGGACTGAATTTATCAGACAACTCATTTTGCTTAATTAGAGTGCTAACTGGCAGGGCTTTTCTAACTGAAAAAGCATTGAATTCATCAGCCAAAGCCTCAAGAAGTCCTTCATTGGATCAACAATGCCACTTTGTCATTGTTTTGCTGGGTATCATTAAATTCCCATGTGCAATCCCCAAGAGTTACTTCAAGTTCCGGAACCCTGTAGAAAGCTCACATAACCAGCTAGCCAACTTAACCTGACGGCAACTTAAGTAAAAATGACAAGGTGAATCAATGTCCCAGGTACTATTATACATGGGGGAATTTCATGGTTTGGTATGATGCTTCCTTTAAGTATGTTCAATTCCTCACATTCATAAGTCTAAATCCTAGAATAAGTGTCTGGACTAATAACTTACAAATTCCCAATTAGCAAGTTCCAAGACATCCTTTAGCAGAGGAGAGGACTTTGGAGATTACTACAGATATCGTAATTACACAAACAAATGAACTGTTCTTTCATGCAGAAACTAATAAGCTACAACTCCTGAGTTGTAAAATTAAAAGAAAAAAGACCATAACCTACTAGTCTCAAAGTCAAAAAAAAAAAAAAATAAGAAGTCATCCAAAATACTTAAAAAGGGTTTAGTCCTGGCGTAAACGAGCAAAGTAAATGGTTTAAGTAGGAAAAAAATCTAAGGCAAAAATCTAGAGTGCAATGTCTCACTCCACCACTACTAGGGGTTCTGATACTTTGATAGGTAGTGCAAGCATTTCTCTTCAAGTAATGTTCTTTTTCCTTATCCTCAGACAAGAAATGAATTCTAGTCTTTGAGTTCAAATATTCTCCAAGAATCCTGTGGAGGCTACCCACAGTTCATAGGTCTAACAACTCTATCAGGGAGGAAGAAACAGCAATAATTGGCTCCCATGAGCCTTGACTTGCAATAGTCCAGGAATGGAAGCTAAACTGATTGAGCTGTGTGGCCAGGCAACCAGACTAGGGAACACCATTTGGCAGGAAACAACCAGAGAGACGAGCAGGAACATCTGCCACTGGGACTTCCTAGTGTGCAGAAGTAGCTATGAGTGTGTGTGCATACACACACTAACCAGGATGGAGAAAATCCAGGCAGAATTTTCCAACACGCTAATGCTTACTTACAGTGAAGAAGGATGCTATAACCTATGCCTTAGACAGACTCGTTCTCAGTGTCTGTGACCTGCTGGAGTCTGTCCTCACAGTCTAACAAGCTGGCCTGCCATCACACTAAAATGTCTTACACAAGCTACCTTGTCCTCTACATAAGCTGAATTTTTTTTTACGCCAATATTTCCCTCATTCTTTATTTTCCTTCCCATAAATAAGCAAAGTTGACTGGAATGTTGTAGGCAGCAAATTTTAAAGCCTTCCATTATAATGAATTTATGTGCAAGAGCAACATGATTCTGGCAAGATGAGAGATTTCCATAGATTTCACCATAATAACCTGATTTTTTTTATTGTGATTAAATATATATGACATAAAATTTGCCATTTTAACAACTTTTAAATGTACAACTCAGTGGCATTAATTATATTCACAATGATGTGCAATCATCACTACTAACCTGATTTATTTTTCAAAAGCAGATAGATTAGACAACAGAAGTAGCTCATAATACTTATTGACTTATTCATATATATATATATATATATATACATATCACATAGCTCATGGGTCTTGGTCCAAAATACTCTCTGTGTCTTGTTAATAATGTATCAGTAGATCCAAAAAGGCTGTGATAAGAGCCCTCCTCATCTCTCATTCAAAGTGCCACCAACTACTTGTGTGTTTGGGCAGGTTGGATGTTTTCTGCTCTTGGGGAGGTGTTATCTGTAAAATTTGGAATCCGAAGTTCCTTTTGGCTGTGTGGGACACATGACACCTTGTTACCACCCCAGGGGAGGAATCTTATCACATAGAGAATATTCACCCACTTGATGGTTTACAGGTGTTGAGGTCACCAACAAAAGCACAACTCACACATAAGCACTAGATAGAACAACATTCTATTCACTTAGAGAAGAGAGAGCAAGGTCAGCTTCACTAGTGGGTATCCATCCCTCATGGCCTGTGGGCCACTCCCCACAGCAGCAGCAGATACTGAGATGGTCACACGCTCCCATCTTGTGCTGCAAGAAAAGGACCCAGTTCCTTCCCTGCTGGGAATGAATATAGAAATGGGGTTGGCTACGTGCCATGTAAAGGAGCCTTGGTAGCGCAGTGGTTAAAGCAATCAACTGCTAACTGAAAGGTCGGTGGTTCGAAACCATCAGCAGCTCTGTGGAAGAAAGATGTGGCAGTCTGCTTCTGTAGAAATTTACAGTCTTGGAAACCCTATGGGGTCTCTAAGAGTCAGAATCAACTTGATGGCAGTGGGTTTGGTTTGGTTTGGGTTAGGTGCCATATAAAGCACACACTTAGCTGAACTGTTCCTGGGAATGTTGATATGTGCTCAGGCAAGGGGAGGGATGCACTGATAAGCTACTAGCTACTATGGGATGTGATTTGGGTCAAGTAGCATCAGTAAAAGGAGTCAGCCCACATTCTTATCCCACCCAAGAAGCCAGGCTGACACACCTGGCTCTAAGTTCAAGGTTCATTTGTTGGTTACAAGGCAGCAGGCTGCTCTCAGACCGTCCCCTTCCACAGACTGAAACAGCTACTTCTTATTAATCATAATCTTCAGTAAACTAGAAAATCCCCTGTAGCAGGAAGTGATTTTGTTTAAGGAAAAATTTAAAAAGAGAATTTGATAACAATGTTAAATACCAACTGCAGAAGGGTGATTCTGGAGTGTGATAAAGAGAAATAACCATCATAAGCACCTCTCACAGACCATGGACTCCACCATGACCTTCCATGGGCTTTACTGGTGTAATAGAGCCAACAGGCTATTATTTAAATCCCAGATTGACTTTTCACCACTTCTGCCTTCTCAGATAAGTAGCTTAATTTATATTGTGGGAAGTGACTCTGCCTACGATTGCTTTTCTGTTTCAGAGACTGGTAAGCCAGTTGCCATTGAGTCAATTCTGACTCAGTGTGACTCCATGTGTGTCAGAGTAGAACTGTGCCCCATAGGGTTTTGAATGGCTGATTTTTGGGAAGTAGATAACCAGGCCTTTCTTCTGAGGTACCTCTGGGCGAATTCGAAACTCCAACCTTGGTTAGCAACCAGAGACTGGTAATGAGGGGAAATGGGAAGATTGACATTTCAAAGTCTCTTCTAGGGCTTAAAAAAATGAGACTGGTTTAGAGGTATGAATGAATGGGTAGGTAAGTCTGATAGTTCTCCAGTCAAATGGAGGGAGGAATAATAAGCTAAGTGAGGCATATTCCCATAGGATGCAAGTTTGAGGGTCTCAAAAAAGTGGAACAAGAAAGTAATATAAGGAGCATATGGATCCGGAGAGTTTATTAAACCATGTAAATATGTAAAACCTCTCATCATCCCAATTCTTTAATAAATGACTTATGTGAGCAGAAGGACTCAAGTTCTACAACTGGCCAGAATGGAGTCAACATAGAGGACAGACACTGAATATAAGAAATTCATGGGATCCAGCAGAAACTGAACCCCAGAGACAGAATTTACCAAAGGATAGTAGCACCCCATGGAATTCATGGAAATCTTGAGGAAAGCATTGCACTTCACATACAAGAAGGAATAGAAGGATCTTAGTTTTTTACATTTTTACTCTAAAGGTACAAGAAGACCTAAAACAACACCTGGATCTGCATACCAAAATCCTACGACAATCCTATAAAGTACATACTATCATCCCCATCTTACATCTTCCTATTCCATAATGGTCCAAGTAAGAAATTAACACTGTGGTTTAGGAAGAAAAGCAAAGAAGGTTTGGAGCTTTTCATTATTTTTCATGATGTCAATCAAAGAGCCACCATTTTGAGTAAACAACATTGAGGATTATTGCTTGTAAGGTAGGTGACAGATTGGTGGTACCCACCATTGATTTCCCAAATTCAGGGATCTTAACAGAAGCAAGAAAAAATGCTCTGCCTTCACCCGTGAGAGCTAGGGAGTGAAATTTCAGATTATCATTTTTATGATGTTTCTCACTCTTATGACTTTCTGGCCTGAACAAAGCAATTCTATTGTGCTAACTGGGTGCCAGTCAAAAAAACCATGGTGTACCTTTTGATCATTTCAGGTGTCTTAGTCATCTAGTGCTGCTATAACATAAATACCACAAGTGGATGGCTTCAACAAACAGCAGATTATTCTCTCACAGTCTAGTAGGCTAGAAGTCCAAATTCAGGGTGTCAGCTCCAGGAGAAGGCTTTCTCTCTCTGTCGGCTCTGGAGGAAGGTACTTATCATCAATCTTCCCCTGGACGAGGAGCTTCTCAGCACAGGGACCAAAGGACACACTCTTCTCCTGGCACTATTTTCTTTGTGGTATGAGGTCCCCTTGTCTCTCTGTCCGCTTCTGTCTTTTATTTAGAAAAAGATTGGCTTAAATTGTAGATTAATCCTGTAGATTGAGTTTACATAACTGCCACCTATTCAATCTCTTTAACATCATAGAGATAGGATTTACAACACATACGAAAATCACAAAAGATGATAAAATGGTGGACAATCACACAATACTGGGAATCATGACCTAGCCAAGTTGACAGATATTTTTAGGGGACACATTTCAATCCATGACACCAGGGATCCCACAAACATCTGTAGGGAGGAGTCTTTAGCTTCATTATTAAAACAAAAAACAGAGACTTCCGGCAAAATGGCATTCTAGGCAGAAACACCATGCCGTCCCTCCATAGCAAAGATCCAAAAAACTAAGCCGAACAGAGAAAACAGAAATCCCGAAACCCTAAAACATCAAATGAAGAGATAAAGAACTCAGCCAAGCACCAAATGGAGTGAGAAAACTGACAGAGAACGGAGAGCGAGGAGAGATTCATGCAGAGGTCCCCTATTAGCTAATGCAGTGCGGATCCACCATCTTGGACTCCTATCGGAGACCAGCAAACAGGGGGTACAAGAAAGCAGCTTCTGGAGCTTCCAGCGAAAGATAAAACAACCAGTAATTTGTGATATACGCTTTCCCACCCCCCACCCTTCTTCACCCACACTAGGCCTCCTCTGCTTCCCGCGACCACAGTCTCTTGTCCGGGAAGCATTGGTTGCTTGGATTCCACCCACCCGAACTGGCTACCTCTCTAAATGCCATTTGTTGGCTGCTGGTGTTGCTTTTTTCTGCTTCTTTTGATTTCTTCCTTACCTCACACCACGTCCCCCTCCTTTTGCTCAAATACCTGGCTCCGTGCACCATCTTTGCTTCTTCCTGAGGGGCTGCGGAGCTCCGGTAATTTGTGATATATGCTTTCCCACCCCCACCCTTCTTCACCCACACTCGGCCTCCTCCGCTTCCCTCGGACACAGTCTCTTGTCCAGGAAGCATTGGCTGCTTGGATTCCACCCACCCGAACTAGCTGGCTCTCTAAGTGCCATTTGTTGGCTGCTGGTGTTGCTTTTTTTTCCACTTCTTTTGATTTCTTCCTTACCTCTCACCACCTCCCTCTCCTTTCGCTCATATACCAGGCTCCATGTGCCATCTTTGCTTCTTCCTGAGGGGTTAAGGAGCTCCGTTTGAGTGTTGAACTGCTTCCCGGTCTGGGTTGCCACGCTGAAGGGATCCCAGGGCTTTTGTTTGTTTGTTTTTTTTGAATTGTTTCTTTGTTTTCATTTCCTTTTCTTCAGTTGGGAACCCGTTCTGGCCAGGCGGTGCTGCGTGACTTGGAACCTAATCCCTCAGCTTGCGCAGACGTGCAGAGGGATCCCTGAGCGCAGTTCTTTTTTCTTTGTTTTTTTCTTTCTTTCTGTTTTTTGGGGGGCTTTTCTTGTTCTTTTTCTTTTTAATTTGTTTTGTTTTCTTTTCCCTCTTTTTCCCTTTTTGTCTTTCTTCATTACTCAGTTTTTTGTCTCTCTATACCTTTCTTCTCTTTCTATTCCCTGAATACCTGGTGCCGAATACCTCTACACCTTCTAGCCAGGCTGTACTGCAACACCTGAGAACAACTTCCCCAGACCTCATAGCCACACTGGTGGGATCCCTGGGAACTTTGCTGTTCTTCTCCCTTTCTGATTTTTATTTATTCATTCTTTTCTTTTCTTTTTCTTCTTCTTCCTCTTTTTTTTATCCATTTCATAGTCTCTCATCTCTCTACTCCAACAGCAAGCTACCATAGCATTCTTTTTTGTTTGTATGTTTTTGGCTCCTGTTCCTTTCTCCTCTCTCCGATATCCATCTTAGCTCCACACATAACAATCTCCCCCCAACATCCTGCCCACCTGCACTGTGCACTTAACATCACACCACCAAGCAGCAATGGCACGGCCTACTGGAACCTGCCCTGCAGTGATTATAGACCCGCCCTGGTGGCTGTAGTAAGTGCCACGAAGAACCTGTCCAAGTAACTCCACTTCATCTAGACCTGCCCTGCTGTACCATATCTGAGCGACTGACACTGCCAATTGGAGAAGGAGTTGAAAAGTATCGTGCCCACAGATGAGCAAACAACAAAGAACACACAGCCTGCCTGCTCAGACATAGCAAAATTTTTAAAAAAAGGACAAAACAAACAAATCTACAATCAATAAATGAGAGAAATAACTACTTAATGCCCCAAAGACAGCAGACAATATCAAACATTTACAAACACAGGACAGAATCGTTCCAGTAGGCATACAAAAAAAAAAAAAAAAAAAAAAAAAATTAGTTGC
>NW_004444018.1:2343634-2352413 GCF_000243295.1 Trichechus manatus latirostris
GAAGCATCTCATAACATGGATGAAACTGGAGGACATTATGCTGAGTGAAATAAGTCAATCACAAAAGGACAAATATTGTATGAGACCTCTATTGTATAAACCCATGAGAAAGTTCACACAAAATGTAACAATCTTTGTTGGTTACCAGGGATGGGAGGGGTGGGGGGAAATACTAAATAGGCAATAGATAAGTGATATCTTAGGTGAAGGGTGAGAGAGTACACAATACAGGGGAAACCAGCACAACTTGTACAAGGAAAGGTGGTCGTGGAAGCTCCACAGACACATCCAAACTCCCTGAGAGACTGAATTGCTGGGTGGAGGGCTGTGGGGACCATGGTCTCGGGGAACATCTAGCTCAATTGGCATAACAGAGTTTATAAAGACAAGCTTCTACATTCTACCTTGGTGAGTAGCGTCTGGGGTCTTAAAAGCCTGTGAGCAGCCATCTAGGATACTCCACTGGTCTCATCCCTCCGGGAGCAAGGGAGAATGAAGAGAACAGGGTACAAGGAAAAGATTAGTCTGAAGGACTAATGGACCACAGCTACCAAGGCCTCCCCTGGACTCAGTCCAGTACAGCTAGATGGTGTCCGGCTACCACCACTGACTGCTCTGACCAGGATCACAACAGAGGGTTCTGGACAGAGCTGGAGAAAGACGTAGAACAAAATTCTAACTCACAAAAAAAAAACCAGACTTACTGGCCTAAAGGAGACTGGAGAAACCCCGAGAGTATGGCCCCTAGACACCCTTTTAGCTCAGTGGTGAAGTCATTTCTGAGGTTCTCCGTTCAGCCAGGGAGTGGACAGCCCCATAAAACCAAATGGGACTAATGAGGCACAGCAGTCCACGGACAAGGACCAAAAGGCAGAAGGGGACAGGAGAGCTGGTGATAGGAAACCCAAGGTTGAGTAAGGATAGTGCTGATGTGTTGTGAGGTTGTTAACCATTGTCATAGGGCAGCATGTGTACTAACTGTTAAATGAGAAACTATTTTGTTCTGTAAACCTCCATCTAAAGTGAGAATAGCAGCACAATTGGAAGAGCGTTGTCGATGTCACTGAACTGTGCATGTAGAAATTTTTGAAACAGTGCATCTTTGGCTATGTATATTTTCAACAACAACAACGTAAAAAAGTCGAGAAGGGAGAGGGTTGACATGTTGTGGGGTTGTTAACCAGTGTCATAAAACAATATGTGTACTACCGTTTCATGAGAAACTATTTGTTGTGTAAGCCTTCACCGGAAGTGCAATAAAAAAAAAAAAGACCGGATTTCCTGGCCTGGAAGAGTCTGGAGAAACCCCAATTGTATGGCCCCCAGACACCCTTTCAGCTCAGTGGTGAAGTCACTTCCAAGGTTCACCATTCATCTGTGGATTGGACAGCTCCATAAAACATAATGGTACTAATGAGGCACAGTAGTCCAGGGATAAGACTAGACGGCAGAAGGGGACAGGAAAGCTGGTGATAGGGAACTCAAGGTTGAGTAAGGACAGTGTTGACATTTAGTGGGGTTGTTAACCATTGTCATAGGGCAACATGTGTACTAACTGTTTAATGAGACACTATTTCATTCTTTAAACCTTCATCTAAAGTGAGAATAGCAGCACAACTGAAGAACATAATCAATGTCACTGAAACGTGCACGTAGAAATTTTTGAATGGTGTATCTTTGGCTATTTATATTTTCACCAAAAAAAAAAAGAGGTCGAGAAAGGACAGTGTTGACGTGTCATGGGGTTGTTAACCAATATGTGTACTGACTGTTTAATGAGAAACTATTTGTTCTATAAACCTTCACCTAAAGTACAATAAAAAAAAAATGCTGTTAAAAATAAAAAAAAACAATACTCAGAAAAGAATCTCTTTTTTCAATAAATTTCTCCAGGATTCATTTTTTTCTGTACTCTGCTTTTGTACAAAAAGCAAAAAGTAAATTAACCCTTTCAGAAGATTCATGACCCCATCAGAAAAAATGTTCCCTTCCATAGTGTCAGTACTAAATATCATCCTGGTGCCTTTAAATTTATTATATTTCATGTGGAAGATCAAAGCAAACCTCAAAATTAGTTCCTCAAAGTGTTTCCGCATAGTTTCAATCGTAGTATTGAAGTGTTTGCACTTAGAGAACTATTCATCATGTACAAGGAGGGAATTGCTGACACGGAATAGGGGCCCTCACACAGTCTAACTTTTCCCCCTTATTTGGAATATTTGGTCAGAATTTAGGATGAATGCTGTGCTCTTGGATTGGAATAAAACTAACTAGCCACTATGAGCACAAAGCTGAAACTTAGCATTAATGACTCTTACCTTCTGACCTATCTGCTTTCAAAGGCCTAAGAACATCTGACAAACAGTTGATGAATAAAAACTACATACTCTTGTGAAAAGAAATTTGCAAAATGAAACTCGTTTTATTTTTGTTAAAATCCTAGGGTTACAGATGAATTCAATTTTTTTTTTTCTAACCATAAAAGTATTAGAAACTAACTTGTCTTAGGCTGGGTTCTCTAGAGAAGCAAAATCAGTACAGCATATAATATATATAGAGAGATTTATATTAAGAAAATGACCCACAGGGTTGTAGAAGCTGGAACATGGGTCAGGCTGGAGGCTTCTCCTAATTCACGTAGCCACAGGGGCTGCTGAACCCAAGATTGGCAAGTCAGACAGCAGAGCTCTTGTTCACATGCTGCGAAGACCAATGAATCCCAAGATCAGAAGGCAAAACCACAGGTAAGCTGCTAGCTCAAGTCCCAAGAACTGGAGGTCAGACAAAGAGGAGCCAGCTGCAGGATCCAGTACACACAAAAGCCCATGAGCCTTGCCAGAATGCCCATCTATATTGGATACAGGCCACACCCCCAAGGAAACGCCCATCCAACTGACTGGCTGCTCACAGCATATTCCACCATGGAGGTGATCACGTTATATCAAATTTCATCATGGAGGTGATCACATCATTGTACGACTTCCAAACTACATCATAACTTCCAAACCACTGAGAATCATGGCCCAGCCATGTTGAGACACAATCTTGAGGATCATATAACTTCAGAAAATCTGAGAAGTAAATTAAAAAAAAAATTAAAACCCATCTCTTTTAGTACTAACATTTTTGTGTATTTATTTCCACTCATTCTTCTATGCATTTTAAATATATTTGAGCTCATAATTTATATGCAATTGAGTATACTGTTTTTACACATGTCATTTAAAAGAGTCATAAGATCTTCCTCAAGATAAATTTAAATGATGAAATAAATTCCTGACTGTGTAGGTAATCCATGGTTTATGTGGACATCCTACATTGGGTTTTTAAGCTAGTTTAATTGTTTTTTACTAAGTACAACTGTGATAGGGGACAGTGGTGGTTCAGTGGTAGAATTCTTGCCTTCCATGTGGGAGACCCAGGTTCAATTCCTGGCTAAGGCAGCTCATGCGCAGCCACCACCCATCTGTCAGTGGAGGCTTGCAGGTTTCTCAATGCTGAACAAGTTTCAGCAGAGCTTGCAGACTATGACAGACCAGGAAGAAAGGCCCAGTGATCTACTTCCATAAATCAGCCAGTGAGAACCATATGGATCACAACAGTCCAATCCACTATTGATCACAGGGATGGTGTAGGACCAGGGAGTATTTTTTCCATTGGGCATGGGGTTGCCATGAATAGGGACCTGCTCAATGCAGCTAACAACAATGAACAAACTGTGATAACACAGGATGACATTTAATTTTGTCAAGTATAAAATCTGATGTTAGTTTTTAATGTGGTGGTAAAACTTACTTAATGTTGCTACAGTGCTTTTCCCACAGAAACATTAGGAGGAAAACAGAGAGAAATGGCACTGTTTCTGAGGCATGGCAGTGGTACCTTTTGAATATGTACGTCTGTGCTTTGCACATGACCATGGTCAGAACAAGCAAAACAAAAATCATGATCCTTTGGCTGTAAACGATAGAGGTGACCCAGGGGTAAAAAGAGGATAAAGCTCCTACAACATACTGCTGCCCCTGGCATCTGTGCTCATAAATGGATTCTTTTTCTGTGGTGTCCATTCTACCTTTTACTATTTCTAGCTAGATACTAATATAATTATCATGACTGTTGTGTTGTTGTTGCTTGCCACGGAGTCGATCCCGAGTCATGGTGACGCCATGTGTGCAGAGTAGAACAGTGTTACATAGGGTTTTCAAGACTGGGACCTTTTGAAGCATATTACCAGGTCTGTCTTCCAGGGTACCTCAGAGTGGGTTTGAACCACCAACCTTTTGGCTAGTAGTTGAGTCCTTAACCATTTGCACCGTCCAGGAACTCTTACAGCCCAGATATTTGTGTTCCTTTTGGCCTATCAAGTTCTTGTTGAAAGACCATTGTAGCTCCTTTGACTTCTTTGAGAAGAAACTTTAACTTCTGCTGTATTCTAACAGGTTCTTGTAGATGTTACACTGCAGGAGCTGTGGAAGTTGGTAATGGAGTGGTTTTTTTTATACACTACAAAATCTTTTTCAGGTTTCACTATTCCCTTCTTATATTTTTTCCATGCAACTTCCTAGTTGATGGTTCATTTCCCACCCAATGCCCCAACATTGTTTCAATGTTCCATTTTCCTCCTCTCAGATGCTTTTGTAGATATTTTAATGGATTAACTATGATGGGAAGTATTTGCATCGCTACTGACTCATGAGAATCTCAGAAGTCTCCCTGAGTCACGGAAGGGGATCTAGACAGTTAGAACTTGGAAGGGCAGCAACTCAAAGGCATGGGGCCAGAAGCCTTGCCCTAGTGTTGAAAAGTTGTTCTGCTAATGTATATCTCAGGCTTAGTATTTCTTATTAATAAGGCACTAAATAAGGGGCAATCCAGCGTTTCCATTGCCAAAGAAAATGTCTCCCTTTTAATTAATCAATGTAAATGGGCTTTTACTGGAAAACAGAAGGGAAGTATTTCTAGAACTCAGGATATAATGTTTCATCAGGGAATATCACGGCCTCTTTTTATTTCAAAGTAGAAAAGTAAAAAATGCAGCGACACTAGGTCTGGGCTTGCTGAGAGAGAGTTCACAAGTTATTGCAGAACAGGTGCTTTTTTTGTAAACTCAGGACTTTTGTTTCCCAGTTCACTTTTGCTACAACTCATTTGCATTCAATCTGGTGGGAGCCCGATCAAGCAAATTATCTGGATGGAGCAATTTATGAAACAAGAAATAAGTTACAGTCAAATTCCACTTCTTCCTTATTTCTATTTATCTTTCCCTCATGGACCAACGCAATTATTGTTCAGCCAGGGACTAACATAAATATTGATCGAAACAGAAACACCACAAGATTACGGCTTGGCTTGGCTGACTTAAACTTATTTCTACTTAGTGCCTTCCCTGATGCAAAGGTTAACTCTTATTTCATTTCTCAGTTCCTTTTTTGCTTCAGTTTTTCCTCTCAAGACAACCTAATTTAAAATTGATTCAACTGAATTGATCCAAAGTCACCTAATTTTCTCTCCAATGTCACATAATCTATTGTTTAATGTAGACATTTATATACTATGTAAACCAAGGAATCTGACTTAATTAATGACAATCAGGAGGAGCTAGTGTTTCAAAATGTGAGACTTGTATATGCCTTTGTGTCCTCTCTCTCTCTAAACCAAATACAGTAACGATGTCTGCAGATATGAGATGTAAGAAATTTTTGGAGTATGGGACCTAAAGAAATGTGTATCAGATTGGTATAAGAATTTTCATCAGAATCCATATATGCTAAATGGTTATAACTCAGTCCTGCAAATTTTGGAGATAAAATTATTTAGAAGCTATGATTCTAAACCAAATCAATTTTTAAGTTGGTTATAAGGATAAAATGAAGTTCTTTACAGTAAGTCCATGTCTAAAATTTTACTTCTCTGGCACCATGCTGAAGAGGGCACTAAAAGGAAGAAATGGAATGAAGAAACAACTGAACATTCTATGTTCATGGATTGGAAGGCTTAATATAAATTAAGACGTCAATACTATCCAGCAATTTATAAATTCAACACAATACCCATAAAAATTCCAACAGTCTTCTTTGTAGAAATAGAAAAGCCAATGCTTCAATTTCTGTGGAAGGGCAAACAAAAAAGTCCAAACTCATTGCCGTTGAGTCGACCCTATAGGACTGGGTAGAACAGCCCCACAGGGTTTCCAAGGAGCAGCTGGTGGATTCAAACTGCTGGCCTTTTGGTTAGCAGCTGAGCTCTTAACCACTGCGCCATCAGGGCTCCAATGCAAGGGCAAGGGACCCTGAGTAGCTAAAGTAATCTTGAAGAAGAATAAAGTAGGAGTCACACTTCCTGATTTCAAAACATACTATAAAGCTACAGTAATCAAAACAGCCTGGAACTGGTATAATAATAAACATATAGACAAATGGAATAAAATTGAAAGTCCAGAAATAAATCCAAACACCTTTGGTCAACTGATTTTCTATAAGGGTGCTAAGTCCTTTCCCCAGGGAAAGAAGAGTTTCTTTAATAAAGGGTGTTGGGAAAACTGGATTTCCACATTCAGAAAAATGAATCAGGATACATGCCTCAAACATACACAAAAAACCAACTCAAAATGGATCAAAGACCTAAAGTTTGAAAATTAAAACCATAAAATTCTTAGAAGAAAACATAGGGGCATGACTAGTATTTAACGATGGATTATCAGATACGACAATGAAAACACAAGCAGCAAAAGACAAAAATAGATAACTGAGACCTCATAAAAAATAAATACTTTCGTTCATTAAAAGATTTTATTAACAAAGTGTAGAGACAACCTACAGATTGGGAGAAAGTTTTCAGGAACACATATATATTAAGGGTCTAATATCCTATATATATATGTATGTATATGTGTATATAAATAAATATATATATATGGAAACCCTGGTGGCGCAGTGGTTAAGAGCTCAGGCTGCTAACCAAAAGGTCAGCAGTTCGAATCCACCAGCTGCTCCTTGGAAACCCTGTGGGACAGTTCTACTTTATCCTATAGGGTCGCTGTGAGTCGGTATTGACTCGATGGCAACGAGTTTGGTTTTATATAAACTTTTACATCTCAACAACAAAAAGAGAAATAATCAATCAAAAAATGGGCAAAGGGCTTGAACAGATATTTCACCAAAGAAGATACTTAAATGGCCAACAAGCTCATGAAAAGATGCTCAATGTCATTAGCCATTGTTGTTGTTGTTAGCTGCTGTTGAGACAATTCTGACTCATGGTGACCCCATATGTGCACAGTAGAACTGTTCCATAGAGTTTTCAAGGCTGTGACCTTTTGGAAGCAGATTGCCAGGCCTGTCTTCCGAGGTGTATCTGGTTGGGTTCGAACCATCAACCTTTCAGCTAGTAGTAGAGAGTTTAACCATTTTCTCCACCCAGTGACTACTCATTAGCCATTAAGGAGATGCAAATCAAAACCACAGTGTAATAATATCTCACCCCCACTGGAATGGCTATGAGTAAAAAACAAAACACAACAGAAAACAAGAGGTGTTGGGAAGGATGTGGAAAAATTGGAAGCCTAATCCTTTCCTGGTGAGAATGCAAAATAATATAGCTGCTATGAAAAACAGTTTGGCAGTTCCTCAAAATGTTGAACATTGAACTCTTATATGACCCAGCAATCTCAATCCTAGATACATACATAAAAGAAGTAAAATTGGGAAGGTAAACAGAAACCTGTATGCTAATGTTCATTGCAGCACTCTTCACAATAGCCAAAAGGTAAAACAATCTAAATGTTCTTCAACACATGAATGGATAAACAAAATGTGGTATACACATACAATGGAATATTACTCAGCCATAAAGAGAAATGAAGTCCTGATGCATGCCACAACATGGATGAATCTTAAAACATTATGCTGAGCCGTATAAGCCAGTCACAAAAGGACAAATACTGTATGATTACACTTACATGAAATAAGCATATATAGAAACCAAAGATTATTTCTGGTTACCAGGGATAGGAGGGAGGGGAAAGGGGAGGAAATTTTTGCTTAAGGGGCATTGAGTTTATGTTAATAGGGGTGGAATAATTAGGAAAAGACAGGAATTGGGGTTGTGTAACATGAAGAGTGTTATCAATGTCGTTGAACATTGTGCATATAGAAACTTCTTTTTTTTTTTTTTTTTACATATTTTGTTTTATGACATTGGTTAACAACCCCACAGTATGTCAACCCTCTCCCTTCTCGACCTTTATTTCTTTTTGGTGAAAATATACATATCCACAGATACACCATTTCAAAAATTTCTACATACACAGTTCAGTTACATCAACTACGCTCTTCCAATTGTGCTGCTGTTCTCACTTTACATGAAGGCTTACAGAACAAAATAGTTTCTCATTTAACAGTTAGTACACATGCTGCCCTATGACAATGGTTAATAACCTTGCAACACATCAACACTATCCTTACTCAACCTTGGGTTCCTTATCACCAGCTTTCCTATCCCCTTCTGCATTCTGGCCCTTGTCCCTGGACTGCTGTGCCTCATTAGTCCCATTTGGTTTTATGGGGCTGTCCACTCCAGGCTGAAAGGAGAACCTCGGAAATGACTTCACCACTGGGCTAAAAGGGTATCTGGGGGCCATACTCTTGGGGTTTCCCCAGTCTCCTTTAGGCCAGTAAGTCTGGTCTTTTTTTTGTGAGTTAGAATTTTGTTCTACATCCTTCTCCAGCTCTGTCCAGAACCCTCTGTTGTGATCCTGGTCAGAGCAGTCAGTGGTGGTAGC
>NW_004444018.1:2358330-2371873 GCF_000243295.1 Trichechus manatus latirostris
GTTCCCAGGGATCCCACCGGTGCAGCTATGAGGTCTGGGGAAGTTGTTTTCAGGTGTTGCAGTACAGCCTGGCTAGAAGGCATAGAGGTATTCAACGCCAGGTATTCAGGGAACTGAAAGAGAAGGAAGATACAGAGAGAGGAGAAACTGAGTCATGAAAAAAGGGAAAAAGAGGGGAAAAAAAAACAAAACAAATTAAAAAAAAGAACAAGAATAGCCCCCAAAAAAACAGGAAAAAAAAAATAAAACCAACCAAAAAAGAAATGTCCTCAGGGATCCCTCTGCACATCTGTGCAACCCGAGGGAGTAGATTCTAAGCCACACGGCACAGCCTGGCCAGAACGGGCTCCCAGCTCAAGAAAAGGAAAAGAAAACAAACAAATGAACAAAAGCCCTGGGATCCCACCAGCAGGGCAGCCCAGACTGGGAAGCAGCTTCACACTCAAATGGAGCTCCATAGCCCCTCAGGAAGAAGCAAAGATGGCGCACAGAGCTAGGTATTTGAGCGAAAGGAGGGGGAGGTGGTGAGAGGTAAGGAAGAAATCAAAACAAGCAGAAACAACCAACACCAGCAGACAACAAATGGCACTCAGAGAGCCGGCCCGTTCGGGTGGGTGGAATCCAAGCAGCTGATGCTTCCCGGACAAGAGATTGTGGCTGCGGGAAGCAGAGGAGACTGAGTGGGGGTGAAGTATGGTGGGGAGTGGGAAAGCATATATCACAAATTACCAGTTGTTTTGTCTCCCGCTGGAAGCTCCGTGAAGCTGCTTTCTTGTACCCCATTTGCTGGTCTCTGATAGGAGTCCAAGATGGAGGATCCGTACTGTGTTAGCTGATACGGGACCTCTGCATGAATCTCTCCTCGCTCTCTGTTCTCTGTCAGTTTTTTCACTCCATTTGGTGCTTGGCTGAGTTCTTTATCTCTTCATTTGATGTTTTAGGGTTTCAGGATTGTTGTTTTCTCAGTTCGGCTTAGGTTTTCGGATCTTTGCTGTGGAGAGATGGTGTATTGCTTTTGCCTAGAGTGTCATTTTGCTGGAAGTCCATGTAGAAACTTTTGAGTTGCCGAATACCTTGTGTAGATTTTCACTACAATAAAAAAGGAAAAGAAAGAAATAACTGAGACAACCCAGGAGCCCCATGAAAAGAAAAGCCAAGAGGGTGGGCTGAAGAACAATTAGTCCAAATGATGTTGAAACAGACAAAATCACCAAAGTTTTAAGTAGGACTTTTCTGAAGCCTTTACTTTCTCCCAGCCACAGACCCTTTTTTTTGAATGGGTGAGATTTCTCTTAAAGTGATCCACTGGGGTGATTTTGCTTTGAAAATTGCCCAAATCTTGTTTTTAAAGTTTTCTGTAAAATAAATTGCTGAAGAGCTTTGGGGTTAGCTGCTTTTCTTCTAGAAAAACACTGATTAAATTTAGTAGTATTATTAACAAAGATATTAATTGAAATAGTGAATCGTCAAGCATGATCCCAACACATGCAAATGCACTAATGAAAACAGATGTTTTTCTGAGTTTCCTCTTTTTTGAGTTGTATAGTGTTAGGGCTAAAAAGAATCTTACACATTATTAAGTCCTGTGATTTACAGCTTTAAAAAATTGTTCTCCACAATACGTATATACTTTAAAAGAAAAAAAAACGGAGACCAAGTCCCAGTACAAAATGGCTGCCTCCACACCTTCTCCAAGAATGGCACCCCATCCCCTGACAGTCCCAAGTGCACTTCTACACAACTACACAGTTTCAGTATCATTAACTAGTGCAACCCTCTTGTCTTCAGATGAGGAAACATGTCCAGGGGTGTTAAAGCCTGAAATCACACAATTCGTTAGAGGCAGAACTCTGCTACTCTGCACAGGGAGGAAGTTCCCTCAGGTCTAAACACCATTGTTTGTACTACACTGCCATGGCTCCTTCACTGAGTTCCTCTCGAAACACAGGTAAGGGTAATGCTTATGGGCACAATCTACTTCAGCATTTTCAAAAGTCACTCTCTTTCAGGAAAAGTTGCAGAATCACCTTCCTTGAACATTGAAACATGTTGACTAGATTCCCATCTCTTCAGAGTCACATTTGGTTTATTCATTCAATTATTGATGGATATTTGTTTGTTATAGTTTTGGGCCATTATTAATAAAGCTTTTCTGAACATCCATGTACAAACATTTATGTGGACAAACGTTTCATCATTACTCTTCTGTAAATACCTAGGAGTGGAATTATTAATAAATTATGGGTTTGTAATAGTGGACATATGCTTATCATTTTAAAAAACTTCCAAAATGTTTTCCAAAGTAGTTGTACCATTTTATACTACCATCAATGGTGTATGAGAGTTCCAGTTGCTCCACATCTTTACCAACACCTTGGTATTGTCAGTCTTTTCCATTTTAGTCAGTCTAATGGCTGTGTATTGGTATATTATTATATTTTTTATTTTTATTTCCCTGATTGCTAACTGGAAACCATGGTGGCATAGCAGCTAAGAGCTATGGCTGCTAACCAAAAGTTAGGCAGTTCAAATCCCCAGGTGTTCCTTGGAAACTCTATGGGGCAGTTCTACTCAGTCCTATAGGGTCACTATGAGTAGGAATCGACTTGATGGCAGTGCATTTTTTGTTTGTTTGTTTTGGATGGCTAATTATGTAGAATACCTTTCCATGTATTTGTTGGCCATTCATACATCTCCTTTTTCAAAGTCTTTGTTAAAATTTATCGTTGGGTTGGTCATCATATTATTATTGAGTTGTAAGTACTCTTTATGTATTCAGGATACATGTTCTCTGTTAGATATACGTTTTGTGAATATTTACTCTCATTCAGAGTTCAGAGTACTCGTTTACACTATGAAACCACTGGTGGTCCCTATAAGCTATTTTTGGGACATACTATGTGGCTGGCAATGTAAAAAGTTAAAAACGCATTATTCCATAATTAAACTTAAAACACACATTATTCATTTTTTAGTAGTGATTATCTTCTTCTCGGGGATCTTGGGTAGTACAAATGTTTACCGTGCTCAGATGCTAACCAAAAGGTTAGAAGTTTGAGTCCACCCAGAGGTGCCTGGGAAGATAGGCCTGGCAATCTTCTTCTGAAAATCAGCCACTGAAAACCCTATAGAACATAGTTCTACTCTGACACACATAGGGTTGCCATGAATCAGAGTTGACTCAACAGCAACTTGTTTATCTTCTCCTCAGCTCAGGTTATAAACTAGGTACTTAACAGTCTACTGGTTCTTCTTTGAAAAAGAGAATGTTACAGTTAATGCCCAGGGATTTTCATACATGACACTAATATCCCTGCTATTTTAATGTCTAGTTTAACACATACATACACACACACACACACACACACACACACACAAAAGCACTGCAATTAAATGATCCAAAACCATAACTGCCTGTTAAACATTTGTCTTCGTATATAAATGGATCCCTTTCCAATGCGGAAATACCTGATTAACAACAGTCCTCCATCAGCCCACAAAACAGGCATAAACATTTCTAAGAAAAGCAAAGTAGACCCAGCTCATTTCTGGATGCTGAGCATCCAGGTTGAACCCAGAAGCACTTTTACAGCCAACTGATACAGCACTGAAAATGGAGTTTTCCACTGCTAATGCTGACAGACCCTTGAGCACAGAGCCAGGCACTATGGTGATAAACATCTGACATTTTCATTTGCAAGTATTCATGTTTCATTTCAGCTAACGTTCCCCCATTTACTTCTTCACCAGCAATGCATCAAATATCCTACAGTGTAATCCTTCTCTCAGCACTTATCAATGAACTATGAAATAGTATTAAATAGAATTAATTAGAAGTTTTAATGAATCATGTCTGTCCTCATTTATTATACACTGTAATTTTCAAGGAGTGATTAATTACGAGTTACAGATGAGTGAATGGTTAATGTAGTTTGTTAACCTTACTAAGGAGTGACTGTACACAGCAAGCTGCTTCTCCTCTGTTTATTAGCACGTGGTTATGTACCCACCATCAGTTTAACTGAATGGAAAGGTTTTCGTGACTGCGATTAACGCGCACTGTCAGCTAATAATTTACTCCCTTATTTTCTTTCCTGTACATCATATGAGTATTGTTGAGATTCCAAGGTAGAATTCAGCCATCCTCACTTTGGAGTGTTTCTACACAGCTAATAGTCTGCACATACCATATCCACCTGAGCAGCATGATTATTTTAAGTAGATCTCATTTGATACAAGGCGGCTAGTGTGAAATGAGTCTCCCTGCGTATTTCCTTGAAGAACATACCAATTTACCATATCATTACTGTCATTATCTAAAAAGTGGTAGCTGGCTGCCCTTCATTTTCCATTTTTTTACGTGCACCTTTCAGAAAGCAAATAATGCCCAAGCTGACAAAATCTAATGGCTAAATACAGAGTAATTTTGTGGACAGCAGTTATTGAGAGTGGCGTATGGGAATGTCAGAAGCGTTTTTGCCTTCCCAACAGACACACTCACAAAAGACCTTGTCCTCCTTGGGGATGAGTCACCATCTTGCAATGTCCTAGGCTCTGTTTCCTTTTTAAATGGCCAGTAGCTGTGGTTTTATGGAGGTATGGAGGTGGAATATGCTTCATGCCTCCCACAACCCTCTCCCCATTTGCTGACTGAACTGTAGAGAGTGAGCAGCTTATTTGCCGAGTAAAGCAGATGCTAGGGTTTTCTGCTCTGAAGCTAGGGGCACTGGATAGTTCTTGGGCAACTCAGCTATCTTTGTTGTAAACAATAACAGTAATTACTTATATTTATTTGATATTGTTGTTGTTAGGTGCCATTGAGTTGATTGACTTATAGCGACCCTATGTGACAGAATAGAACTGCCCTACAGGGTTTTCTTGGCTGTAATCTTTATGGAAGCTGATCACCAGGTCTTTCTCCTACAGAGCCGCTGGGTGGATCCAAACCACCAACCTTTCTGTTAGTAGCTGAGTGCTTATCTATTGCGCCACCAGGGCTCCTTTATTTGCATGATACTTAGAAATTTTCATTATTTTTTCATAGATATGATCTCATTAAATCCAGGTAATAATCCTGTGACTGAACAGACTGCGGTTCTAAGATGGAACTGACTTATCCAGGGCCCTGCAAGCAATAAATAGATGAGCACAACATAATTACTTCAGCAAATATTTTTGAGCATCAACCATGAGACACCTACTATTCTCCTGGGGGCTGGGGATACAGTTTGGATAACAGAAAGACTTTTCTATCACGGAGCTTAGATACCAGTAGAGGAGAAAATAAAATAAATGCCTAAAGAAAGTTGTAAGTCCTGTGAAGAAAATATAAAAGGAAAGTTGCTGCAGAAAAACTGCAGATGAATAAAGGTACTTTAGACAGGGTAGTCCGAGATAAGAGCATATGCAGAGGTCCTGATGCCCTTGGTATGTTTGAGGACAAGGAAGAGACCAATGTAGCTGAAGAAAGGAAGTTAGAGAGGTAGATGGGACAAGGTCATGTAGTTCCCTTGGAGGTTCTGGCAAAGACCTTGAACTTAAACCCAAGAGATAATGGAGGGCTAACAGTGCTTTTCTAACCCAATTCTGGCCAGAATTTTTAGGGCATGAGAAATGGAAGATAATGTTCTAGTACATCAGGCATTAGTTCCTATTTCTCATTACAAGGCAGAGAAGTAGAAACAAGTTTCCCTAGAGCCTAGAATTTGAAGCTGTTAAAGTAAAAGCATACTGGTAATGTCTTATCTTCGTTAGAGGACACTTAACTTTCACAGAAGCAATGCTCTTAGAAGTCAAGGACTGTGTCTTATGCACTTTTTATTCTGCACTGCATACAAACCAATGCCCCATGCGGAGTAGGGGTTTCTGATCCGTGCTCTTTAAATGAACTGAACAACCTGATATTTATTGCTCTGTCCAGCCCGAGTCTGAGGAATCCTGATAGGCGATGCCACGGCATTTGCAATCACTGTAACAGAACAGAAGGACCCAGAAAGCAGTCCTCACTTAGCACTTGGCTTCAAAGTGTATATGCTATTGATCAGATATCCAGTTTATTTGTAGTAGGGTATTGCTAATCCCTGAAGCAAGTGTGTAATAATGCACTTATTTTGAAATGCATTTTCTTTGAGTAAATCTACATTTTTCCACCTACTTCCACTACGAACACTAGAGGAATCACAGATGTTAATTCTCTAAGGAATACTATGGAAAATCCATTCCTACCTTCCCTTTATATAGACGGACAGGTGATGAGCACAGATGAAGGCGCAGCACCATTTTAAGTGACAGGTATAGGATTTTATCCAGGAATTTCAACACCATAAGCTTCTAAGAGTCAAATTTTTTTTTAAGTTTTTTTTTTTTTAAATTATCCATTTCACAGTACATGCCTTTGTAACTGTAGAAGCAAGCTTGCTCTAGAGTGCTGCATGGGGTGATGGTGTAATCTCCTGAACAGCTAATGAATCTTTGCTGGTTTCACTATGCCCAATTTGACAGGAGGGTGGGAATTCCAGTGCAAGTACGCGCCAAGTACAAGAGGTGAGAGTAATGATTGGGAAGGTTAAAAAAATTCTGCAAATCTTTATTATACATTGTTAGCTAATGTGGAGTCGTCCTCTGACTCATGATGACTCCATGCACGTGGAACAGGACGCTGTCCAGTCTTGCGCCATCCCCATGATCGGTTGTAGATCAGACCGTTCTGATTCATAGGGTTTCTACTGGCTGATTTTCAGAAGTACATTGCCAGGCTTTTCTTCCTCATCTAAGTCTGGAAGCTCTGCTGAAACCTATTCAGCATCATAGCAACACACAGCCTCCACCGACAGACGGGTGGTGGCTGTACATGAGGTTCATTGGCTTGGAATCAAACCCAGGTCTCCTGCATGGAAGGAGGGAATTCTACCACTGAACCACATCATTTCCAAATTCATAGAGTTGGAAAGGAAAAAAAAAAAAGACTGCTTCTAGAAAATGTTGAAGCTGGGACAAATCTGTTTATTAATTCCTGTACTCTTTAAATCTGTGCTTTTCAATATGGTAACTACTAGCCCTATGTGGCTATTAAGCACTTGAGTTGTGCCTAGCTTGAGGGAGAAATTGAATTTTGTTTAATTTTAATTATTTTAAATTTCAAAACTGATGCTCAATTCCATTATCGGAAAACTTTAGGTCTCTGGGTGGTGCAAATGGTTTGCACTTGAATATTAACTTAAACGTTGGCAGTTTGAACCCACCCAGTGATACTGCGGAAAAAAGCCCTGGTGGTCTGCTTTCCTAAAGATTACAGCCAAGAAAGCCCTATGGAGCAGTTCCACTCTATAACACATGGGGTTGCCATGAGTCATATCAACTCATTGGCAACAGGTTTGGTTTATTTATTTAGCTTTTAGGTATGTTTGAAACAAAGTGGGTATGTGAATCTATATTTTCAACTGTGAATTTTATGAAACCTAAAAACAGATCAAGCATTTCTGATGAAAATTTAGCATTCAAATTGAGATGGGTTGTAAGTGTAAAATATATACTAGATTCTGAAGACAGTATAAAACAGTGCAAAATGTCTCAGTAATTTTTTTATATTGATAACATGTTGAAATGACATTGTTTTGGTTACATTAAATTAAATAAGACATGTTCTTAAAATTAATTTCATCCATTTCTTTTTATGGTTTTAATGAAGCTACAAGAAAATTTAAAATTACACATGTAGCTGACATTAGATTTCTATTGGACAGTGTTGTGTTAGAGTTATGATAACTGAGCTCCAGTAGTATCATTAACTGGGAGATCAAGCATTTCCCAGATTTTATGAGTAAACTGTCTTCCACTCTATTTCATTAAGTTAATATTAAATAAAAATTTAAATCATTTGCTTGAATAAGTATGATTTACTAATGACTAAGATTAAATTATCATAGGTTGATGTGTGGGTTCAGTGAAGCAATATAGGGGAGGCGAACCTTTTAACCATAACATAGATGATGAGTCCCTGTTTTTTATGATATTCATGAGCCTTATAATCCTATGACTCTATTTTTCCCACAAGCATTGTCCATAGTCCTCTCAGCTCCTCGGTGAACATCTTTCTCCATGTGGGCCCTGGATCTAATAACAAATGTCAGAGTTTTCCCAAGAAATGGAAATAGGCAGCTCTGAGCAAGCTTAATCTTATCCTGAGCTGACAGCCTCTTCTCTCTATTCTGCCTTATCATACATTAAATATGAAATCAGAAGGAAGGAGGGAGGAGAATACACTGCTAAGGGGTTTTGGAGAGATAACAAGTGGAAGGTTACACACCTGCTCGCTCTCCTTTCCTCAGCTCTTAGATTCACTGATGCTTAAGGGGGGAAGTAGCACTTAAAAGTGCTATATTGGTACTCACGCTCAATCCACAATTCTCCTCTTCCCTCTATGCTTCTACAGTGCTAGGGGTGGAGGGAGAGGCAGGATGGGAGTCTTTAAAAGTGTTCTTTTGATGCTCACTCAGCTCTCTCCCATATTCTTGCCAGATCTCTGTGATACTTAATTCTTGGATCCTGCCCATAACACGCAGCTCCTCCTGAAGGACATGAAGTTCTAACTGAATTCTGAATGACACATTATTGTTTCTGCTCCCAGTCAGCTCCAACACAGGTTCTTAGAGCAGCTTTGTTTTGGCCTCTAAGTTGGATGATTTACATTAGATAGTTGGATTAATGCAGTCCCTTCCTGGTTGCAAACAGTTAAGTGCTTGGCTGCTAACAGAAAAGTTGGCATTTTGAATGTACCCAGAAGTGCCTTGTGATCTACTTCAGAAAACCCTATAGAACACAGCTCTACTGTAACACACAGGGGTTTGCCATGAGTCAAAATTGATTTGATGGTAACTGGAAAAAAAATGGACTAATCTACAATAAAACATCAAGCCTGTTTATTAGTGGGTGCAGAGTTTTGTCTGTCCATAAAAGGGAAGCTGGGACATGAACCTCACAATATTAATAAAAGTCACGAGGAGTGTCTGACAAGCATCGTTTCACATCTATGACCTCTTCTCCTACCTGAGATGGAAAGATGGCATGGTTTGACCCTTACCTTGAAAGTTCTATTTTTAAAAAATTGAATAATTTGTCACTTGAAGAAAGAAGTAACTTCATCTCTGATCTTAAAGTTCCATCAAGTTCAGAAGTCACTTCTGTCCTGTGTAGTTCTCACTTTATAATTGTTCCCTCTGCCTGGGATACTTTTCCCACACCACACCTATAACTCCTTACTTAACTCCTCTTTATCCTTCAAGGCTCAGTTTAAATGTCGTTTTCTCAGGGAGGCTTCTCTAACATTCGGGGTAAGCCCGCCCCAAAAATTTACCAGTTGCCATGGATTCGATTCCAACTTATGGCGACCCCATGTATTTCAGTGTAGAACTGCACTCTATAGGGTTTTCAATGTCTGTAATCTTTCAGAAGTAAATAGCCAGGAACTTCTTTCAAAGTGCCTCTGGGTAGATTTGAACCTCCAACCTTTCAGTTAGCAGTTGAGAGCATTAACTCTTTGTGCCTGTGCCACCTAGGTACTCCATAAGCTAAAAATCAAATCTGTTGCTGTGGAGTTGATTCTGACTCACAGCATGGGGTAACCCAATTCCCCCTTTAATACCTTTTCAAATTACCCTATACCTCTTTATAACACATACTGCAGCTATAATTATTTGTTCAGTACATGTCTCGGCTGCTAGACAATAGACGAAAGCAAAAAGGCTGTCAGCTCAAAACAAAAATAAGCTCCTGAGGGAACGTTTTGGTCTTGACTTTATTCCCAGTACCTAGCATAGCTCCTGGCATCGAGTAAGATGCTCAGCAAAGATTTACTGAGTGAATAAATAGGTAAGTGTGGGAATGAAAGGTTACATTTTATGTCCATCATTAATGCTTTCCTAGAAAGGATATTTTGGGAAACAGACCACAAGCCCGTACATATTGAGTGATAGAAATTAATGAATAAGGTATTTCATTTACTTTTTAATATAAAGTACTTCAATATCAGAAGTCTGTACTTGTTCTAAAACCAACTGCTGAAATGGGATGTTGTGAGCTAGATCATCATCTATATGGCAGGAAGTAATAAAAATCTGAAGTTAATAAGTCTATCATTCGTGTGTGTGTGTGTGTGTGTGTGTGTGTTTAGGATGCACTGTTAACATCAAGGAGGCCCTGATGGTTCAGTGGTAGAATTCTTGCCTTCCATACAGGAGACCCAAGTTCAATTTCTGGTCAATGCACTTCATGCACAGTGACCCTCAGTCAGTGGAGGCTAGCATGTTGCTATGATGCTGAACAGGTCTCAGTGGTGGTTCCAGACCAAGACGAACTAGCAAGAAATGCCTAGGAATCTACTTTTGAAAATCAGCCAACGAACACCCTGTGGATCACAATGATCCAATTAGCAACTGGTCATGGGGATGGTGCAGGATGGGGCAGCATTTCTTTCCATTGTGCATGGGGTCTGGATTCTAAATCATAGTGACCCTACAGGACATGGTAGAACTGCCCTATAGGATTTCCAAGGCTGTGACTCTTTATGAAAGCTGACTGCTACATCTTTCTTCACAGAGCAGCTGGTAGGTTCGAACCACCAAACTTTCAGTTAGCAGCCTAGTGTTTTAACCACTGCACCACCAGCCTTCCCTGTGCATGAGGTCACCATGAGTCAGGGCCAACTCCACCACAGCTATTAACATCAAATGAAAAAAAGAAGCAGAAATGATTAGAAGCTGCTGACTCTGGAGAGTGGATCTTGAGGTGGTTCAAGGCATTGTTGCTTTGTTAGTAAGTCCTTTTGTATCATTTGGTTTTTGGTTTGTTGTTGTTGTTACCATGTGTGTATTTCTTCAATTAAAAAACAAAAATCTCTCTTTATACATTTGCTAACTACTCAGCCTCAATAGTCTATCACTGATTTCCCACTTAGTATCTTTCTGAGTCTTCTCTTTCCTATCCAGCTGATGGGGCTGTGAATCTCTTCCCAATGCTGGAGTCAGCTCTTAGGAACCACCTCGACCTGTCTGTATCCCATAATGACTGTGAAGTTTCTGTCTTCAGGAATCTGTGTTACTTTGGGTTAGGTTTTGGAGAGAAACATTGAAAGAGCTGGAAAATCAAACATAACGACTCTGGTAGCACAAGGAAGCACTTTCAACATGAGGCAATGGGTTCCAAGGTCAAGAGTCTGAAAGAAACCCAGGAAAATTTCTCCCCTTCTTCCACCTATAGCAATGTGTCTTGAAGAGGGAACAGCAGCTCCAACTCACCCTCCAGAGCTACAGAGACAGGACCTAAAGCAACAGGCAGAACAGATAGAATTTGTTTACATCTTGGTTTGTTTTCTTTTTTTTTTTCCTTGAATCTTTTCCATTTTAAATAGCTTAATTTTTGTTTCCCTTACTACGTGACTTAGTTCTAAGGTACTACTTAGTCTTACTCATTTTTATTCTGCATGGATGCAATTGTTGACCTTCAGTGTTCGTTCCCCAGGATCTCAACAGCAATGACCCTGTCAGCAACATCACCTTAGCCACCACTCTGACTGACATCTTTGCAAATGCACTGGGCCAGGGGTCTTACTAAAAGGTTCTCCTTTCTGTGGAGAAATTAGAACACTCATACATTGCTGGTGGGAATGTAAAATGGTATAGCTGCTGTGGAAAACAGTTTGGTGGTTCCTAAAATAGCTAAACATAGAATTGCCAAATGAACCAGCAATCCCACTCCTGGGTATACACCCCAAAGAACTGAAAGCAGGGACTGAAACAGACACACGTGAACTAATGTTCCTTGCAGCATTATTCACAACAGCCAAAAGGTGGAAACAACCCAAATGTCCATCAACAGATGAATGGATAAACAAAATATGGTCTATACATGCAATGGAATATTATTCAACCATAAAGAGCAAGGAAGTCTTGATAATGCTATGACATGGATAAACCTTAAAACATTTAGCTGAGTGAAATAAGTCAGACACAAAAAAGACAAATATTGTATGATCCCACTTATGTGAAATATCTAGAATCGGGAAATCTATCAAGATAAAAGAAGATTAGAGGTTACCAGGGGATGGGGAGGGGATCAGGGGAAAAAAAAGGGGGGTGCAGGTAGATCTTCAATTCAAAGCAAAAGTTCTCCTTACATTATTTCATTAATAGCTAGCTTTCATTAAACTTCTCATCACTTCAAGGCAAGTTTCTCATACAAATAAGAACAACATGTTGGATGCTCATAGAAAACTCAACTCAGTTTTAAAGTTTCATGAAATTACATCTTTTTTTTACACAGCTCATAACATTATTCTTACCCTGAAAATAAAAACAGTATGAAAAACTATCAAAATCTTTGCTTTTTCAACTTTGAACACGCAGAAATTATGGTTTCTCTTAAATTTAAAGAAAGGGATCAAACATAGGGTCTCTAGCTTTAGGGAATATCAAAGATTATACGGAAAAATCAGTTATTTCTTAAACTTCCATTTCTTACTTAGTTGGAAGCATCTCAGAAAGCCTTTCAGACCGAAAAGCATACAGGTCATTAAAATGGGTAAGAAGGAATACTTGAGCTCTCATAGAAACCTTGGGATAAACAAAAATGGAAGTCAAATTGATAAGTGACATTCATGTCTTTCTTGCTATCACTAAATCGTGCTCTAAAATTTTATTATTCCCAAGTCATCATCTACGTTCATGTCCATTTTATTACAGCCGTATTCTAGGTAATTGTCAAATTCTAATTTCGTTTAATTTTCAAGCTAGAGGGCATTATATCAAATGCAACTTAGCAGAACATACTTGGGAAAAAGAGAGTTATCTTTGTCTGGATACCAGCACCGCTACCAGTTACTGTCGAGTTGACTCCAACTCATGGCGTCAGAGTAGAACTGTGCTCCATAGGGTTTTCAAAAAAATCATGGCTGCTTTTTGGAAGTAGATCACCAGGTCTTTTTTCCGAGGCACCGCTGAGTGGACTCTAACCTCTACCCTTTCAGTTAGCAGCTGAGTGCATTAACCGTTTGCACTACCGAGGGATAGTACCCACTGTCGTCGAGTCGACTCTGACTGAATAGTTTAGAAACACTTCTAAACTAGTGCCCTACTCAATAATGTATCACAGGAAGTAGACTTCATCAGTAAAGTCACCAATCCGAGGTCTGTGTGTTGGAGTCTTGCCCAACGTGCCTTCACCTGTCTCATTAGGGGAGCTTATCAAAAAATGTAGACGGCCCAGAAAAAAAACTAACAGAACAAAACAAAAAAAACAAATTGCTAGGTTCTACCTCAGATGTGTCTGAGAACAGCTTCATTTTAAAAAATGTTAAAAGCCTTCAAATGTTGAACATCATGCAAAATTTCACCGTGAAATTCCAGTCTTACAACCTACCTCCCTTTATAAACTTGGTCATCTACTTTTATATTTTTACATCTTTTATATTTTATTTTCAATATTTCAAAAGAGGATCTATCCCTCTCCCCTCTCTCTCTCTCTCTCTCACACACACACACACACAGACACA
>NW_004444018.1:2371973-2399746 GCF_000243295.1 Trichechus manatus latirostris
CGCACACACACACACACACACACACACACACACACACACACACACACGCCCCAAAATCTCCACCAAGCTGCCAGGCAGTTAACAATGCAAATGTCTGTGACTTCCCTTCAACTATCTCAGAACATGCTCTGTGGGAAGGCACAGGCCTTGGGTTTTAGAGAGGGCTTTGCATTCCAGACTGCTGAGAGCAGGAGCGGTAATTCCTGACTCAGGTTAGGATCACAAAGCCGATGATGTATTCCTTCCTACTCTCATCTTCTCCATGTTCAAGTGTTTCCCACTTACCTTGCAATCTGTAACCCACTCCCTTTCCATTGCATCTTATTATTGTTTGATTCTTTCTGTTTCTTGAAAATACAAAGAACAATCATTGATTGAAGTAATAAAGCTCCCATAAAATGAGGACTTGCTGACTGATTTTTACTATCAGCATTCTAACTCTGACTCATGATTCATCACTACTGCTTATGAGTCCCTTCTACCAGTCTGTAAATTAGCGTAATTTAGCATTGGCGTTCCCAGGAACTCTTAAAAAACACCAGAAGAATGTACGTAACATCTACAGATCCGTAAAATGTCTGAAATTGTGCTTTTGCAGACAAATCAAAGGAGCTAAACCCTACTGCTTTCCCAATCCCTTGTCATCCTATCCTGCAACTCAGAGCTTGCCTTGTGTATAAGCAGAGAAGTTAGCATCCGAGGAATAGCCTTTTGCTCAAAAATGCCTGTCCACAAGCCTGCCACTAACTTTCAGAGGCATTCCTTGGAATCAAGACATTATCACAATTTATTCAGGTTCCCATGGTACTGCAAATAAATAGAGGAGCTGGTGCAGAAGGCCACCTTCACATTAGCATGTTATCAGACTAGCTGTTGCCACCATGGGGGACAGAGAGAATGGAACGGAGGATGGATTGATTTTAACAGGATACCAAGGCACAGAACATCGGTTTACAAACTCTTCAAACAGATGAACCCATCACTTTGTAATTCCCACTATATCTGGCATATCATTGGTGTTTGGTAAGTACTTGTTGAAGGATACTTGGCACAAAGAGCACCAAGGAGCAAACCGAAATTAATGTGCTTGCTTCACGTTGCTTCTTTCTTACCTTGGCATTTGCCATTAGAACTGTTTCCTTTGACATTAGCTTGTCACCTGATGATATGCTGGTGTTATTGTCGTGACGTTTCTTCCTTTATGTTGTGTGCATGTGCGTTTAAGAGATTTCCTAAAGTTCTGTTTCTGACCATCTTACCCAGGGAGATAAGGAAAGAAGAGCAGATGTCAGCCTACGTATGTTCGTGACAATGGAAGGAGAGGGGGTATCTAGAATATTGTTTATGATCATCTCATCTTAACCGTTTGCACCAGCCAGGGACTCCAAGTTCCCATTAGTCACTTCATAAAAAAATAAAAATAAAAAGATCTGCCATTCCAGTATCATAGTGCTCCCACTGGAAGTAATGTTCTTTAAGTCCTTCCTTGAATATTCATTTAAAACACAGCTTACATAACCTGCAGTTCAAAGCCAGAATTTAAGTCCCCTTTTTAACTACAGGTGATAGGAAACTAATTCCACCACCCAAGGTGGGAGTTTAAGGCTTGAGAATATTTAGTACTAGCATTTTTATATCACTCTTGAAGTTGCTTTTGTAGGGATACCAGATACATTTACAGCCCAGGCTCTGGGTGGATATATTGCCCTGCCAGCCAGAGTAAATATCCAGCACTTGACTTTTATCAAGGTAAGCACACGGTAGAATAAACCATTTCTTTGTGCATCTGACCAGTGTTGTTTTTTAACTATGAAAATGGAATAAGAGGATAGAGATGTAGAGTTGCTGTGGTTCAGGGCTTATATTACTTCGCTTAGGAGAAAGAAAAGATGCCAGAAAATGTTTGTTTTTATATGAAAAGAAAATTTTAGATAGCTAGAGAGAGATAGAAATATTTTTATGTCTATATATCCCAGTTACTGTCAAGTCGATTCTGACTCATGGTAACCCTGTGTATGTCAGAGTAGAATTGTGCTCCATAGGGTTCTCTGTGGCTGATTGTTCAGCAGTAGATCACCAGGTCTTTCTTTTGAGGCACCTCTGGGTGGACTCAAACTTCCATCCTTTCGATTAGCAGCAGAATGTGTTAACCATTTGCCACCCAGGGACACATGTATATACCTATTTCCACTGAGTCAATTTCACCACGTAGCAACCCCATGTGTTACAGAGTAGAATTGTCCCATAGGGTTTTCTTAGCTGTAATCTTTACAGAAGCAGATTTCCTAGGCCTTTTTTCCTCGGTGCTGTTGAGTGGGTTCTATATTTACATATATATTTGAAAACACAGGAAATCAAAACCTTTTCTTTTTGTAAAGGGCTACTTTAGTAAATATTTTAGGTTTTTTGAGCCATACAGTCTCTATTGCAGGTATGCGATTCTGCCATTGTAGTGGGAAAACATCTGCAGACATTATATAAAGGAACGGCCGTGGCTGTGTTCCCACGAAACTTTATTTATAGACACTGAAATCTGAATCTTATACAATTCTTACATGTCATGAAATAATATTCTACTTGTCAATTTTTTTCCAATCGTTTAAAATGTAAAAACCATTCTTACTCATAGGCTGTACAAAAAGAGGCAGCAGGCCACAGTTTACCGACCCCTGCTATAGACCAATGAGGTTAATCTAGTGATGATGTCTCTTTGCTCGAGTTGTATAGTCTGAGTGAACCTGCTGGAGACTCTAACAGCTCGTTATTTGAATTCCACTGGATGTTAAAAGAAATCCTCATAAATAGTATTCTCCTTGGATCTCTCCAGCCCACTCTCCCACCCCACCCCCTCCTCCTTTCCCTCCTCTGTCTCTATCTCATTCTTGAAAGACAAGATGGGTTTAATGGAAAATGTGCCCCAGATACTTCCAACATTGACTGCTCAAGCTATTAATATCAAGGTAACGTAGCTGGTGACAGCTTCTTTCATTGATTCATAATTCATGTCCCCGTTAAAGGGTATCTGATCCGATGAGTTATACATATTTCACTTTGAATATGCTAATGTTGTCAGTTTACATCAAAATAAAACTACAACTTATTTCTTCCCTGACTGGAGAAATAAGGAGGAAAACGCATTAGTTGGGGTGGGTGGGAAACCCCAAGGCTTGGAAAACACTGAAAATTCAAATCCTATTAAACCACAGTCACAGCCTGTTAGAGATTCTGCCCAAGTCAATGCTGGGCATCCTATGGCAACATAGCAGTATTTCTTATATACCAGCTTCATAGAGTTTCAAGAGAGAGCTTTCCTTTGCAAATACATTTCAGGAAGTGGTTGTATTTTTTAAAGCAATTTTTAAAACTCTCTGTTTAAGTGAATAAGTTCATCAATCAGAAAGCCCAAAGGCAGGTAGAAAAAAAGGGCAAGGTTTTTTTTTTTTATTATTATTGTTATTAAAGCAGGAGAAATAATATCTGAGGCCCGAAGCTCAATCCGTGAGGAGCATGATCCACGGGACTCCTGTTAAAGGTAGACTCCTGCTGAGACACTTCAAAAGATCATCTTTATTGCAGAACAATTGCCTGACCCAGTTTCCCTGGTCAGCAACACACTTTTGTAGAAACTTCAGGAGCTGATGAAAAAGCTCTGCAAAGTTAGCATGTGTACTTTCATCTGTGGCTATCAGGAGGGGAAATATGAAAAGGTTCCCTGGTCCCTGCCAGGGCTATTGGCACAGAAGCAAAGAATGAAACAAAAGACACGAACATATTCTAAAAGGCAGTATCTACCTTCTTTCTTGGCAAACATGTTCACTATTAGGGTTTCTAGAATGCAGAGGTCTTTCTGTATTCATAGTTTTTTGCCTATCAAAATATTTTGATATAATAATAAAACCTTATTGTAAAGTATATTTTGACCGTTGAGTAAGAATTCACTGCCTCGGTATAGAAAGACATTCTACTGCCCAGTCTTACGTATCCTTGAAAAACAACGATTCTTGGTGCATGAACATCTAAACAATATTTAATTTGGAATTCCAACATGCATTATAAAACTAGCACAAAAAGCAACAATGTATGTTTTAATGATTTCAAAGGGGAAAACACATTTCCACAAATGGCTCTAAGTTAAGTTCCATTCATTGCTTGCTCGAAAATATTACATCTTTAAGCAATGAGCTCTTCAGCTTTATATTTTAAGCATCTGTGTACTTATATTTATCAGTAAAAAGAATCTTTCTAAAAAACTCTTCAATTTTAGAATTTCCAGTTTCAGTTTTGTTTTTTAGTTTAGGTTCGTTTTGAAGAATGTCAATTTAATTCATTTTTAGCCTTACTTGTATTGTTATGTATTTAATACAATAATAACATTTTTGTCATTTACCAAAAATGGTAACGTTTATAGAATGTGGCTAAGAAAATTTGACAGCATCAAGGAAGGTTGTATGATCCTTAAGTCATTTCCATTCTTCATAACTTGGGGTGTCTGCCGACAAGGTAGCCTGGTTCAGCCCATTCCAGGCTAACTGAGGGAGAAGGGGCAAAACTTTGCCTGAAAGTTCCTAATAAAATGTCTGGACGATCATTCTGACCCTCTGTTGGAATTCAATTTCCAAGTCCCATTGGGCACAGCAACTCTACAAATGAGCCAGCACCAATGGAGCAAACCAGTTTCCACTGAGTTGACCATGTGCATTACAGTAAAACTGTGCATAGAGTTGTCAATAGCTGATTTTTCTGAAGTGGATTGCCAGGTCTTTCTTCCAAGACACTTCTGGGTGGACTCAAACCTCCAACCTTTTGGTTAGTAGATGAGCATGTTAATTGTTGGCACTACCCAGGGACCCCACCAATGCAGTCAAAATGCTCAAATTGCATCTATTCTGCAACTTCTCTGATGTAGCATCACTCCTGGCTGGAGTGACTGGGAGACACCATGGCTCCCAGACCCATTCAGCTTTTGGTATTTGAGTGCTTGGAGATGCTTCAAGCTGAGATAAATATCAGAGCCTAGAGCAGTGGTTCCCAATCGGAGTCACCTGAGAAGGTTTAAAAACAAACTCTTGGTTTCTAGTCCTCACCCTCATAACTGTGACTGCATTGGTTTGTTGTGCAGCGGGTACTTTCATAAGCTCCCATGAATTACTAACGTTCAGCCAAGAGTGAGACCTGCCCTAACTCGGTGCTCCTCAAATTTGAATGTGTGTAGGAATCACCTGGGGATTTGTTAAAACGCAGACTCTGATTCTGAAGGTCCAAGGTGGGACTTGAGATTCTGCATTTCTCACGAGCTCCCAGGAGATGCCAATGCTGTTCATCCATCCAGCACACTTTGAGGAGCCAAGACCTAGAGAACAACCAACAGAGCCGTAAGAAATACTGATGCTTGGGTGTCACCTCCAATGATTGTGATTTGATTGGTCAGAAGCGATGTTTGGTCATCAGAATTTTCAACCTTTTCATGACCATTAAGGAGCTCTGGTGGTACAGTGTTAAAGCGCTCAGTTGCTATCCAAAAGGTCAGCAGTTTGAATCCACCAGCTGCTCCACAGGAGAAAGATGTGGAAGTCTGCTTCCGTAAAGATTTACAGCCTTGGAAACCCTACGGAGCAGTTCTACTCTGTCTTATAGGGTCCCTCTGAACTCTAGGGCACATCTGGTGGGACACCGTTTGCCCCTTGGGACTCAGAGAGTATGACTGTTGATCGGAGCCAAAAAAAAAAAAAAATTCATACTACCTATCAAAAATTCAGCAACACTCAATGATTCAGCATGCTTCCATTAATGAAAACATGGTACCAACAAAAAAATTCAAAGCAGCAAGTAATTGGTTCTTGAAAGGGTTCAGATTTTCCCATGTGATCCTAAAGTGCAGGCCAGGTTGAGGACTACTGCTACTGAGGAAAAGTAAAGCTTTCTTCAATTGTTTTAGGGAATCGGACAGTGTGGGCACCTGGGCCACATTGGGCATTATTTTCAATGGTGACATCAGCGACAAGACATACCTCTGCTTACCCTCCAATGCTATAAACACAGGAACATGCAAATACTCAGCAAGAGTAGGTCACACCACGGAGTCATTCTGCAGGACTGAAAAGATGCCCCATACAGTCTTGATAGTCAAGCTTTAGGTCAGTATCCAGTACTCATTCCACTCTTGCCACTGCCATGTGATCAGTGATACTGGAAAGTTTCCATGCCATGGTATGTGACATACTCTGAAAAGTGTCTTAGTGGTGTCACGCATTCCCTTTCAGTCATTCCCAGGGTCTATAAATGATTGCCCTTTCTCTCCCATATCCCACATTCCTCCTATAAAAAGAAGGCTTACTGCCTCATAGTAGTGCTGTCTGCAAGAGAAGAGAGAGGGTGAAAGACTGGACTAACTTTTGAATTATGTGCCTTAAAAGATATGTTGAAGTCCTAACTCCTAGTACCTGTGAAGGTGATCTTGGTTGGAAATAGAGTCATTGAAGATGTCATCAGTTAAGCTGGCATGAGGTCATTACCGGAGTACAGTGGGTTCTAATCCAATCTGAGTATTGTTTTTATAAAAGAGAAAACACATAGAGAGACTGTCAGAGGAAAGATGGCGTGTGAAGATGCATCCACAAGCCAAGAATGCCTGGGGCCACTAGAAGCCGGGAGAGACGAGAAAGGATCTTCCCCAAGAGACTTTGACCTTGCCAGATGAGCAGTGGTATTGCAGTGGAAGGATTTTCATCTTGCATGTGGGAGACCCGGCTTCAACTCCTGGCTGATTTACCTCATGTGCAGCCCCCACCTGTCTGTCAGTGAAGGCTTACGTGTTGCTGTGATGCTGAACAGGTTTAGCGGAGTTTCCAGACTTAGACTAGGAAGAAAGGCCTGGCAATCTACTTCAAAAATCAGCCAATGAAAACCCTATGGATCACAATGGTTTGATCTCCAGTCAGTCATGGAGATGGCACAGGACTGGACAGTGTTTTGTTCAGTTGTGCATGGGAGCACCATGAGCTGGGGGCTGACTCTATGGCAGCTAACAAGAACAACAACACGGGCCTGTCAACAAGTTGATTTGGACTTCTAGCCTCCGTAACTCTGAGACAATAACTTTCTGTTGTTCTTAGTCATCCGCTTTGCGGTATTTTGTTACGGCAGCCCTAGGAACCTAATACAACTCCCAAGGTGGGGTGGCACCCAACGGGAAGGCTGACTTGTTGGGAGCATGATTTGGAGAAGGCCAGAGTACGAGAGGTAGAACCAGTGAGACAGGAGGAAAAAAATAATTGTCTAATGTGGGTTTTTTTATTATTATTATATCATGTTTGTGGTGTGGTGAATGATGGGAACATTCTTCTCGTTCACCATGGAAAAACTTAGTGGCGTAGTGGGTAAGAGCTCGGCTGCTCACCAAAAGGTTGGTAGTTCGAATCCACCAGCTGCTCCTTGGACACCCTATGGGGCAGTTCTACTCTGTCCTATAGCATCGCTATGAGTCAGAATCAACTCGACTGCAAGGGGTTTATTGTTGTTTTTACTCAGGTTCACGAATGTGATCAAATTCTTAGCGGTGAATGCAAAGTACTACTGAGCCTGATTCCAAGGTTTGCGCAGCCTAAGAGCAAAGGCTGCAAGAATAACTAGGCATATGTGTGCAATAAACTTTTAAGGACAGGTGGTAAGTGATCAACAGGCAGAAGTGAGAAAGCAGACGAGGGAGGTTCTAGAGGACGGTGTTCAAGGAGGTTAATTAAATCTTTTTTCATCTTTGTCAGCTGAGGCCTTCCTTAGTCAGCCTGAGAGCTGAGACAGGCTTCTGTAAGCCCTACAGTAGTCAGAACTGTTGGAGCATGGAGCAGACCCTGACTGCCAGTGAAAAAGGCTGAATACACAGACCCCGTCCCCTCAAACCAGGATGGCATGACCATATATCCAACCAGTGCCAGTTTAAACCAGTTGTCCTAGTATCCTATGCAGTTTCACATTTTAATATTCTCAACGTGTCTGGATTTGGATGATAAATTAAATGACTGCCCTAGCTAAATGGTTCCCTATATGGCTTGTGTGGGGAGGTCATCATTGGTGATCCATTAAGGATGTAAATTTCCCCCTGGTTGGATGGGCACACAATCCTCAGTGCATTCATCAGCTCTTGCTAAATAACAACCACAAAGTCCCTATGGTATATAAAAATAATATTATTTCGGCTTACATGTCATCAGACTGGCTGGGGTTTGGCTAATCTTGGACTAACTCCATTTGGTTTAGCTCCAGCTTGCAAGTTAGGTGCAGAAGTTGCATTCTTCTGACACTAGTGGCTATTTAGGGCATGTTCGTCTCACAGTGATGGCAGAAGAGGGCAAGCCTGACTCTTAGCACGTTTCAAGACTCTGCTTGAGTCACATCTACTAACATCCCATTGGCCAAAGCAAGCCACAGGCCAGTCCAAAGTCAAGGATGGGTAAATACACTCCACTCACCATGAGGCCATGGCACGGGTATGCATATAGAATACTATTTAAAAGGGAGTAAAGAATTGAGATCAATTACTTGTTCTACTACACTTTGGTTCCATCAGTATATTTTTAGGAGTTGAGTGGTCCTGGACTTGTCTTAAAAAAAGAACTTCAGACCAGGACCTTACCATCAAGCATGTCTAAGACAACTGGCTCTGACAAATTTCTGTGTGGCAGTCACTTATCATTGCTGAACCTCAGTTTCCTTACCAGAAATAAAAGTATATTAAATTAGATCAGCAATTACAGCACAGGAAACACAGCCTACAGGGTGAGGATTGAAACTATGACTTCAACTGTTGAAAAAATATTAAACGAACAATTGCCTTCAATTTGATTCTAACTCATGCCACCTCGTATGTATCAGAGTAGAACTATGTTCCATAGGGTTTTCAATGGATAATTTTTTGCACGTAGATCACCAGGCCTTTCTTCTGAGGCACCTCTGGTTAGCAGCCAACTGCTTAACAATCTGCACCAAGAGACTCCTACAGTTAAATTGCATGCCCCAAATCCACACGGCTACTAAAAGGCAAAGCCAAGATTTGAATCTAAACCTTACTTTTTCTGCCTCCTGATCCTAAATTATTAAGGACCTTGATATCTAGGATTTTTTAATCTTCCCAAATAGGTAGTTATTGATCTGGATTGAAAAAAAAAAATCCTAGTAAGGAGGTTATATAAACTAGAGAGAGACTACAAAACTAGAATTATTGATCTTCCTAATTAAAATAAATTCTCCTGGTTTACATGTCCTTCAGTGTGTAGGTATAGGTTAGAGAAAGAGCCAGGCACCTCTGTGGTTGCTCCAGCCGTGTGTGGGTGTGCGTGTGCATGCAGTTGTGTGTGTGTGTGTGTGTCTGTGTGTGTTGGGAGGGGGATGACTAGGATGCTCTGATGGGGACAAGGACACTGAAGTCAGGAGATACACCTGGGTCTGACACCAGAGGAATGGTCACAGGCAGGTCATCACAGTTTGGTGAAGTGGGGAGTTCAGGATCCACCTAAGATTAGAAACCAAAAATTAGGTTAAATATAAAGCAGGAGTGAAGACAATAACCCAAGTTTGGAGAAGGCTCTGTATGTTATGGAGTAAGCATTATGACCCCTACTTTGTGGATGAAGAAACTGGAATTGAGTGCCATAGCATAAACATGTGGCAGAACAAGGCTCAAACTCCAAAATGCCTTGGTCCTCAAGCAGCAAGATGAGGGCAAGGAGTTTCCACAAATGGGAGGGATCAGATGAATCTAGGTTATTAGGAAATTTATCCAGGCGGGGGCTCCATAGAGGCAAGAAGGCCATTTGCCCTTAGCGCGACCTTAAATAGGAAGTACCCAAAACCCAAAGTGCAACTATCATATTCTGGGACAGAACAGAACACTTGTTTTTAAGTGGAGCCATTTAAACTTCATGAAGTGAAGAGGAGAGAACAGAATAGTAGATTAATAGCCCTAATATCTTGGTGAAAAGGCTGATATAAATTATTGCAGGCAAAGGAAGGAAGGAATGAACGAAGGAAGGAAGGAGGGAAGGAGTGAGGGAGGAAAGGAAGAAAAATGAAGGAAGGACAATGAAGGCAGGAAGAGATGGAGGGAGAGAAAAAGAAGGGAAAGAGGAAGAAAGGAATGAAGAAAAGAAAAGAAGTTTAAAGAACATGGGCTCCACCACCAATTAGAACCTTCAGCAATGAATCCATAGACAGCTGTCACTGAAAGTTATTTTTAGAAAACGAAATTGAATACATCCTTTTATCTTCTTGTATGGGCGATCACAGACTACAACAGATGCAATTTTGATAATTCTCCAAGGATTTAGAACAATACTGGGCATACAGCAGGTGCTGAATAAATAAAAGGTTAACATTGATTGATAGTCTCTTCTGTAAAGGAAATTGATCTCCAATTCAAATCTCTCACATAACACCAAGCAAGGTTAATCTTCATATCCCCACAGATGGAGACTAATGGGATGGGCCTAAGTAGGCAGAAGTGCATCAGGAAACCAAATTGGGAAATGATAGCTATTGTCACCCAGGGAATTTGCCAAAAGTGCATGTCACCTTTGGCCCCTCGACTTCAATATCTGAGCATTATTTTATGAACATTTTATATCTACAGACTGGTGAAAAACATGGATAAAAATGCAAAATACTTGCAAATAAAGTTTAAACGAATTATTGAAAACTGACTTTAGCACGTTTGGTCATGAACAACTGTTAGTTATTTGTTTTTGAAAAATGGTAGCTGCTGAAATACTTAAGGTGGATGAAGGTCAGCAACTCCTCTACAACATCAGACCAAACTTCAGACAAACGCTACCACAGGTACTACACAAACAAGCCTTAGCAAACTGGCCCAGGTACTTAGTAAGCAAACATTCGTTAGCAAGTTGAGACAAAATAGTTTATACACCCTGTTCTGGAAATTTGAGGAAACCTCAGCTCTCTGTGCTTTCAGATGCTCCTATGACCCCTTTATATATGAAAGGTTTACTCACAACAGATGTGAAGATGTATGAAGGCATGGACTGGGTTGCTCTTACAGTCATCATCGAGAACCAGATACCCCCCAGCCCAAGTGCACGTTACCATTTAGGGACCACTCCCTCTTCTTCCAAGCAGTGTGGATTTTCCATTAGATCTTATATTTCACTCATGCAAGCATGAGGAGTGCCCCCAAAATATTTTAACCACTCCACATAACTTGAATACCACTAATTTCACCAATGAGAGCCCATTTCTCGCACCCATTATGCTGGATAGAAGTGGTGAGTTTCTCAAATGAAAATCTCTCTCTGACATTCATTATGCTGATTAACGAACTACCAGTGTGGATCGGAGATATGGGTAAGAAACATGCCTTTACTAGTCACCTTTCTTATACAATGCTAGATGACCACCCGTAAAGAGTGGATTCCTATTTATATAAACTGATTTATATTTATAAGCCCATTGGGTAATAAGCAGCCCTGGTGGCGCAGTGGTGAAGAGCTCAGGCTGCTAACCAAAAGGTTGGCAGTTTGAATCCACCAGCTGCTCCTTGGAAACCCTATGGGGCAGTCCTACTCTGTCCTATAGGGTAGTTATGAGTCAACTTGATGGCAATACGTTTGTTTTTTTTTGTTTTTTGTTTTTTTTTTGAGTAGAAAAGCAAGCACATACATTTAAATTATATTAGCTTTGCGCTGAGTATTCCAAAGTATGTAACAAACATCATAGCCTAAATGATGAATCATATTAAATAATTTCCTTTTCTCTTTAAAAATAATGATTTCGATAATTGGCAAGTGAAATGCATTCTAATATATAGATTAAATGTATTCAATAGTCTCTTCTTGAACATGAAAAAAGAATACAAAAGTCACATATTCTTCATATAAACAGATAACCAGACATACCACAATAATTTCATGCCCTGCAATATGACCAATATGCTATTTTGAGCAGCAACTTCTCATGCCTGTCTTTTCAGTTGGGATAACACACTTCAGCTGGAATCACCCTAGTTTTTAGGTGTTTGGCTCAAACCCCCATTCCAAGCACTGAACCAAGTCTAATGTCCCTTAATACTGTAAACTCACAGAGGGCCTTACAGTCTGCTCTCTGTTCAGGCTCTGGGAGGTACATGAAGCTCTATGTTGGTGCTCAGGTAGCTCACTTGATGGATCTTATCCTCTATATTAGTCAGAGTTCTCCAGAGAAACAGAAATGCATACATAACATACATATACCTACACATTGTGTGTGTGTGTGTGTGTACAGAGAGGTGCCTGGGTGGTGTTAAGTGGTTTGAACTTAACTACTAACCTAACCACTCCCTCCCTCTTTCCTTCCTTCCTTCCCTCCCACCTACCCTTCCTCCCTCCTTCCTTCCTTCATTCTTTCCTTCTTTGCTTGCAATAATTTGAGCATTTTCACCAAGATATTAGGGTTATTAATCTACTATTCTGTTCTCCTCCTCTTCACTTCATGAAGTTTAAATGGCTCCATTTAAAAACAAGTGTTCTGTTCTGTCCCAGAATATGACAGTCCCACTCAGGGTTTTGGGTACTTCCTCTTTAAGGTCATGCTAAGGGCAAATGGCCCTCTTGCCTCTACAGAGCCCCCACCTAGATAAATTTCCTAATAGCCTAGATTCATCTGATCCCACCCATTCGTGGAAACTCCTTGCCCTCATCTTGCTACTTGGTTTGGCAAAACTGAGGATTTATATCTCAAAATACAAAGAACCTAAAATGTAACAGAAAACTACCTATTTTGACCATTCTGCCACACAGGCTGTGGTCTCCCATTCTGTTTGCTTGTTTGTCCTCTGCCACTATGAAGTTATTCCTTTCATGACATATTAGTTACATTATTTTGTAGAGCAGGGTTAGTTACTTTCCTTCAACTTCTCTGCTCCCTCACTCCAGTGCTTTCAAATTTTTCACCATTGGGTGATTTTATTTTTCCAGTGACACAAGAAATTTCAGAATTGACAGGAACAACAAATGGCAAAGATATTTAATGTAATGGCCATTTTTAAGATATTTCTTATGTGTAAGAAAGAAATATCAGGGGTACTCAGAGCACTGAATAATTACCTAAAAATCTCCAACTCTCCTTTTCTTACTTTTTATTTCTCAGTCATTAACATCAGAACTATTATCCAGCAAGCATCATTCTCCTTTCTTCTCTTCTAATAGAATGGTATGTTATTATTTTTCCCACATTGAGTTTTGTGATATATGCCCTTTCTTCAGCTTTCCAGAGTAGAAAACATAGTTTTACTTCCTATATGATGGAGACCTTATTCTCCCAGAGACAACTTTTCTCATTCCATACAACTCTCTGAAGATGAAAAACTGACCCTTTGAGATTATAAAAATAGTCCATGGGTATGTTTATATTTCCTCTGAGGTCTGAATTGTAAGGTGCTAGAGAAAGAAGTTGGCATATTTATTACCAGTAAGCTTCTCATGTTTGTTCCCATTATTATTATAAAAAAGATAGATCTGAGGTCCATTTTGCCCATCCAAATGCAAATTAGGGAAACGTGATCCCCAATATCTTCTGATGCCTGAGTACTGCAGAAGCCAGAGAGCTTCACCCAGAGAACTATTGTCAAGTATGCCACTTTCCAAGCAATTCTGTCCAGGTGCACATAAAGTTTGGGGAAGGTGGGCTGCAAGAGCTGCATTTTTGACCATGTAGATCTATATTGGAGCCCTGGCGGTTAAGAGCTCAGCTGCTAACCAAAAGTCCGGCAGTTTGAATCTACCAGCCACTCCTTGGAAACCCTATGAGGCAGTTCTACTCTGTCCTATAGGGTTGCTGTGAGCTGGAACCGACTCGATGGCACCTAACAACAACAGATACACATATGGTTTGCAAAGGATGAGCACGAGTGAAATAGCAAATCCATGAGAGCAGTGCTTCTCAAACTTTAATGTGCAAAGGAATTACTTGGGATCCTTATTAAAATACAGTATCTAGTTCACCAGGTATGGGTTGCGACTGAGATTTCTGCATTTCTAACAAAATCCCAGGTGACGTCAGTGCTGCTGGTGCAGACCACATGTTGAGTACCAAGACATTAGAAAACACGTAGAAATTCTTGTAGGGAATCTAGAGGATGTTCAAGAACAAGTTATTTTGAGTTTTAGATTCAATGTCACTAAAGATCTCAAGATTATATTTAAAAACATGACTAGAAAAAATCATATGGTTTTAAATCTCTTTTCATTGAAGTATTAAAAAAAAAAAAACAGTTATCATCAAGTCGATTCCAACTCATGGTGAGCCCATGTGTGTCAGAGTAGAACTGTGCTCCATAAGGTTTTCAATGGCTGATTTTTCAGAAGTAGAGTGTCTTCCAAGGCACCTCTGGTGGACTCGAACCTCCAGCCTCTCAGTTAGCAGCCAAGTGCACTGTTTTGAAGTTTATGTAAGTGAAATCACACAGTTTGGTACTCTTTTGTCTCTGGCTTCTTTCACCATTATGTTGGTGAAATTCATTCACATTATCGTGTGTACCAGCAGTTTACTCTTTTTTATTCCTCTACAGCAGGGATGAAAAGAAGCCCTGGTGGCGAAGTGGTTAAGCACTTAGCTGCTAACAAAAAGGTCAGCTGTTCAAACCCACCAGCCTCTTCATGGGAGAAAGACATGGCAGTCTGCTCCAGATTACAGCCTTGGAAACCCTATGGAGCAGTTCTACTCTGTCACTACAAGTCAGAATCGACTCGATGGCACACGACAACAACATAGCAGGGGTGAGTGAACTTTTTTTGTAAAGGGCCAGATAGTATTTATTTTAGGCATTACAGGCCATGTGGTCTCTGTCACAACTCCTCAACTCTGCTCTGTAGCTTGAAAGCAGCCATAGATAATCCATAAGCAAATAGACATGGTTCTGTTCCAATAAAACTTTATTTACAAAAACAGGCAGTAGGTAAAATTTGGCCTATGGGCTATAGTTTGCCAATCCCTCCTCTATAGTAATCCATTGTAAGTATTTATCATTATTTATTCATTTTCTTCTCGATGGATATATTAGTTTTCTATTTCTGTTGTAATAAATCATCACTAACTTAGTAGCTTAAAGTAACAACTATTACCTCACAGCTCAGTAGGTCAGAAGTCTAGGTGGGCTCAACTGGTTCCTCTACTCCAGGTCTCACAAGTCCAAGATCAAGGTATCGACCTCCTGGGCTCTTATGCGGAGGCTTTGGAGAAGAATCTGCTTCCAAGCTCATTCGAGTGATCGGCAGAATTCAGTTCCTAGTGGTGGTAGACTGAGGTTTCCTAGCTGGCTGTCATTGGGAGGCTGCCCTTAGCTCTCGAGACCTCTCTCCAGTCCTTATACTTAGGTCCCTCCATCTTACAGCCAGCAACACCACATTGCATCCCTGCTTCTTGAAGTTATTATTATCTTACCTTTCACATTTAAATCTACAATCCATCTCGATTTAGTATATGCAGGTATCCAGTTGACCCATTGATGTTTATTGGTAAGATCATCTTTTCTTCACTGCTCTATATGTTCTGTTGGTCTTCTTTTCTATCATTACACTAATAACGACTGTAGCTTTATTATAGGCTATCTGATATAAGTCTTCAAATTTTGTTCTTTAAGATTGTGAGTCTGGCAGAGGTTAGGCTAAGCTTGAATTTGATTGGGATGTGCCACCTGGAGGTTTTGAGGATGGAAAACTGAGCCTCCATTTGCCTCTAATCACTGAAACTACCAATACTCATTAAAAAAGAACTCAGAATGATTCCCTGAATGGCTTAACTGGCTGCGGTCAGCTTGCTACACTTTGCTAAATATTTTGAACTTTATACTGAAGGCAAACGGAGGCAGTAAAACAATTTAAGCAAGCAGTTAAATTTTTTTATTGCTTTTTAATAAAGAAGTTAGCTGGGAATCATCAAAAGAAGATGAGTTTCATTGTTGTATCTTGTTTTAAACAAGCATACAGTCACAAAGAAGATGGATCATGAAACTGGGGTTTATTTAACTGCTCAGGGCTACAGAAGAAGCTGAAGTGGACTGGTGATAATGGTGGTTTAGAGAAGATGGTACACGGTAGATTTAAGGGATACTACTTGCAGATTAGGGGTAGTGACAGTTCAGTGGTAGAATTTTTGCCTTCCATGTGGGAAACCTGGGTTAGTTTCCTAGCCAGTGCACCTAAAGTGCGGTCACCGCTCATCCATCAGTGCTATGACGCCAGACAGGTTTCAACAGAGCTTCCAGACTAAGACAGACTAGAAAGAAAGGCTTGGATATCTACTTCCAAAAATCAGCCAATAAAAACCCTATGGATCACAACAATCTGATCCCCGTATGTATGGGGGGGTCTATGAGTCAGGAGCTGACGAGATGGCAGCTAACGACAACAGTTGGAGATTAATCATACCTTGAGTGTTAACTCTAACGATGAAGGATTTGGAATCTGGCAATGCTACTGACAAAGAATGAAGGAGGAGTTAGGCTGGAAAACAATGAGTTCAGTATTGAGTATGTTGAGATTGAAGTGTCTGCAAGCTATCCAGATGGAAACATTTGTCAGAGAGATAGAAACAGGGACTAGTGCTCAACAGAGAAACTAGGACTGGGAATAGATCTGGAGGAGTTTTCTGCATTTAGATGATAATTGAAGCTGTGAGTGTGAATGAGATCTTTTAGGGAATGTGTACTGACAGAAGGATCTTGATGAATATCAGCATCCATGGGGCATGCTGAGAGAGAGACTAAGAATGATCTGTTGAAGAAGTAAGAAGGGAACCAGGAACAAATAAAAATTTCTTTTAGATCCACCTCATGCTACAATTTACTCTGTAATAATAGAATTATCCCCATCCCAAAATAGTAACTGCTCTATTTAACATATAAAATTTTATACAGAAAAAACGCTGACCTTGTCTTTGTCCTTTTCTGTGAGACTTCATCAAAATAGTGTTTTCTATAGCTGGAGCATTACCTATAATGTTAGTCAAATTATACAACCAAATGAGATTAAATTGATGAGAAAGGCCTTCCTAAATTAGATAATCATTTTCATGATGCAGTGAGGTAGCTTCATTTTATTTTAATTAAAAACAGGTAATGACAGAAGTGAACTGGTAAAAGTCTCAGCTCGAATCACATGGTCAGGATTACAAAGAATAAAGGAAACTTGCCTGGGAACATAGAGATGGTTTCTGTTGTTGTCACTTGCTGTTGAGTTGGTTCCAACTCATGGTGACCTTATGTATAACAGGAGGAAATGTTGCCCTGTCCTGCTCCGTCTTTATGATTGTTGGTATGTTTGAATCCAGTGTTGTAGCTGTTACATCAATTCATCTCACTGAGGGTTTCCCTAGTTTTCACTGACCTTAATGTACACTTAATTTTCATCTTAAACTGAGAGGGAGTTGGTGCATCCTATCTTTAATCCAGGGTTCAATTGACATGCATTAATAGACATTGGAGATGTCCAGCTTCTGATTATGAGGTTAGGAGTTAGTTCCTAGTGCATCTCCCTGCAATTTCCTGTCAGAGTTTATAAAATGAGATGTTGGTAATGTGGATTAAAGTTAGAAACAAGACATACTGGGATAGTAAAGCTTGGATGCAGGGAAAGTCACTCTGCTAGCCCACCTGTCCCCAGCCTCTGAAAAGTCTCCTGCCCTCCGGGCTCTTGAACGCAGCAACCAAAGGCCGTCCGTTTATGGATTCCATGTTCATTTCATCCAGTCAAGGAGTTGCTTCATCCACAGGGCAGCAAAACAATATAAAATTAGAGGAGGGAATCCAATCAATCGTCTGTCCAGCAGGAGACAGTGTGTGTTCGCCTTTGAGCTGTTACCAGGTGCACTGGGTGAATACAGATAAGTCAATAAATGGCTGATTCGAAAGACTGTTAGCAAACACATGCTTCGCTGAGATGACTTCTTAAGTCACCATACATCAAACAGACAGCGTCAGCCTTTGAGGATAAACCCGTGAAGCCTTGTTGTGCTCTTTGAACTACCTCTGAGACCCAGAGATTGAAAAGGGGCCTGAGTGTTCCTCTGAATCCATTGGGAGGACTGAAAGCTTCAAAGAGGAGTGCCATCATTTCCAAAGGGAAACACACTGATTGAAGAAACCAGTGTGAAATAGTCTTTAATAATTACCAGAAAGCTGGAATCGACTGGTGTTTTGCTGAGCTATATTTTATCTTTATTGGATTAACTGTGACACAGTAGGTTATGTCAAAGGGAATCTGCATGAATATTAAAAGTAAATGTGGTGTGAATAATAGATAACTTACATTAGATGCACCAGCATGCAGTAATTTTTATTCACCTACATAATTAGATTAAAACAAATCTGCTGAATAAAATATATTGTTTTACTATAATCCGGTTTGAAAACACTCAAAAGTTATGGCTATAAGGATGTTTGCTGGTACTTTACATATAATACATAATTCACCCAGGAAATGTTCTCCAGAAGGTTTTTGGTAGTTACGAGAGTGGGTGACTATGAATATTAACAATCTAGAACCAGTAAGAAATACCCTTAAGGTCAAATAAGACTTCTGCAATGTTGATACCGGAGTAAAACCATCAACATTTAACTTTTATGTTCCTCTCCAGGAAATTAGGAAGGACAGTAAATTATCTAGGGATATTAACCTCTGAAAAGCCCTCATTTGCAGCCTGAAAACCCACCTTGATTATTTTCATGTGTCTATATTCTTCCATAGAGCCCGGTGGTACAGTGGTTTTAGTGTCTGGCTGCTAACCAAAAGGTCAGCAGTTCGAATCCACCAGCCATTCCTTGGAAACTCTATGGGACAGTTCTACTCTGTCCTATAGGATCGCTATGAGTTGGAATCGTCTGAATGGCAACGGGTTTGGTTTTTTTTTTTATATATTCTTTTGTAGACTTCGGCTGTACAAGATAAATTTTTAAGTCAATTTATGTTCCTTTTAGGATGTGAAATCTCATGTCAAGATTTTCTGATAGCTCTCAAAGCCTCCCATTTTTAAGATGGTATCTTCCCATTGCCCACCACAGTGTCCCCAGCTGCTGCTGAAGAAATTCATCTAGAACCTGTTATAACAGGAAGTGGGTGCCAACACTGTACAATTCCATCCAGGGATGGATGCTGAGAACTCTCCTGTCCACATCACTCTTGGTCCCTGGGGGCTTCCAAATATCCTGGGCTACAGAAAAAGAAAGTGTCCACGTACAGTAGTTTAAACGAGGTTCAGCAAAGTCCACAGAGGAGTGGGTATCATGTCTGCAGGATGGGGCACAGGCAATATGCTGGCGAACTTGGGTCCAAGGCTCTCCCTAGAGAGCACCATGGCTCGTTAGGCAGGTGACAGTGGTGTTTACTCTGGTACTGATGGATGGCCTGTAGGTTCTAGCTGACTACCACAGCTCTCTGGTGCTGGCAAGTGATGGTGCTGGGATCTCTCTGCTGATCCTGCTTCTCTCCACATTGTTGTTGTTGTAAGCTGCTATTAAGTCAGCTCTGACTCATGGTGACCCCATGTACAATAGAATAAAGTGTTGCCCAGTCCTGTGCCATGTTCACAATCATTGGTATGCTTGAGTCCATTGTTATGGCCACTGTGTATTTTGAGTGCCTTCCAACCTAGGAGACTCATCTTCCAGCACTATATTGTACATTATTCCACAGGGTTTTCATTGATTAATTTTCAGAAGTAGATCATCAGGCCTCTCTTCCTAGTCTGTCTTATTCTGGAAGCATCACTGAAACTTGTCCAATACAGGTGACCATGGTGGTATTTGAAATACCAGTGACATAGCTTTCAGCATTACAGCAACATGCAAGCCACCAAAGTATGACAAACTGACAGACGGGTTGTTTGTCAAGGATGGGTTATTGTTGTTGTTAGGTGCCATCATCGAGTCGTTTCCGACTCCTAGCAACCCTATAGGACAGTGTAGAATTGCCCCATAGGGTTTCCTAGGCTGTAATCTTTACAGGAGCAGATGGCCGGGTCATTTCTCTCATGGCACCATTGGTGGGTTCAAGCCATGGGTGGTAGTTTCTCCACATAGTCCCCGAGATTTACTTTTCCTCTCCCATCTAACTTCTGTCCCCCTTTCCCAGCCCAACAAACTTTGGCAAGAGTGACCCACATGTCCTAATTTGCCCAAGTCAGTCCTGGTTTACTCAGTTTGGTCCCAGCATAATTATTGATAATGCCCCCTTTCACTATCAACAGTGACTCATTTGGACATTAAGTTATGTGGTTACCCTCATCTTGTCTAGTCTTGGCAGGGAGGTCATTGTCTGAATCCCCTCTCTTTTCGTGCAATCTATTGCTAAATCAAAAACTTGATTCCTTGCTATCTTCAGAGCCTTGTGCTTTGATTCTTAACAACCTCTCCTGCTTTTTTTTTTTTTTTAAATCCATAAAACCAGCTCTCTTGCATATGAAGAGTTTTGGCTATTAAGGTAGGTTTCTGAGTCTGGCATTATGAGCTTACTTCGGAAATCCAAAATGCAACATTAACTGTTATTCTCTCTCCCTATGTCCCTCCCACTCTAATTCTCCTTGAGGCAGTGTAGATTACTGACTAAAAAAAGTATAGTATACAAGGAAGACCAGCAGAGAAACCCCAAAGGTTTATATTAAAAGTTATTTCCTCTCCATTCTTCTATCTCCAACCCCTCAACCACAACTTGTGAGCTCAAGGCATTCTCCACATACCTTCCTGTGCCTACTGTAGGTGTTGTGGACAAAAATAACAATTGCTATTAATTATTGAGTATTTACCCGGTTCAAGCATACAGGTTATCTCATGTACTTTCAGTAATTCTCTAGGATGGGTTGTTGTTCTTAGGTGCCATCATCGAGTCATTTCTGACTCATAGAGACCCTATAGGACAGTATAGAACTTCCCCATAGGGTTTCCAAGGCTATAATCTTTAAAGGAGCAGATCACTAGGTCTTTTCTCCCGTGGAGTCACTGGTGGGTTCCAACTGCTGACTTTTCAGTTAGCAGTACAGAGCTTAACCATTGTGCAACCAGAGCTTCTTGTAGGATGGGTACTATTATTCATATTCCCATTTAATAGATGTAGTGACTGATGCATTGAGAGGTTAACTCACTCGTATGTTACACAGCTTGTAAGTAGTTGAACAATATTTAAACCCAGGCAATTTGATTCCAGAGTTTATGCTCTTAAAACAAAACCAGTTGCCGTCAAGTCGATTCCAACTCATGACAACCCCATAGGTTTCAGAATAGAACTGCACTTCATAGGGTTTTCAATGGCTGTGGTCTTTTGGAAGCAGATCACAAGACCTTTCTTCTAAGGCACTGCTGGGATTCAAACCACCAACCTTTTGGTTAATAGCTGAGCTCTTAACCATTTGAGCCACCAGGGACTCCCTTAAAAAAAAAGGAGCTCCTAAAGACAAATCTCTAACTTAGCAGGTTAATCAAAATACAGCAAAAACTTCTCTTCCTGAGGTGAAAGGCGAGTATGAGAAATCCTGTCAGAAACCCTCTCTCATATGTTTAGTTTCCCCCGACAAGGACTCCAAAATTCTCCCAGAGCAGCTTCCAAGGAGCCTATCTCCTTCTGACAGGATGGTCCAGAAGCCTCCCCCCAGGAATTGCTCTCTCTATAATTATTGACATCTGTGTGAATCTCAGCTCAGAGACAAGTTCTACAAAAATGGTAGAACAGAAGCGACCCGTTTGGCTATAGGCCATAGCATATCTCTCCAAAGGCAGGGTGCGAACGTGGCACCTGAGCTCCACCTACTGTGCTTCTTTCTCAAAGTTACTTTAAACAACAAAGCCAGCCAGAATGAAGTCCCGTTCAGTTCCCACATGCCCAGCAGTCACTCTGAGGGCGCAGGTTCCCTGAACCAGGTATCAAAGACGGCTGCCAAGATCAGATGGGCTTTATTCTCTCACAGCTTTTCACAGAAGTCAAAAGAGTTGAAGGGACCAATGACAGTGATAAAATCTGAAAATGTAACTAGAGGTATTTGTGTAAAAGGATGAATAAGAAACAAATGAATCTGTTTTAGAAATCTAATTCAACGTGTATATGCTTCAGAGCAGAAATCATTTATTTTGCTGGCCTCTTATGAGAGTTGATTATAGTACATAAATATAATAACTAGCCATTATAAATGTAGAATGCTTTAGGATTGTCAAAGCAATTGCACTGAAATTACCCCAGTGATATCTAATCTCATCATACACTCAATATGTGCGTGGACCTATATTGATAAGATGGAAGTAATATCTCTAAGGCAAGGTAGTTATTTCCCTGATCAAGTTAGGTGGTTTTCAATGATGGATGAGGTCAAGCCACAACCGGCAGAATTTGTCGGAGTTAACGCAGATGTTCCTGCATGTGGTGTTTGGCTTGCAGTTCTCATTTGTGGCTTTTATTGTTCCCTTCTCAACATTTCACGGCAGTGACAGATGTTTCCTAAGTGTATACCTATGTTAGTTTGCTAAGGCTGCCGTAACAGAAATACCACAAGTGGGTGGCTTTATAGAACAGAAATTTATTTTCTCACAGACCTGAAGGCCAAAAGGCCAAATCAGGCTCACAGCCATATTGATTCACTCTATGGGCCTCTCTCCTAGTTTCTGCTATCTGCTGGCAATTCTTGGCCTTCCTAGGCGTTCCTTGGCACCTGTCTTCTCCCTGTGTGTGTCTCTGCGTCTATTTTGCTCTTTTTGTAGGTTTAAGACCTATTAAAAAAAAGGTTTAGGGCCCACTTGTCTTAATTTCCTAGCGCTGCTGAAACAGAAATACCACAAGTGGGTGGCTTTAAAGAATAGAAATTTATTTTCTCACAGTTCTGGAGGCTACAAGTCCAAATTAGGTTCTTGGTCATGTCAATTCCTTCCTTGTCAGTAGCCTTGGTTCCTTGGAGATCCTCATCTGGCATCTGCCTTCCCCTTGTGTGTGCTTGTCTCTGTGTCTCATCTGCTTTTTTTATAACACAGAAATGATTAGCTTTAGGACACACTCAACACTGGTATAGCCTCATTAACATAACAAGAAACCTCTATTTCCAAACAGGATAACTTTCACAAGTATACCTACCTACCCGTTGCCCACGAGCTGATTCCAACTCCTAGCGACCCCATAGGACACAGTAGAACTGCCTCATAGGGTTTCCAAGGAGCACCTGGTGGATTCCTACTGTCAACCTTTTGGTTAGCAGCCGAGCTCTTAACCACTACACCACTAGGGTTTCACAAGTATAGGGGTTAGGATTCCAACACATATTTTGGGGGGGAAACAATTCAATCCATAATATCATCCTATTCTTGTATGACTTCATTAACATAACAGAAGAAAACCCTATTTCCAAACAGGATCACATTCACAAGTACAGGAGCCAGGACTCCAATCATATTTTGGGGGAATACAATTCAATCGACAATAGTACCCCTTGTATTATTTTAAATCTCCTTGCAGAATGATACTGGGCCACGGCCTCCCATGGAGTTACAGCTAGGGAATTTTGTATAAACTTTTGTTCCTTGATCAATGCAATGCATGTATATGGTGGGAAATCAAATAGAATAGACTGACTTATAAATAATATGAGAGCCGACCACCTCACCACTTCCTGCTCCTCTCTCCAAAGGCAATCACATCAAGCTATTTCTGTTTCTGGTTCTTTTGAGAGTTTGAAATAGATCTAAATAATTTGTTTTTAGAGCTAATTCTTGATGTACAGACTTTAGATATGTTCAGGTAAACTTCCTGCTATGACTGAAAAGGATGCTCATTAATATTGCCCCCACTTCCTCTTCCACTTCTCCCAGGTTTTGATGATTATATCACTATTTTTAGTGCATCTATTATTTACCTTTGAAACTGCCTATAACCTTTGATTTTAGTTCCAACATTTTTTAAATATAGATTGAATCACCAATTTGTAAGATAAAAATTTTAAGTTTATCTACCATTATTCCCCCTTCTGCCTCCACGCTCCCACCTCCCAGTCTAGAAATAATACAAAGAGATCCCAAGGACACTTTACCTCGTTTTTCCCAATGGTAACCTTTGCAAAACTACAGTATAATATCACAACCAGAATATTGACAATCTACTGATTTTATTCAGACTTCCCCAGTTTTAGTTAGACTTATTTGTGTATAGGTCTGTGTGTGTGTGTGTGTGTGTGTGTGTACGTATTTAGGTCTAAACAATTTTATCACATATGTAGGTTTGTGTATCCACTATCACAGTCAAGATACAGAATATTTCTATCACCACAAAGATTCCAAGTGTTGCCTTTTTATAACCTTCCATCTCCCTCCTAAACCCCTCAGTCTCTACCTGGCAACCACTAATCTGTTCTCCATTTCTATAACTTTATCATTTTAAGATGTTATGTAACGAAATCATACATTATGTAACTTTTCTGGATTTTCTTTTTTTTGCTGAGCATAATTCTCTGGAAATTCATCCATGTTGTGGCGTGTATCCATACTTTGTTCCTTTTTATTGTGCAGTAGTATTACATGGTATGTCTGAATTACAGTTTGTTTAACCAGTCACCAGCTAAAGGACATCTAGGTTTCCAGTTTTTGGCTATTACGAATGAAGCTACTATGAACATTTGTGTACAGGTTTTCATGTGAACACAAGTTTTCATTTTTCTGGGACAAATGCCGAAGAATGTAATTGCTGGGCAGCTGTATAGTAATTGCATGTTTACTTTTAAAAGAAACTGACAAATTGTTTTCCAAAGTGCCTGTACTATTTTAGATTCCCATTACCAATATATGAGAGATATGATTTCTCCATATCCTCACCAGTATTTGGTATTGTCACTATTTTTTATTATTACTATTTTACCCATTCTGATAGGTATGTAGTGATATCTCATTGAACTTTTAATTTGCTTTTCCCTGATGTCAAACATTTTTTCATGTACTTATTTGCCATCTGTAGATCCTCTTCAGTGGAATGTCTCTTCGTGTTTTTTGCCTGTTTTTCAATTGTGTTGTTCTTTTACTGCTGGGTTTTGAGAGTTCTTTATATATATATAGTACTATTCCTTTATCCCCATGTGTCTGTCAGTTTGTCATACCATGGTGGCTTATGTGTTGCTATGATGCTTGCTAGAAGATATGTCACTGATATTTCAAACACCAGCAGGGTCAACCATGGTGGACAGGATTCAGCTGAGCTTCCAGACTAAGATAGATTAGGAAGGACCTGGTGGTCTACTTCTGAAAAAACTGGTCAGTGAAAACCTCATGAACAGCAGCGGAACATTGTCTGGTATAGCACTGGAACATGAGCCCCTCAGGTGGGAGGCACTAAAAATAAAACTGGGGAAGAGCTGCCTCCTCAAAGTAGAGTCAATCTTAATGATATAGATGGAGAAAAGCTTTTGGAACCTTCACTTGCTGATGTGGCACGACTAAAAATGAGAAGAAACAGCTGCGGACATTCATTACTAATCAGAACATGGAATGTACAAAGTTTGAATCTAGAAAGATTGTAAGTCATCAAAACTGAAATGTGTCACATAAAGATCAATATCCTAGGTATTAGTGAGCTGAAATGGACTGGTATTGGCCATTTTGAATGGGACAATCTTATGGTCTACTAAGCCAGGGATGACAAAAGTGAAGAGGAAAGACATTGCATTCATCGTCAAAAAGAACATTTCAAGATCTATCCTGAGTACAACGCTGTCAGAGACAGAATAATATCCATATGCCTACAAGGAAGACCAGTTAATATGTCTATTATTCAAATTTACACACAACCATTTATGCAAAGATGAGGAAATTGAAGATTTTTACCAACTTCTGCAGTTTGAAATTGATCACACATGCAATTAGGATGCATTGATCATTACTGGAGATTGGAATACGAACTTGGAAACAAAGAAGAAGGATCAGCAGTTGGAAAATATGGCCTTGGTGACAGAAATAATGCAAGAGATTGTGTGATATAATTTTGCAAGACCAATGACTTCTTCATTGCAAATACCTTTTTTCAATAACATAAATGGCAACTCTACACATGGACCTTGCCAGATGGAATACACAGGAAAAGAATTGACTACATCTGTGGAAGAATACCATGGAGAAGCTCAATATCCTCAGTCAGAAGAAGGCCAGGTGCCAAAGGCAGAACAGACCATCAATTGCTCATATGGAAGTTCAAGTTGAAGCTGAAGAAAATTAGAGCAAGTTCATGAAAACCAAAATATGACCTTGAGTATATCCCACCTGAATTTAGAGACCATCTCAAGAGTAGATTTGATGCATTGAACACTAATGAACAAAGACCAGACGAGTTGTGGGATGACATCAAGGACATCACACATGAAGAAAGCAAAAGGTCATTAAAAAGACAGGAAAGAAAGAAAAGACCAAAATGGATGTCAGAAAAGACTCTGAAACTTGCTCTTGAATGTCGAGTAGCTAAAGTGAAAGGAAGAAATGATGAAGTAAAAGAGCTGAACAGAAGATTTCAAAGGGCAGCTCAAGAAGACAAAGTAAGGTATTATAATGAAATGTGTAAAGACCTGGAGTTAGAAAACCAAGAGAGAAGAACATTCTCAGAATCTGTCAAGCTGAAAGAACTGAAGAAAAAAGTCAAGCCTCGTGTTGCAATACTGAAGGGTTCTACTGGTAAAATATTGAACAATAAAGAACGCATCAAAAGAAGATGGAAGAAATACACAGAATCACTGTACCAAAAAAGAACTGGTCAACGTTCAACTATTGCAGGAGGTAGCATATCATCAAGAATCTGTGGCACTGAAGAAAGAAGTCCAAGCTACACTGAAGGCATTGGTGAAAAACAAAGCTCCAGGAATTGACTGAATACCAGTTGAAATGTTTCAACAAATGAATGCAGGCTGGAGGCGCTCGCTCATCTGTGTCAAGAAATTTGGAAGAGAGCTACCTGGCCAATCCACTGGAAGAGATCCATATCTGTGCCCATTCCAAAGAAAGGTGATCCAACAGAATAAGGAAATTATCAAACAATGTCATTAATATCACAAACAAATAAAACTTTGCTGAATATCATCCAAAAGCAGTTGCAGCAGTACATTGACAGGGAACTGCCAGAAGTTCAAGGCAGATTCAAAAGAAGACTTGGAACCAGGGATATCATTCCTAAGGTCAGATGGATCATGGCTGAAAGTAGAGAATACCAGAGAGATGTTTACCTGTGTTTTATTCACTATGCAAATGCATTCAACTGTGTGGATCATAACAAATATGGATAACACTGCGAAAAATGGGAATTCCAGAACAATTAATTGCCTATTTAGTATTCCCCCCACCCCCGCACCCATCCCTGGGAACCAACAAAGATTGTTACTTTTGATGTGAGAACGTTTTCATGGGTTTTTACAATAGAGATCTCATACAATAATTGCACTTTTGTGATTGACTTATTTCACTCAGCATAATGTCCTCCAGTTTCATCCATGTTACGAGATGCTTCACAGAATCATCATTGTTCTTTCTCGTTGCATAGTACTCCATTGTGTGTATGTACCATAGTTTGTCTATCCATTCATCTGTTGATGGGCATCTAGGTTGTTTCTGTCTTTTTGCTACTGTGAACAATGCTGTCACGAACATAGGTGTGCATATGTCTGTTCGATGAAAACTCTTATTTCTCTAGGATATATTCCTAGGAGTGGGATTGCTGGATCAAATGGTATGCCTATTTCTAGCTTTCTGAGGAAGCGCCATATCATTTTCCAAAATGGTTGTATCATTTTGCATTCCCACCAGCAGT
>NW_004444018.1:2404440-2427353 GCF_000243295.1 Trichechus manatus latirostris
TGATCCTGTCTTCCACCATTTCAAATCTGTTCCTCAGCCCTTCTATGACACTGTCCATTTCTGAAATCTTGTTGTTTATCTTTTGGATTTCTAATTGTTGGTTTTGTTTATTTTCTAGTTGTGAATTTATTTTGTCATTTTGTTCCTGCATTATTTTTCTGAATTCTTCCAATTTTTTGTATGTATTTTCCATGAATTTGTCTATTTTGTCCTCATTTTTGTCTGCTTTTTGCTTCAACTCTTGGAGAATTCTGAGTATTAAAGATTTGAATTCCCTATCAGGTAGTTCTAGTGCCTTTTCTTCCACTGGAAGGTCATATGGTGTTTTATTTCGGATGCCTACTGGTACCATCCTGTCCTGTTTTTGTAAATGTTTTGATATCGTCTGCAGTCTTCGGTGCATTCAGTAGTTATTTTTCTTGTTCAATGATTGTAGATTTGTTTGTTTCGTCCCTTTTTTTTAATTTGGTTATGTCAGAGCAGGCGGGCTGTGTGTTCTCTGTTGTTTGCTGGTCAGTGGGCACAATACTTTTTGCCTCCTTCTTCAATTGGTAGGGTTAGTCGCTCAGATACGGTACGGCAGGGCAGGTCTTGCTGAAGAGGAGTTACTGGGATGGGTTGTTTGTGGCACTCACTACAGCCACCAGGGCAGATCGGTAATCAGTGCAGGGCAGGTTCCTGTAGGCCGTGCCAGTGCTGCTTGGTGGTGCAATGTTAAGTGCACAGTGCAGGTAGGCGGGATGTAGGGGGGAGATTGTTATGTGTGGAGCTAAGGTGGATATGGGAAAGAGGAGAGAGGAACAGGAGCCAAAAACATACAAACAAACAAAAAAGAGTGCTAGGGGAGCTTGCTGTTGGAGTGGAGAGTTGAGAGACTACGAAATGGAGAAAAACAAAAATGGGAAGAAGAAGAAAAGAAAAGAATGAATAAATAAAAATCAGATAGGAAAAAGAACAGCAAAGCTCCCAGGGATCCCACCGGTGCAGCTCTGAGGTCTGGGGAAGTTGTTCTCTGGTGTTGCAGTACAGCCTGGCTAGAAGGTGTAGAGTTATTCAGCACCAGGTATTCAGGGAACAGAAAGAGAAGGAAGGTATAGAGGGATGAGAAACTGAGTAATGAAGAAAGACAAAAAGGAAAAAAGAGGGAAAAGAAAACAAAACAAATTTAAAAAAAAAAAGAACAAGAAAAGCCCCCCAAAAAACAGGAAAAAAAGAAAAAAAACCCACCAAAAAAGAAATGACCTCAGGGATCCCTCTGCACTTCTGCACAATCCAAGGGGATAAGTTCCAAGACGCGCAGCACTGCTTGGCCAGAAGGGGCTCCCAACTCAAGAAAAGGAAAAAAAAACAAACAAACAATTCAAAAGAAACAAACAAAAGCCCCGGGATCCCACCAGTGTGGCAGCCCAGACTGGGAAGCAGTTCCACACTCGAACGGAGCTCTGCAGACCTTCAGGAAGAAGCAAAGATGGCACACAAAGCCAGGTATTTGAGTGAAAGGAGGGGGAGGTTTTGAGAGGTAAGGAAGAAATCAAAAGAAGTGGAAAAAAAGCAACAACAAATGGCACTCAGAGAGCCAGCCAGTGCGGGCGGGTGGAATCCAAGTGGCCGGTGCTTGCTGGACAAGAGACTGTGGCCGCGGGAAGCAGAGGAGGCCGAGTGGAGGTGAAGAAGGGTGGGGGGTGGGGAAGCATATATCGCAAATTACCAGAGCTCCACAGCCCCTCATGAAGAAGCCAAGATGGCACACGGAGCCAGGTATTTGAGTGAATAGAGAGGGAGGTGGTGAGAGGTAAGGAAGAAGTCAAAAGAAGCAGAAAAAAAGCAACACCAGCAGCCAACAAATTGCACTCAGAGAGCTGGCCAGTGCAGGCTGGTGGAATCCAAGCCGTCGGTGCTTCCTGGACAAGAGACTGTGGCTGCAGGAAGCAGAGGAGGCTGAGTGGGGGTGAAGAAGAGCGGGGGATGGGAAAGCATATATAGCAAATTACCAGTTGTTCTGTCTCCCGTTGGAAGCTCCGTGAAGCTGCTTTCTCATACCCCCTATTTGCTGGTCTCTCTAGGAGTCCAAGATGGTGGATCCGGGCTGCGTTAGCTAATAGGGGACCTCTTCATGAATCTCTCCTCGCTCTCTGTTCTCTGTCAGTTTTCTCAGTCCATTGGTGCTTGACTGAGTTCTTTGTCTCTTCCTTTGATAATTCAGGGTTTCAGGATTGCTGTTTTCTCTGTTTGGCTTAGTTTTTCGGATCTTTGCTGTGGAGGGACAGCGTGGTGCTTCTGCCTAGAGCGCCATTTTGCCAGAAGTCCAAAGCCCTGATATTTTCAATTGCCTCATATGCATTCAAAAGCTGGACAATGAAGAAGGAAGACCGAAAAAGAACTGACACCTTTGAATTATGGTATTGGCGAAGAGTACTGAATGTACGATGGACTGCCAGAAGAATAAATAATTCTATCTTGGAAGAAGTACAGCTAGAATGCTCCTTAGAAGCAAGGATGGTGAGACTTCTCACATAATTTGGACTTGTTATCAGGGGAGACCAATCCCTGGAGAAGTACACCATGCTTTGTAAAGTAGAGGGTCAGTGAAAAAGAGGAAGACCTTCAATGATATGGATTGACACAGTTGCGGCAACAATGCGCTCAAGCATAACAGCTATTGTAAAGATGGTACAGGACATGGCAGTGTTTGATTTTGTTGTAGATAGGGTCTCTTTGAGTGGGAACCGACTTGACGGCACCTAACAACAATATTCCTTTATCAAATATATGATTTTCAAATATTTTCCTGCAGTCTGTACCTTGTCTTTACAGTCTCTTCATATGAGCTTCTGCAGAGCAAAAGTTTTACATTTTCATGAGGTCCAGTTTATCAATTTTTCCTTTTGTGTATGTGTGCTCTTGATATCAAATCTAAGAAATTTTTGCCTGCTCCTAGATTGGAAGATTTTTTTCCCTATATTTTTATTTTCTAAAAGTTTTATAGGTTTACATTTAAGTTCATGATCCATTTTGACTTAATTTTTTATAAGGCATGAGGAGTCAGTCGAATTTTCATTTCTTCACCTATGGATATCCAATGGCTTTAGCACTATTTGTCGTAAGGAAAAGACTATTCTTTCTTCATTATATTGCTTTTGCACCTTTGCCAAAATCAGTTGGGCATATTTGTATGGGTCTTCTTCTGGGTTCTCTACTCTATTCCATAGATCCATGTGTCTACACTTCTGCCAATACCACACTGTCTTGATTACTGTAGCTATGGGGTAAGCCTTAATATCTGGAAAAGTGACTCCTACTACTTATTCTTCTTTGTCAAGATTGTTTTAACTATTTTAGAGCCTGTGTCTTTCCACATAAATTTTAGAATAAGCTTGTCTATTGGAGCCCTGGTGGTGCACTGGTTAAGAGCTCAGCTGTTAACCAAAAGGTCAGCATGTTCAAATCCACCAGCCATGGCATGGAAACCTTATGGAGCAGTTCTAATCTGTCCTACAGGGTAGCTGAGTCAGAATCAACTCAACAGCAAAGGGTTTGGTTTTGGTTTTTTATGTCTATAGAAACTCTTGCTGACGTTTTGATAGGCACTGCATTAAAATGCTAGATTAATTCAGGGGAAAATTAATACATTTATTATTTTGAGTCTTCTAATTCATGAATACAGTATGTCTCTGCATTAATTTAGTATTCTTTCTTTCATCAGCATTATGTTATTTTCAGCAAACAGATCCTAGATACGTATTGTTAAGCATGTATCTAAGTCTTTACCTTGCAGTGATTGCAAATGGTATTGCTTTTTATTTTGGTTTGCACGTGTTCATTGCTTATAGTATATAGAAATGTGAGTGATTCTTTTCTGTGTTGCTCTTGTATTCTGTAAATCTGATGAAATTCCTATTCGTTCTAGATGTTTTTCTTGTAGATTTCTTGAGACTTTCTACATAGAAAATCATATTATCTGCAAATAGAGACTTTTTTATCTCTTCTTTTACAATCTATATGCCTTTTAATTCTTTTTCTTGCTTCATTTCAGTGGCTAGAACTTCCAGTACTATGCTGAATAAGGGTAGTGAGAACAGGCATCGTGCCTTATCCTTAATCTTAGGGAGAAAGCACTCAGCATTAACAAGGGGAATAATCCAAAAATGGGCTCCTGTTCTATCCTGGGCTCTTGTCAAGGGAGCAAGAGTGACTCCATCTTGACCCATATATAAGCTCTCTGCAGAACTTCCCGCTCAGGCTTTGCAAATGAAGATGTGCTGGTAGATTATTCTCATATTTTCCAGGAAAAAAGGTGCACCCAAGAGCAATTTGTGGTTAGCCGATTCGCAGAAGATGCCCTCAATGACCCTCCATGCTGATACTCTGTACTTTCCCATTACTCAGTTCTAACCAACCCACGTATCAACCAATGCAGATGAGTTTAGCTGTACCCCAGCCTCCTGCAGATTAACTCAGCCTATGAAAACAGCTTTAACTGTACCCCAGCTGCCTGTGGTTTTTGCCTTTATGAAACCTTGTCGTTCCGCACCTCAGAGGAGCAGTCTATCTTACACTATAGGATTCACCACCTCCCCAACTTAAGTTGTTTGTACCCTCAATAAATTTCTCTTTAAATTTGAATTTTTCAGAGTCCGAGTTTTACTGTTACACAGCATTCCTACCATTAAGTGTGATTTGAGTTGTAGGTTTTTTGTAGATGCTCTTTATCAAGTTGAGGTAATTCCCCTCCATTCCTAACTTACTGAAAAATTTTATCATGAATTTATGTTGGATTTTGTCAAATGCTTTTTCTGCCTCAATTGATATGATCACATGATTTTTCTTATTTAGCTTATTAATATGGAGGATTACATTGACTGATTTTTTAATGTTGGACCAGCCTTGTATACCTTCAACACGGTATATAACTATTTTTATATATTGTTGGACTCAGTTTGCTAATATTTTATGGAGAATTTGTACATCTAAGTTTAGAAGAGCTATTGGTCTGTAATTTTCTATTTGTACTGTCTTCATCTGGTGTTGGTATCAGAGTAAGTAGATCTATCCTATTTTGTCCAGACTGGAAGTCTCTGATCACATTTTTTTTTTAAGTTCTATTTTATTACCTGTAGGTTTCTGTTTTGTCACTACTGTTTATTTTTATCTTTCCCCTTTCTTACTGTAGGATTTCCTTTAATGCCTGGTGATTCTTATTTTTCTATTCATAATAAAGTATGGGGGATCAGGAAGTAGATGGAGCTTGTCTGCTTCACTTTACAATATGTATGCAGTAAGCAAACCATCAGTAGATAAAATTGTATTCATAACTTTCTCAAGGACTGAGGGCTGTTGGAATATTCAGAGAGGGGGAACAGAGCAGAGATGCTGTGCTGAGAGTACAAACAAGGACAGCTGCTGATTAGAAGGAAGGTGATACTAGCCGCAAAAGCTCCAAGAGGTATGAACCACAGTAGGTAAAATGAAGAGGAGATGTGAGAAGTAACTATTTGCAATTCTTATGTCCAACCAACTAAGATGACTCAGGCTCATCTTTCAAATATAGTTATTTTGGCAAATTATGTTGGCTAAATTTCCTTTATAGCAGGACTACACTTAGCCAAGAAAATAAGACTTCTCAAATATGACCTTGAATGTGACATTGTATGAAAGAAACACTTGTAAACTATACCCTTGGTTCATCCTGCTTTTTGAGAAGAGAAAGCTTTTTTTAATTTGTTTTTTCAATATGTTTCTTTTTTTTTTTAAATTGTACTTCAGGTGAACGTTTACAGAACAAATAGTTTCTCATTAAACAGTCAGTACACATATTGTTTTATGACATTGTGTTAACAACCCCATGACATGTCAATCCTCTCCCTTCTTGACCTTTTTTTTTTTTTTTTTGGTGAAAATATACATAGCCAAAGATACACCATTTCAAAAATTTCTACATGCACAGTTCAGTGACATCGATTACGTTCTTCCAGTTGTGCTGCTATTCTCACTTTAGATGAAGGTTTACAGAACAAAATAGTTTCTCATTAAACAGTATACATGTTGCCCTATGACAGTGTTTAACAACCTCACTGCATGTCAACACTGTCCTTACTCAACCTGGTGTTCCCTATCACCAGCTTTCCAGTCCTCTTCTGCCTTCTAGTCCTTGTCCCTGGACTGCTGTGCCTCATTGGCCCCATTTGGTTTATGGGGCTGTCCAATCCCCGACTGAACGGTGAACCTTGGAAGTGACTTCACCACTGAGCTAAAAGGGTGTCTGGGGGCCATACTCTCGGGGTTTCTCCAGTCTCTTTCAGGCCACTAAATCTAGTCTTTTTTGTGTGTGTTAGAATTTTGTTCTACATCCTTCTCCAGCTCTGTTCAGAACCCTCTGTTGTGATCCCAGTCAGAGCATTCAGTGGTGGTACCTGGGCACCGTCTAGCTGTACTGGACTCAGTCTGGTGGAGGCCTTGGTAGCTATGGTCCATAGTCCTTCGGACTCATCTTTTCCTTGTATCCTGTTCTCTTCATTCTCCCTTGCTCCTAAAGGGATGAGACCAGTGGAGTATTTTAGATGGCTGCTCACAGGTTTTTAAGACCCCAGACGCTACTCACCAAGGTAGAACGTGTTATGCCACTTGAGCTAGATGTTCCCCAAGACCATGGTCCCCACGGCCCTCCGCCCAGCAATTCAGTCCCTCAGGGAGTTTGGATGTGTCTAGAGAGCTTCCATGACCTTTCCTTGTACAAGTTGTGCTGGTTTCCCCAGTATTGTGTACTGTCTCACCCTTCACCCAAGATATCACTTATCTATTGCCTATTTAGTATCCCCCCCCCACCCTTCCCATCCCTCTTAACCAACAAAGATTCTTATTTTTCGTGTGTAAACTTTTTCATGGGTTTTTACAATAGAGGTCTCACAATATTTGTCCTTTTGTGATTGACTTATTTCACTCAGCATAATGTTCTCCAGTTTCATCCATGTTATGAGGTGCTTCACAGATTCATCATTGTTCTTTCTCGTTGCATGGTACTCCATTGTGTGTATGTACCATAGTTTGTTATCCATTCATCTGTTGATGGGCATCTAGGTTGTTTCTGTCTTTTTGCTATTGTGAACAATGCTGCCATGAACATGGGTGTGCATATGTCAATTCAAGTGACGAATCTTATTTCTCTAGGATATATTCCTAGGAGTGGGATTGTTGGATCCTATGGTATTTCTATTTCTAGCTTTCTATAAGGAAGCGCCATATCATTTTCCAAAATGGTTGTATCATTTTGCATTCCCACCAGCAGTGCATAGGAGTTCTGATCTCCCCGCAGCCCCTCCAACATTTGTTATTTCCAGTGTTTTTGATTCGTGCTAGTAATGCCAGGGTGAGACGGTATCTCACTGTGGTTTTAATTTGCATTTCTCTAATGGCTAGTGATCGTGAGCATTTCCTCATGTGTCTGTTGGCTGCTTGAATGTCTTCTTTGGTGAAGTGAAGAGAAAGCTTTTTATTGTAAAACCATTTAAACCTCAGAAAATGACCTAACATGTGTAACTGAATCTTTTAGGTCAGATTCCCCTGAAGCATAGTTTGAGGCAGTGATTTGTGTGTACGTGATCAATTGAGGGAGTGCTCATGAGCAGAAGCTCTGTAAGAGAGGAGTGAAGCAGGATAGGAAAGGGGTAAGAACTGAGCAAGGATGTGGTCTCTCACCCACAGGGAATCTGGAGCATAAATTGTACCACAGAGTTGTACTCCCTTGAGGAAGGGCTGGCCTATTATACTCTTGCATCATTCAGCCATCGGCTATGGGCCTCCCTGGGGTGGAGGATGATACTTATGTTTCTTTCAAATAAATGCAATTTATGCAGAGAAGAAGCTCATATGTGAGCTATTACAGACAAAGTTCACAGCAGCCTGCTAAAGAGGATCTGGCTAGGTACCAAAACAGTGTCTAACACAATCCGCCCCTTGAACTGCTCGAATCCACTTGCTTCTCACAATCAGTTCATTTCATCCAGCATGCAGGCACAGCTACTCTAGGATTCTAGGACCACAGTTCCTAGGGAAATTTACAAGAGGGCAATCTGTGGAACAAACCACAGTTCTTAGCATTACAGATGGACTGAGACCATAACTGATATTATTATTCCTGTCCTCTATCACCCAGTCTAGATTTCTTTCACTCTCAGCTCACACTTCTGCTATTCTAGGTGGCTCGCCATCAAGGGTGACCCAGATCCTCATCACTGAGGAGCCTCAGGCCCTTATAAGGCCTTGAGACCTTGATATGTCCATTTATAGTTAAAAGTGAACAAAGGAGCACCAAGACGGTACTTTAATGCCAAACGTATTCTTCCCTGCCCCATTATGTAGCGGCAGTCCTACTACTGAAGATGATCAGGAACAACGACCTCTGCCAGTGTGGTAACTCCTTTCTGTGGCTGCTGATCTACTGGCTCAAGGAGTTCAAATTGATCATGCAGCAGCCTTATCTTTAAGTTGAGAGAGACTCTGGTGTCCTCTAGTAAAAGAGCTCCTCTCCCTGCCCCCTCATACTGGAAACTGAGACTACTAGGCTGACAGAGTCTAAAGTTGTGGGGATGGGAAGCACAAACTCCCCAAGTTCTCTAGGAGTTATGAAAAGCAGGGCCACTTCTACTTTCACCCTTTGGTTCCCAGACCCATGTATTCTACCTCCCAATAACTCAGTCCCATATAATGGCTACCTCTTCACTTGTGTTTTGACATTCTGAGAGCCAACAATACTTAGATGTTGTTGTTAGATGCTGTCGAGTTGGTTCTGACTCACAGCAAACCCATGTACAACAGATCAAAACACTACCCGGTCCTGTGTCATCCTCCCAATCATTGCTATGTTTGAGCCCATTGCTGCAGCCACTATGTCAATCCATCTTGTTGAGAGAAGACCTTTTTTCACTGGCCCTCTACCTTGACCCTCTACTTTACCGAGGGAAATGGGAAGGAGGAGTGTCTCAGGCTAGATTACCCCAGAAACAGACCCTGAGACAAGGGTCTGAGTGTAAGACGTTTATTTGGATGATGATCACAGGATATCTCTGTAGGGGAGTGTGGAAGTGAAACAGGGAAGAGAAGAAAGCAAGCACATATACATTAATAAAAAGATTACTGCTGTTAGCAACTTCGAATCAATCCCAATAGGGACCTGTAGAGAGAGTGTGGAACTTATCTGAGAGGTTCACACCTAAGGGGCAAGAAGCTTGAGTATTTATTCTCCACCTCCCACCCATAATTTGCTGGAGGCAACTCTTCAGCTCTGCCATTCAGCCCTGCGTGTGGGTGAGAGAGAGCCCTCAGGTGCAGAGCTGCAGATGTTGGCAGTAGAATGCTGGTGGCATATCTGGGAACAGTGAATGCCAAGGGGATGTGGTGGGGACACTGGGAGTATCTACTATAGGTAGGTACACTAAATGCAATGGAATTAAGTTTCTACCACCCTATGGAACAGAGGATTATAAAAGATATTTAGCCTGAGTTACTTAAGGGGAAAGAAAGTTAAGATTTCTTATATGCCAGGTTTTGTGGTTTGACATTTATATGCCTTGCAATTGAATTCATACTTCACTTTGATATGAGAAAATCAGCTCAGAATGTTGCCATATATCACACCAGAGCCATGAGGAAAAGGATTGCTCTGGAGTTGAGAAGTTAAATATAGTTCCCAGTGGGCCTCATTTCTCCCCTGATAAAAAGGTAAACACCTAATTCCAAGGAGTTTAGTTTCTGTAAAAAGTATTAAAGTTCTGGGGTAAGAGGAACTATAAAATGACAATTTGCTGGTAAAGAAACACAAACGGTACATATCAGAACTGCATTAGCCAAGACCCTGTAATTACAGATATTTAATAAAATTAATTTAATGGCCAATAATCTGAGATTTTAAAAGCACATGTGAGGATCAAATAAAATGGAATAAAAGCAGAGTCCATTTTAGACTTTTAAAGAAATTATGGACTAATGATTTCTGCAACAACCTCATAACAAAACAGTCCCAGACCTCATAACACTCTGAACTGAGTCTCTGAAACTCTAAGGCAAACCAGATGCAGAATATTCCATGCTTAAGGATACAACAGTAATTTTAATTTACTTATTTGAGAGGAGTAGGCATAAAGAATTCCAACAAAGACAGCATGATAGTACAGTGTAATGGACATAAGATCTGAGTCTAAAGAGCTGCATTTTGATACTAGCTTTAGCACTTTTAACTAGGAAAACTTGAGAAAGTTTCTGAATTTTCTTGAGCATATCTTCTCACTAAAAGTAGCAGCAATACCTTTTTCTACATATTATTGCAGGGTTACTTTAACTGAGATAATGCATATGAAAGTACTTTGTAAACCACACATGCTCAACATAATTAAGATCTTAGTTTATGTTTTAATGATAAAGGTGCAGTGCAGAGAAAATACAATGAAAATTTCATACCATGCAATTAGAAAGCAAAGATGGATGCTAGGTACCCGTTGCCGTCAAGTCAATTCCAACTCATAGTGATCCCATAGGACAAAGTAGAACTGCCCCATAGGGGTTCCAAGGAGCAGCTAGTGGATTCAAACTACCAACCTTTTGGTTAGCAGCCAAGCTCTTAACCAGTGCTCCAGCAGCAGGGCTCCCAGATACTAGGTAGTAAAGGAAATTTTGTGCAAACCATTGAAAGAGGAAATTTTGTCTGAATCACTACGGTAGACACTTCCAGTGCCTTCTTCTCCTGGACATAAGAGAGGATTACCTTTCCCTGCACCCTTGCAGTTGGGCAGAACTACGTGACTAGTTCTAGGTCAATAGGCTGCTAGCAAAAGTGATGTCTAACACTACTGGGCTAAAATTTTATTTGCCAGCACAGCTGCCTGCAGCATTCTCTTCCTCTGCCAAGGTGACCAAGAAGGCCTCAGTTGAGATGGTGGGACCAAAATAGCAAAGCAGCCTGGATAACTGAGTTACTAAATGGAAGATCATTGCCCTGGAGAGTCGGCTGGACCCACAGTAGATTTTGCACGAGCAGAAAATAAACCTCTATGTGACATTTTTTTGTTTGTTAATTGATTTTGAGTTTGTTACTGCAACATAACTCAACCTACCCTGATTAATCACTATGAATATTATCACAGCCTTCTAAGTTCGTAGGTATGACAGCCACAGAGTTCTGCACATATTTAACTTTGAGGGTCTGAACCTCATAAATCAAAACCAAACCTGCTGCTGTCGAGTCAATTCCAACTCATAGCGACCCTGCAGGACAGAGTAGAACTGCCTCATATGGTTTCCAAGGAGCGGCTGGTGGACTTGAACCGCCGACCTTTTGGCTAGCAGCCGTAGCTCTTAACCACTGCGCCAACAGGGCTCCTTGAACCTTGTAAATGCTGTCAGTCAACAATTTTTTTGTGTATTATCCAAACCTTTTCATTCACTAACTTCTCTTTAGGCTTCATCTTACAATGCTGCAAAAAATTGGTCTGTTTAGTAAATTCAATAAAATCATTCCTTTCCTTCACTCACAAGTGTTCTTATACAACCACGTTCACAGAGTCACTATGGAATGTTTCCACTTTCCCATATTTGTTTTATATTATTTATTAAATATGTAGCATAATGTGCCTGGCTAATTGTACTGTGGTTTCCAAACAAGAGGGTGGAGATGATTTTGTCATTAATTATTTATGATTCCACATTCTTTCAAAAGGATTTGAGATACAAACGATGAGTTATTCTATTTCCTGAACTGGTGTTATTTCACAGCAAACCACATTGCTATGAACCCATCACAAAAGATTAGGATTAAGTACAATGGCATTGGACATGTCCTTTTATAAATAGTGCAAAAAAAAAATGGATTATAGGTCAATAGAAAAAATACCCAGATGGATGTCTCTACCATTTCCATAAAATCTCCATGACTTTGGGTAAAATATATTCTATTGCTATTTCTATATCTATAAAATTGGAAAAGTGTTGCCCGTTCCAAACAAACTATATTAGGGAAGACAGGTGACACTGGGTAAGGGGAACTCATATAAGAAAAGATCCCCAAGAGCTTTTAGCTCATTAGAAAAGAGGCAACGGTGACTTGCAAAGTAAAATTATATACATATATATATACAAAATTTAAAATTGCAATGGTTTATTAAGTATATATTTGATTTTTAATTTTTCTTTCATTTTTAAAGAACTGATTGGAAAAGAATAACCACCAGCTGGAGTGGAGAGGGGTCAGGGGATGGATTTCTAAAAAGGATACTCTATTAAACAAAAAACAACCTCACTACCTTCTAATATATGGGGGTTTGGCGGTTTGGAGTTTTGTCTATGACCCCCACTTATGGTAAAGACTAACGTAGTGTTCGTCAAAGTGTGGTGCCTGGACCAGCATCAGCATCACCTGGGAACTTGTTAGAAATGTAAACTTGGCCCCAGCCAACCTACTGAATCAGAAATGCTGGGAGTGGGGTGAGGCTATCTATTATAAGAAGTCCTCCCAGAGATCCTGACACATTCCAAAGTTTGAGAAACTGGACTAAAGGGTCCTCTCTTAGAAATCTGCAAAAACACCTATAAGACCTTCTCCGGAGTCCCTGGATGGTGTAAACAGTTAACACTCTCACCTGCTAACCAAAAGGTTGGAGGCTTGAGTCCATCCAGTGGTGCCTCAGAAGAAAGCCCTGGCAATTTACTTCCGAAAAAGCAGCCATTGAAAACCCTATAGAGCACAGTTCTACTCTGACACACATGAGGTCACCATGAATCGTAGTTCGACTTGACGTCAACCGGGTTTTTTTCAGACTTTTTCTAACGTGGAGGAGAATGTATATTTTCTGATTCTCTCAGATCCAGATCTGACACATTAAATTTCAGAAATGGAGGTAGTTTTTACGTTTAAGTAGAAAACCCTTGAAAATATACGATTTATAGGGGAAGTGCTGACACCATCTTAACCATAGCATTGCAAATGGCGATGCTATAATTAAGCTTCGATCGCCTTTGGAAAAAAAGAGGGAGAGAGCACAAGAAGAAGGAGGTTACTGTTCAATGAACTGCTCTGTCATTTGCCGCAGTGATTCTTAATTGTGTCTCATTATGGCAAGATGATCATGACTCTCCTTGTCTGTCTGATTTAGAGACCACTAAAAGTGTCTTGTAACACGCAGCCGTCTCCTTTGCAACAGTCCTTTGGCTCTCACCCTCATTACTCAGAATCTGTCCAATTATTTGTCATTAAAGTAATAAAAAGGACTGCAGCAGAAAATGTGGGAGGTAGCTGTTGGAGGTCTGCCTGGGGAGGAAGAAAAAATGCAAACTGTTTTCAAGGCACTGGGAAGGTGACATCGTTAATTAAGTGTTAGGGAATATGCAAATCAGTCTCACTCTCAAGAGACTGTAATAAAACTGAGAAAACATTATTATCACTGCAAGTAAGAGAAGGCCGTGTTACCCCATCTGGAAGACTGTGTCATTTTCTGGTGGTGACTCAAGCAAGGAGGGGAGAGAGCTGGGAAAGAGATGAAGAAGGTGGAGTTGTTCAGGGCCATTGAGTGTGCTCAGCCTGTTCAGAGTTCAGAATTAAGGTGTCAACACCGACGGCCTGTAGATTACAACTTTTAATGAGGGATGTTTGTCTAATCACAGGATTTGCACACCCAATTTCCTCTGCAAAATGACTTACAACTCATCAGCAGGCAGTGTTTTTGTAGGTTAAAGGAAGGGGAGAGTAAGTGAAGGGAAGGCTGGCAGCTTGCATAGTAGGCATCTTGGGTGTTGTTCTAAAGGCGGTAATGAAGCAAAGCACTCACAGGTACGTGGGCACGCACTTATTTATTAAAAATATACTGATAACAAGCAGAGGCCTCTAGCCTTTGCTCTAGCTGAAACTTCTACCTGGAATATCTTTCCTCTAGCCTTCCTCCATCTTGATAACTTGTCCAACTCCTCTCCTATCTTTTGAAGTTCATCCAGTTGTCAACAAGTTCACTCCAATTCATGGTGACCCAATGTGTGTCAGAGTAGAACCGAGCTCCATAAGGTTTACAAGGCTGTGACCTTTTGGAAGCAGCTAGCCAGGCCGTTATTCTGAGGCACCTCTGGATGAGTTTGAACTGCCAAACTTGCAGTTAGTAGCCAAGGGCTTAACCATTTGTGCCATCCAGGGACTCCTTTTGAAGTTCATAGTAGGGGTTAATTCCTCATGCAAACTACCCCTGATTCCCATCCCAAATAAATACACCAAAGTAAAAACAGTGTGCTTGCTCTGAAAACACAGCTTCGAGACAAGTTCTCTTGCCTCCCTGTTCCATCCAGTTTGCATATTTTTATATAAAACCTTCCTACATGAAAATATTGGACCCACACTTGAGCTTAGAGGTTCCCAGACTGACTTGAATTTGATCACAAGTGAGTCTTCCTCAATAACCTGCAGGAAATGTCATCTTGTGTACTGTAACAGTTAGTTACTGCTGCTTAACAAATCGCCCTGAAATTTAGATGCTTACAAGTTGAGCTCATTCCTTATAGCTGTTTGTACTTCCTTCCAGCATGGTGACTGTATTCCAAGAAAGAGCATTTCATGAGGAAGGAAGCAAAAGCTGACAGTCTTTTTAAGGCCTGGGCTTAGAAGTCTTAGACTATCAGTGCAGCTGCATTCTATCGGTCAAAATAATCAGAAGACCAACTCAGATTTAAAGGGCAGAAAAATAAATTCCAGTTCTCAACAGAAGAATGTCATGAACATAAAGAAAGGGAAAAATTGTTGACAGATCTCTTTGGAGGCCAGTTACTACAGCCTTCCTTCCTCTACCCCACCAGTAGAACTTCTGTGTATGGTTGCACGAGCGTGTCTGGCTGAGTGGGTGAGTAAGGGTTGATATCCAGCTTGTGCTCCACTTGCCAAGCTGTGTGCCTTGGTTTGAGCAGGCTGGATCTACTCAGGGGAAGGGGTGCCTTTTCCACGTTTGCCCTACGGAATAATGGTAGCTCTGTCTACCAGCAGATCAACCAGTTGGCACTTCCGCTATCGACATTCACCAAAACCAAGATTGTTAGCACAGAGATCTTATAAATGAGCAAAAAGAATGTTGGTCTTGAAGTCAGAGGTCCTTGATTTGAGACTTGCATCAGCTGCTTACTAGGTAAGTGGACCTAGATAAGTCACTTAGCTCTCTGTGATAGTTTCTTCATCTATAGAATAGTGATGAAAATTCTTGCCCTTTCTTACCCTCACAGTGTGATGGGGGTCAAGTATCATACATGTAGGACTGGAGACCTGGTGGCACAGTGGTTAAGAGTTCAGCTGCCAACCAAAAGGTCAGCGGTTTGAATCTACCAGCCACTCCTTGGAAACTCTTTGGGGCAGTTCTACTCTGTTCTGTAGGGTCGCTATGAGTCAGAATCGACTCAACAGCAACAGGTTACATAAATGGGAGACTTTGTCTAGAAAGTATGCTCACTTCTACCTATTTTTGCTGGTGCCAGTCCCCCATCTTCATCTAGAGACTGGACACACAGACCCAAAGACCAAGAAACATTGGGCCAAAGAAATCTCACTACTAGGAACTATTCTAACTAGAGGGAAAGAGTAAGAAGTCATCTTTTTGTGATGACAAGAGCTTCATGTTGGAGCAAAAATGATCAGGTATCATCACCTCTGTACCTCATTAGCTGGGTCCTCTCAATTATCAAACATAGGGGCCTAAAAATCAGTCCTCAAGATACAACATTTGGCCTCTATTCATCTGGAGCAAAAGAAGAAGGAAACCCAAGAAGCAGAGAAGCAACTGGACTATAGGACTAATAGCCTCCATGAACCACTATTTCCTCTAACATGAGACCAGAAAAACTAGGTGGTACCCAGCTACCATTACTGAACATCTTGATCAAGGACACAATAAATGGATTCTAATAGAAAGGGGAAAAAATATGAAACAGAGCTTCGAATTCCCAAAGTATTCAGACTTCCTGGACCCACTGAGGCTGGAGGAACTGCCGAGACTATTGCACTGGGATAACCTGCAAACCTTGAAATGAAACTATCCCCTAAAGTCATCTTTAAACAAACAAACAAAAAGAAAAAAAATTAGCTCAAAAAGTAAAAGATGTCATTCTTAAGTATTGCACTTAAAAAAAAATTATATGAGATCAAAGGGACAACAGTAACTCTAAAGCTGAAGTTTAGGGGGCAGTGAGCCTAAATTAATGGGGGGAAGCAACTAGAGCAGAAATACTAAGAATGTTGACACAATGTGAAAGATGTAACCAATGTCACTGAACAATATGTATAGAAATTGTTAAATGGAAGCATGTTTTGATGTGGATACTTTCACCAAAAACAAAATAAAATAAAATTTTTACAAATGTTCAAAAAAATCAGTCCTAGTTCCTAGTCCTATATGATTCTATATTTATTTTCCAGAGCTCTCTAATGGGAAGAATATTCTTTGCCCACTTTAAAAGAGCACAATGCATGTGGAAAATACAAAGCACCAGTTAAATGATGGATAATTACCAAGCGCACATTGACATTATGTAACACACTCTGGTGTGTTTCTGCGCTGCGATTCATTGGACTGCATCAATCTGATGACCAAATAATGAATTACAGTCCATTTATGAAAGCACTGTGTATTTAATGCTAACATCCTCCTACGTCCTCCTAGTACCTTGACCATGACAACACATGCAAACACAAGGTGGGGCTGAATTTTGTAACTAATGAATATGCTTTTCAGATCAATGCCTCCAAGAATAATTTTTTTTTTAAAGTAAAAAGAAAGTTTTATTTGGCATATATTCAAAAGGACAAAAGTGGGAAGCGGACAAGCATGCTGCCAGAGCTAGAATGTCTGCCTGAATCCAAAGAATATCACAGAATAGACAAGAGTGGGAAAACGGACAAGCATGCTGCCACAGCCATGTCTGCCCAAGTCCAAACAAAAAAAAAGAATAAGCAAAAAGGGGAAAAAGCAAAAACAAACACCCAAAGCAATGACTGCCCGAGTCAAAAAAATATGGCAGAAAAGGAAAAAATGGGAAAAAAGAAAACCACACTGACACAGCCACAACAGCCAGAGACCCAAGAAAAGTTACAGAGCCACCAGAACATAACAACATAACAAAAGAGATACAATCAGGGAAAACAGCCATGAATCAAAGAGTGGCCACAACAAACAAACGTACACGTTGAATCCTCCTCCACCTCCAAGCCCAGACATATGATTGTAACCTTACCGAAAAAAAAATCATACACAAGGTGATAAGTGAACACAAGGACACACCCAAGAAGGTGAAAGCACAATCCAACTAGCAACCCTAGAAAACACAAGGCAAACAAAGAAACTCAGAAACAACACAACCAACCCAACACACAGCCAGACACAAGAGACATGTGTAGACAAACCAAGCAACCCCAACGAAGAGCCACACTTACCACAAGCAACAAGAGAGGCACCACACACCAGCCCACTCACAGCCTAAAAAGGAGGCAACAGAAACAACACACTAATTTCGAACTTGTAGCTTCCAGAACTGTGAGATAATAAATTTATCTTGTTTTAAGCCATTCAATTTGTAGTACTTTGTTATGGCAGCCCTAGAAAACTAGTAGAGTCATATTTATTACCTTTTATTAATAATAAGCTGCTACTTACTACTTGCCAAAATCTTTGACAAGTATATTATATATATTTTCTTCTTTAACCCTCACAGAAAACCCGGTAAAGCAGGTATTCCTATTCCTGTTTTACAGATGAGAAATTTGAGACTAAGCAGCTACCTAGCCTTTCCAAGGTCATTCAGAAAACAAGTGCCGGGACTGGGGTTCAAATCCAGATCCACCTGCCTCCAAATCCCACGTTTGTAAACAGTCTGTTATATAGCTCTCGCTTTTAGAAAATACTGTTAGTTGTTCTAGTAAACTTCTGATGGATTTGCAACTCCATGCTTTTTTGTACCAAAGGACTTAACAAATCCCAGTCAGTCCCATTACTTCACCGCCTTGGGCTTTACCTCTCATCTGCATTTCAGCAAGTGAATGGCTGAGTCTCAGGCTTCCCAAACTCAAATACAGAAAATACTTCACAGAATCAGATCAAAAACCCATTGCCGTCAAGTCGATTCTGACTCACAGTGACCCTATAGGACAGAGTAGAACTGCCTCATAAGGTTTCCAAGGCTGTAATCTTTATGGAAGCAGACTGCCACATTTTTTTCCCTGCAGAGTGGCTGGTGGGTTTGAACTGCTGACCTTTTGGTTAGCAGCTGAGCACTTAACCGTTGCGCTACCAGGGCTCTTTCATAGAATTAGAGGATATCTCAAATGTGCCAGCCCATTTGGGTGGCCTTTGTTTTAACTCAAGTTCACTCTCGACCAGACTCAGTAATTTGTAATATCCCAGAACAAATAAAGGAGCCCTGGTGGCACAACAGTTAAGTGCTCGGCTGCTAACTGAAAGGTTGGTGTTTCAAACCGACCCAGGGGCTCCTCAGAAGAAAGACCTGGCGATCAGTTCCTATAAAGATTACAGCCTGGAAACCCTATGGGGCAGTTCTACTCTGTCACATGCGGTTGCTACGAGTCGAAATCGACTCAACAGCGGCAAACAACGACCGAACAAAATCAGAAAAAATAAATCCAACTTCAGAACAAAAGCATTGGCAAGTTGATGCTAATTTTACTAACTGATTTTAAGGAGATAGAGAATTCACATCACATAGTAGATAGCCATAATTTAGTACAACAATTTTATTAGACATCTTTGTATCCCCAAATTTCCCTCCCCTTTATCATTCAGTTTATGACTTCTTCCCTACAATCTCAAGTCCCTTTTATGCCCCTGATGAATTTAGTTCTTCCCTCAGTTTGTCTACCGAGCTCAGTAAAATAAGACAAAATAAGACATTGCAGTCTCTCTCTTTCGAAAGGAGAGTTGCCTAATAAACAACAATTTTGATTTCTTCTCTCTCACATAAAGCAGTGACAATATCAACGCATTCCAGAAGGAAAATCTGCATTTATTGAGTACCTGATATAGATTTAGAGGCTTTCATATAAACAAATAAAAATTAAAATACGAGATAGATGTTATCGTCCTCATATTTACATAGGATGGAACTGAATCTCTTGATTTGTTTGCATCCATATAGTGATTAAATAGAAGAACCAAGTTAGGACTCCATCCACATCAATTTTGCTTAGCCTTCGCTGAGTGGCTCAGCACAAAGTCCCCTGTAGACACTCAAAAATAGTCATTGACTAAATTTATACTTAGTGCAAATGAATTTAAGCCTGCACTAGGGTATTTCACTCAAGACCATCATTTCAACAACTAGATGAGTACTTAAGGACAGTTAAAAAAATATCTGTGACCACAAGGGATAAATTGTGTAAGTCATTTGGTGTACAAAAATGTTTTTGAATCAATCTGGAAGCCAGAATTTCAAGGTGAAAGAAGTAGAATGCATTTTACATGCCCAGAATAAAGGGGGAAACGTAGTCCTGATTTCTGATAATTCTGAGGAGGAACAGTTATCTCTGGCCTTTTCCTATCACTGATAAAGAGACAAATTCTGCTCCCCTTCTTAAGACACTGAAATAAGAGTTTTGCATCTTACCAAGACAATGTGGCAGAGAATGCTGTGTGTCCATCAATCCCTGTTTCCTTTTCCTCCTGGGAGCAGAGCTGGGCAATATTTCTCAGCCTCCCATGGGAATGAAATCCAGCCAATGGAATGTGGGCAGCAGGGATATCTGCCACATCTAGGTTTGATGCACAGTCACCTTCCATGCAAGCCTCCACACTAGCGATTCCCCTTGAAGAATTTAGAGGTTGGCAGGCCATAAGATGGAGAGAACATATATTTCTGAATATCTTAGCTTAAATTCCCCTTAAAGAATAGCCAGAAAGGGTGTAAGTACTTTATTTGGACAGCGATCCAAGGAAGCAGGATGAGGAAGCAGGAAGAGTCAGGCAGGGGTGAAGGAAACCATTATAAGGATGACCTATTCAAGCCTCTGCTATGAGCAAAGGGAATGTAATCCTCTGAGATCTCCTGTGATGCCTACTGATGCCTCCCAGGACTGTCTGTCCAAAGGCTGGGATGGGACAGCTCCCATCTCCCATGGGCCAAGGGTTGCCCTCAGAGATATTAATCGCCCTGCCCTTCTAAACGGTACATGTACCAGTGTTGAGTAAGCTACTCCTGTACCTGCCTGAGAACCATGAGGTTCAAGGAGCCCCTGGGAGAGAATGACGAATGTGATGTATGCTGGCGGTGAGCCGCTGCCAGGAGGAATTGTTCTTCCCCATTGTATTAGTCAGGGTTCTCTGGAGAAACGGAATCAACAGGATCATATAAAACCAAACCAGTTCCTGTTGAGTCGATTCCAGCTCATGGAGACCCCATGAGCAGAGCTGAGCTCCATAGGTTTTCAAATGGCTGATTTTTCAGAAGTAGATCAACAGGGTTTTTTCTCCCAAGGCCCCTCTGGGTGGAACCATTTGCCCAACCCAGGGACTCTATTATATATGTGTAGATACAGATACAGATATAGACATGCTGTTGTTAGGTGCTATCCAGTCTATTTTCAACTGTCCCATGGGGTTTTGTAAACTGTAATCTTCACGGGAGCCGATTGCCAGGTCTTTCTCCTGAAGAGCCACCAAGTGGGTTCGAGCCACCAACCTTTAAGTTAGCAGCCAAGCGCTTAACTAGTGTGCCTCTAAGTCCCCTTAGATACAGACATATCTATCTATATAGATTTATCTCTGTCTGTATATACAGACACAGAAAGAGAAAGAAAGAGATATATTTTAAGGAATTGGCTCACACGATTGTGGAGGCTAACGCCATTGCTGTAGGGTCCATTCTGACTCATAGTGACGCTATAGGACAGAGTAGAACTGCCCCATATGGTTTCCAAGGTTGTAATTGTTACAAAAGCAGACTGCCACATCTTTCTCCCATGGAGGGTTCAAACTGCCAACCTTTTGGTTAGCAGCCGAGTGCTTAACCACTGTACCACCAGGGCTCCTTTTGTGGAGACTGGTAAGTCCAAAATCTGTCAGCCAGAAAAGTGGAAACTCTAGCAGTCTTGAGTCTGAAATCCATAGGGCAGGCAGCAGACTGGAAACTCCAGCAGGATTTCTATATTACAATCTTGAGGCAGAATCCTTCTCCTCTTGGAAACCTCAGTTTTGCTCTTAAGGCCTTCAACTGATTGGATGAGGCCCACCCACTTTATAGAGGACAATCTTCTTTATTTAGAGTCAGATGATTGTAAATGTTAATAACATCAACAAGAAACCTTCACAGCAACATCTAAACTAATGTTTGACCAAACAACTGGGCACCATAACCTAACCAAGTTGACACATAAAATTAACCATCGCACCCGTGACAGTCGGAAATCAGGAACGAGACCCAAATGATGCAGGCTGGGGCTCTCATGTGTCTGCTGAATGATGTGTGCAGCAGGGCACCCCCACCCCAGCCCAGCCCACAGCGGATCAGGACATGAATAAAGAATAAGCTTTTATTGGGGTATGTTGCTGGTTTTTATGGGTTTTGTTTTGTTTTGTTGAAGTGTTTGGCTACCCTGAATAATATACATGGGAGAGATGACTGCCCAGAACCCATTAAGTTTTTGTTTCTGTCTTAACCATGATGGATATTTAGTCAGTATTATTATTTCAATGTTAGATATTCAGACACCTTAAAGGTAAACCAGGATAAAGTAAAAATGACTATCTTAAGCTTCACTGGCAAATTGCAAATGTAATATAACTTTAGATTAGATGAAATTTTCATTTTTCAAATAATCAAGGCATTTTAAAGAATGACAAGAGTCACGATGTTGAGAGAAGGATGAGAAAGTTTTATATAATAAATATTATAGATAGTATAAGCTGGTAAATTTTTCTACAAGTTATCTGGAAACACATTATCAAAATATTCTAAAAATTTATATTCTTAAATTCTAAAGATATTTAACTGATCTATTTATTTAGGTCTTGCCTTACCCTGGAAAATGTTTAAGATTATTCCTTTGAGAATTTCTGGAAGTATTTCTTAAGGAAATAGTCATCAATTCAGACAAAGATTTAAGGCCCAAAGAAATAATACATCATTATTTATAATATCACACAACTGGAAATGAACTGAGGGTCCAACAGTCAGAGATTCATTAAATTATGGCACATCCATATGATGGCCTATTATGTCCTCATCATAATTCACAACTTGAAAAATATTTAATGTCCTTGGGAAGTGTTCAAGCATAATGTTAAGTGAAAATAGATACAAATTTGAATATGCAATACAGTATGTAACGCAAAATATACATGCATAAATTAACAATTGCATAAAAATATATTAAAACGTTAACATTATATCAACACTGTAACTATCAACCTGCTGGCAATAGGATTATGACTAATTTTGATTTTACTGCTTTGTTTTCTTTATTTCCTAAATTTGCTATCATGAGTACGTGTTTCCTTTACTATTGTAAAATTATTAAAATGTTTTAAATTACATTCTCCAAGTATAGTTTATATATAAAGATGAGTCTATTTTGGGTACAATCCAGGTGTATTGGAAGTTTCCCGGAGACACGTGGGTATTGTATGTAGCATTTAAATGTCCCTAGGTGGTATGCAGAAAGGAGCCCTGGTGGTGCAGTGGTTAAGTACTCAGATGCTAACTGAAAGGTTGGCAGTTCGAACCCACCAGCCACTCTGAAGGAGAAAGATGTGGCAGTCTGCTTCCGTAAAGATTTACATCCTTCGAAACCTAATGAGGCAGTTCTCTGTCCTGTTGTCATTGCTGTTAGGTGCCGTCAAGTGGGTACAACTTGTAGTGACCCTATGTACAACAGAACGAAACACTGCCCGGTCCTGCGCCATCCT
>NW_004444018.1:2427453-2429472 GCF_000243295.1 Trichechus manatus latirostris
TAGGATGCAGAATAGCTTCTTAATAAGCTTTGCTATGCCAATTGACCTAGATGCCTCCTGAAAGCATGGTCCCCAGACCCCTGCCCCTGCTACTTTGTCCCTCAAAGTGTTTGATTGTATTCAGAAAACTTCTTAGCTTTGGTTTAGTCCAGTTGTGCTGACTTCCCCTGTAGTGTGCGTTATCCTTCCCTTCACCTAAGATAATTCTTATCTTCTATCTAGTTAGTAAATAACCCTCACCCTCCCTTCCCACCCTCGTAACTATCAAAGAATGTTTTCTTCTGTGTTTAAACCTTTTCTCAAGTTCTTATAATAGTGGTCTTATACAATATTTATCCTTCCGTGACTGACTAAATTCACTCAGCATAATGAGTACCAGCCTCCTCCATGTCATGTTTCACTGCTTCATCGTTGTTCTTTATTGTTGCGTAGTATTCCATTGTGTGGATATACCATAATTTGTTTACCCATGCGTCCATTCATGGGCACCTAGGTTGTTTCCATCTTTTTGCTATTGTGAACAGTGCTGCAATGAACACGAGTGCGCTATATCTATTCGAGTGACAGCTCTTATTTCTCTAGGATATATTCCAAGGAGTGGGATATCTGGATTGTATGGTACTTCTATTTCTAGCTTTTTAAGGAAGTGCCAAATCAATTACCAAAGTGGTTGTACCATTTTACATTCCCACCAACAGTGTATAAGTGTTCCAGTGTCTCCACAACCTCTCCAGCATTTATTATTTTGTGTTTTTTTGATTAATGCTAGCCTTGTTAGAGTGAGATGATAACTCATTGTAGTTTTGATCTGCATTTCTCTAATGGCTAATGAACGTGAGCATTTCTTCATGTGTCTGTTAGCTGCCTGAATATCTTCTTTGATGAAGTGCCTGTTCTTGAATCATCTTTTGATATGGGTTTCAGTAATGAAAGTCAGGAGGGTCTTCATTTGTCCAACAAATTCCTATTCACTAAATGCTAATACAAAAAGACAAAAGGTGAGAAGTCCTTTGGGTTAGGTTTTATTGCCCTTTTGTGAAAACTTCCTTAAGATAATTTCTGACATCGTGTTCCCATCCATTGTCTTATCTCAGGGCCCAGTTGATGTGTCTTTGTGAGTCTGTGAGGGCTCAGCTCCTGCTGGGTCACATCCTATATGCTCAAGGAGAGGGAGTAATAACTCCAATATTATTTCCTAAATCAGTCCCTCCTTTTGACTGGAGATTGGAGATAACACATCGATGATCAAGACCTGGCCATGGCAGACTCTTTAAACTCACGATGCTGGTTTTCCACCAGATACCATCTGGTTCTTCACCAGGTTATTAAGTAAGAGCAATGCTCCCATCAATCGCATTGCCAGAGTGAGCAGACTCAATGTACATCAACATTTTAGCCCGATGCCTTCTTCTGCCTTTTAAGTGTGTAAGACAATAGAGGATAAATCTTATTATACCTAATACTATCCGGATGCAGACCAAGAATATTACTATCCCTTGCAGTAGTGATCTAGCCCATGTACTTATTCCTGATGGTAACCAACCAAATAGATCTGGTGTTTGTAAGGGTGTGACAATGTGTAATCAAGTAGCTTGCTGTCTAATTCTATGTATATCTTGTCTACAGCACAGACTACACTTTCTTGGACTAATAAAAAAAATCTAAGGTTATTTTGTTATTTCATGTCACCTTGGCTTATGACATCAGAGATCACTGTTGTGCTTCTATCTCATCTGTTATTTGTCCCATAGTGACTGACAAATTTTCTTAAAGTTTTCTCCAATTCATTACCACAAGTAGGAAATAAAGCTACCAACCATATCCTGAGTGTTGGACCAATGGGTTTTCTTCTGACCTTCATTTTACAATGTGTAACAATTTAACATTATCTTTTCAGTATTTACTAGCATTGTTACTATGAATACTTAAAGATAATCCTAAAGTTCTCAGAGTGCATTGTCCATGCATTCATCAGGAATCTAAACAAGAGATTGCCCACACACAAATTCACTATCACTT
>NW_004444018.1:2430252-2453646 GCF_000243295.1 Trichechus manatus latirostris
AGGAAATCTAATGCTGTTCTATTTTGTAAAATCATAGCTCAAATTTCAGACAGTTCTCTGGTTATGATATCTACAACTTGGCTAAGTTTACCAACAGGAACTTCTAATTCAAGAGTTACAATATCTAAACCCATTAGTTAGATAATTTAGGAGAAAGGAGAATGATTTCTCATATCCAAAAATTAGGACCTTAAAATATCAGCAATATTTTTAAAAAAAACTATAGTTTCTTTCAGTTTACTCAGTCTTATGTAGTTAATTTCTGTTCCACGTGATTCTGGATCAGCCGCAGTCTGCAAAGTCGTCAGCTTCTGCATAGGAGCTCTGGAAATTTTATTCAGTCTGGTCACAGTCTTTTTAGCAAGTCCAATATAGTCCACCTTTTTGTTGAGATATTTTGGTCAAACGTTTTCAGCAAATCAGCAAAGTAAAAACTTATCTGCAGATGACAAAACTTAATATGGCCATGATTAATTCATAAACGTAATATTCTTAATAGTGAAAGACCTGATAGAAATTAATTATAAGCATAACGTAAAGGCCAAATAAATCAGTTAAAAAAACTTTAGATAAAAATATTTCTAAATATAACCATTAACCGTATTCAAAGAATTTCAGATATAATGCATAAAAATTTTGAGACAAAATACCATATAGTCAGGATATACCAAAAATATACCAAGATTATCAAATCTGTAAATACTTGAATAGTAATAAAAAAAAAAACTTAATAGGTAGATGATGTGAATTCCTCAATCAAACCATTGGCTTTGATAATGCTAGATTTAAAATGATAAAATTGCGACCAAGTTAGCAATAAAGAGATCATAATATAGGTCACTGTGAAACAATACTTGTTATTTAACCAAAGATCTTAAAGTAAAACCCTTAGCTTTCTTTTCTAAAAGCCATGAGGCTTAGTACTCAGACTCAGGAATCTTATTCTAATGAGAAGCCAAACCTTTGTCTTACAGGCAGATTGCACAAAGAATAACCCTTTAACTCAGAAATTCAAGAAAATTTTGTTATTTTAACTGCGAGAAACCCAATTCTTTGTTTTATATGCTACTTAACATTAAAACTGCTAAAAATCTCATAAATTAAACCATTCAACTTTAGTCAGACAGATGAAACTTGACCATATCAAATAAAATTTCTTTCTCAATAAACCTCTTAAAGGTTGCCTCTGTTGTATATCTCTTACAGTGTATCCCTTTAAATGGCAAAAATGAACACTTACTCGCAGACTTAAATATATATATATATCTATATATCCTCTTGTGGCATAAAAAGACAAAGTATATGAACTTGAATTATGACAAATATCTATTAACTTAATAACATCAATAAGTTACCCAAAATGTCAAAATTATTTTAAGCCTATATATCATAAAACGTAACTGTTGTTGAAAGAAAAGTCTATTTAAACATTCTAAGATTTCATTCAACTTTTACTACTTCTTATATTTTCCCCAATCTAATTTTAGCCCTTAAGGATTTTATCAACTGGCTTTGGAAATCACAAAAGTCTCTGCTCACTTGACCTATTCATTGATATGGATATAACCTTAAGTGTTTGGCTACTGCTGGAAACATTTTTCCAGGCCACTTCAGGTGTGTCTCATTGTGATTTCTATTTTTTTTTTACTTCTTAAAGTTCCCCTATAATAGACAGAACTTGTTTACAGTTCTATGATTAGGATCTACCCAATTTCTGATAACTATACCAAAGCAGCAATTTTTTCTTATCTTTTGTCTTAAAAGAGTCTCCACCTAGCTGGAAAGGGGTCTTTCAAAAGCATCCCTGGAGCTACAGGACCTTGGAGACTGGGAGGTGGGGAGGCCTGATCGTGCCCCGCCCTCACTCTCTTGACTCATGGAAGACATTTACATATGTTTAAATTGATGGAGGCATTTTGAAAGACAAAAGATAACTAATTTCTTTTTTACTGTTCTGGAACTGCTGCTTTTACTTTAAGACAAAACTATCCTTTTTCCTTAAAACACATTTCATATAATATCTAGCTTAAGTTACTTAAAAAGGTTTCACTTTTAAGATTGACATAATATAACACATAAAGATCTTAGGGTACTTTTCAAATAGACCAATTTATATCAAAGTTTCTCTAAGTAGCTACTAAAAATCTAAATCATAAGACAGATACAAGATGCAGTTTTTTCTGGATGAAGAAGGAACTGAGGTTCTATGACTAGCCTTACAAAAAACAGCAATTCTTAGCCATAGCCGTCAATCTAAGACAAACTTAGACACAAATGCTCTAGACCAGAAGCAAGCTCTTAGAACAAAAGGAGACAGCAAGATCGCATAAACTCACCAGATAATACCACACAAAACAAAGATATGGGGATCCTAGTTTCTAAAAGTGTATATAGCAATTTTTGGTAAGATCGACTCAATTCAATGGAAAAAACAGGCACAGAACTACCACTTCTCCCTTAAATATCAAAACACAGGTCAGGAGCTGCCACCTACCCTTGAGAATTTGGCAAAACAGGCAAGAGCTGCCACCTCTCCCTGCGAATTTGGGCAAAACAGGCAAGAGCTGCCACCTCTCCCTGCGAATTTGGCAAAACAGAGCACTATTTTCCAGGTGTTCTCTGAGCCACTAAAAAGAAACCTAATGAGGAACGCCGCGGGTTTTGGACAGTGTTTTGCTGAGACCAGTGTGTACTTTCGTTGCAAGAGATGTTTCTTGCCCGTGGCAGGCAGCCTAGTGCTCTAGCCTGTCTCGTGACCACCTTATCCTGTCACCGGAGACTTTAACGCTCTGTGATGAACGCCTGCGACCGCCGTAATGGCTTTTACTGGTCGATCCATGCCCACATTTTTTTGCGGCTTATAGTTGAAAATAGAATTACCTCTTCAAATGCCCGAATCTAGGCCTAAACTGCAGTTCACTTAAAGAGTTACTAAATGTCTCTCTTAACCAAACGATCAAGCAAAAATCTAAGATTCTCCTTAATCAAACAACTGGTTTTACAAACAAATATGCCAAACAAAACTTAAGAAAACATGAGAAAGAGAACAACAAAGAATAAGCAAAAGTTCGTTTTCTGAGAGCACTCACCCCGTCAATCTCAAAGGGACATGGACTGGGGACACGTGGGTCCAGAAGATAGGACCTTTCTTTGCCAGCTTCTGCTCCGCAGTCCAGGTCTCTTCGAAGTTGACTGGATTCATAGTTTCAGATCCTACTCACAGCACCATTAACTGTTGTAGGGGAAAAACATCACAAAGTTTAGTAAAGCAAAAAGAAACTTTTATTTGGCATACATTCAAAAGGACAAAAGTGGGAAGCGGACAAGCATGCTGCCAGAGCTAGAATGTCTGCCTGAATCCAAAGAATATCACAGAATAGACAAGAGTGGGAAAACGGACAAGCATGCTGCCACAGCCATGTCTGCCCAAGTCCCCTCCAAGAATAATTTTTATGCCAAAGTTTGCTAATCAAAAAGCAATACTTCATTTATTGAGTGGTCTTGTCATACATTTGTGTGGTAGAATGAACACATGTGCCAAAAGAAAGCTACATTTATTCTTGGGCAAGAGGGATAGAGTCAGTCCATTTTCCAGTGTCATGTTAACATCACATGATAGGACCTGATATGCTGTGTGGTGTCATTGTTATGAATTTAATTGTGTCCCCCACAAACATACGTTGACGTTTTATCCTCCTCCACCTCCGTGCCCATACCTATGATTGTGACCTTATTGAAATTAGTATCATTGACGATGTTATCAGTTAACACGAGGTCATACTGAAGCAGGTTGAATCCTAATCTAAGTAGCATCCTTATAAAAGAGAAGGGACACAGAGAGACTCAGAGAGAAGACAACCAAGTGAAGACTGAGGCAGATACTGGAGTGATGTGTCTATAAACCAGGGATTCCCAAGGATTGTCGGCCCTTACCAGAAGCTAGGAGAGAGGCATGATACACTTTCTTCCTCAGAGCCTGAGAAGGAGTCAACATGGCCAACACACTAATTTCGAACTTGTAGCTTCCAGAACTGTGAGATAATAAATTTATCTTGTTTTAAGCCATTCAATTTGTAGTACTTTGTTATGGCAGCCCTAGAAAACTAGTAGAGTCATATTTATTACCTTTTATTAATAATAAGCTGCTACTTACTACTTGCCAAAATCTTTGACAAGTATATTATATATATTTTCTTCTTTAACCCTCACAGAAAACCCGGTAAAGCAGGTATTCCTATTCCTGTTTTACAGATGAGAAATTTGAGACTAAGCAGCTACCTAGCCTTTCCAAGGTCATTCAGAAAACAAGTGCCGGGACTGGGGTTCAAATCCAGATCCACCTGCCTCCAAATCCCACGTTTGTAAACAGTCTGTTATATAGCTCTCGCTTTTAGAAAATACTGTTAGTTGTTCTAGTAAACTTCTGATGGATTTGCAACTCCATGCTTTTTTGTACCAAAGGACTTAACAAATCCCAGTCAGTCCCATTACTTCACCGCCTTGGGCTTTACCTCTCATCTGCATTTCAGCAAGTGAATGGCTGAGTCTCAGGCTTCCCAAACTCAAATACAGAAAATACTTCACAGAATCAGATCAAAAACCCATTGCCGTCAAGTCGATTCTGACTCACAGTGACCCTATAGGACAGAGTAGAACTGCCTCATAAGGTTTCCAAGGCTGTAATCTTTATGGAAGCAGACTGCCACATTTTTTTCCCTGCAGAGTGGCTGGTGGGTTTGAACTGCTGACCTTTTGGTTAGCAGCTGAGCACTTAACCGTTGCGCTACCAGGGCTCTTTCATAGAATTAGAGGATATCTCAAATGTGCCAGCCCATTTGGGTGGCCTTTGTTTTAACTCAAGTTCACTCTCGACCAGACTCAGTAATTTGTAATATCCCAGAACAAATAAAGGAGCCCTGGTGGCACAACAGTTAAGTGCTCGGCTGCTAACTGAAAGGTTGGTGTTTCAAACCGACCCAGGGGCTCCTCAGAAGAAAGACCTGGCGATCAGTTCCTATAAAGATTACAGCCTGGAAACCCTATGGGGCAGTTCTACTCTGTCACATGCGGTTGCTACGAGTCGAAATCGACTCAACAGCGGCAAACAACGACCGAACAAAATCAGAAAAAATAAATCCAACTTCAGAACAAAAGCATTGGCAAGTTGATGCTAATTTTACTAACTGATTTTAAGGAGATAGAGAATTCACATCACATAGTAGATAGCCATAATTTAGTACAACAATTTTATTAGACATCTTTGTATCCCCAAATTTCCCTCCCCTTTATCATTCAGTTTATGACTTCTTCCCTACAATCTCAAGTCCCTTTTATGCCCCTGATGAATTTAGTTCTTCCCTCAGTTTGTCTACCGAGCTCAGTAAAATAAGACAAAATAAGACATTGCAGTCTCTCTCTTTCGAAAGGAGAGTTGCCTAATAAACAACAATTTTGATTTCTTCTCTCTCACATAAAGCAGTGACAATATCAACGCATTCCAGAAGGAAAATCTGCATTTATTGAGTACCTGATATAGATTTAGAGGCTTTCATATAAACAAATAAAAATTAAAATACGAGATAGATGTTATCGTCCTCATATTTACATAGGATGGAACTGAATCTCTTGATTTGTTTGCATCCATATAGTGATTAAATAGAAGAACCAAGTTAGGACTCCATCCACATCAATTTTGCTTAGCCTTCGCTGAGTGGCTCAGCACAAAGTCCCCTGTAGACACTCAAAAATAGTCATTGACTAAATTTATACTTAGTGCAAATGAATTTAAGCCTGCACTAGGGTATTTCACTCAAGACCATCATTTCAACAACTAGATGAGTACTTAAGGACAGTTAAAAAAATATCTGTGACCACAAGGGATAAATTGTGTAAGTCATTTGGTGTACAAAAATGTTTTTGAATCAATCTGGAAGCCAGAATTTCAAGGTGAAAGAAGTAGAATGCATTTTACATGCCCAGAATAAAGGGGGAAACGTAGTCCTGATTTCTGATAATTCTGAGGAGGAACAGTTATCTCTGGCCTTTTCCTATCACTGATAAAGAGACAAATTCTGCTCCCCTTCTTAAGACACTGAAATAAGAGTTTTGCATCTTACCAAGACAATGTGGCAGAGAATGCTGTGTGTCCATCAATCCCTGTTTCCTTTTCCTCCTGGGAGCAGAGCTGGGCAATATTTCTCAGCCTCCCATGGGAATGAAATCCAGCCAATGGAATGTGGGCAGCAGGGATATCTGCCACATCTAGGTTTGATGCACAGTCACCTTCCATGCAAGCCTCCACACTAGCGATTCCCCTTGAAGAATTTAGAGGTTGGCAGGCCATAAGATGGAGAGAACATATATTTCTGAATATCTTAGCTTAAATTCCCCTTAAAGAATAGCCAGAAAGGGTGTAAGTACTTTATTTGGACAGCGATCCAAGGAAGCAGGATGAGGAAGCAGGAAGAGTCAGGCAGGGGTGAAGGAAACCATTATAAGGATGACCTATTCAAGCCTCTGCTATGAGCAAAGGGAATGTAATCCTCTGAGATCTCCTGTGATGCCTACTGATGCCTCCCAGGACTGTCTGTCCAAAGGCTGGGATGGGACAGCTCCCATCTCCCATGGGCCAAGGGTTGCCCTCAGAGATATTAATCGCCCTGCCCTTCTAAACGGTACATGTACCAGTGTTGAGTAAGCTACTCCTGTACCTGCCTGAGAACCATGAGGTTCAAGGAGCCCCTGGGAGAGAATGACGAATGTGATGTATGCTGGCGGTGAGCCGCTGCCAGGAGGAATTGTTCTTCCCCATTGTATTAGTCAGGGTTCTCTGGAGAAACGGAATCAACAGGATCATATAAAACCAAACCAGTTCCTGTTGAGTCGATTCCAGCTCATGGAGACCCCATGAGCAGAGCTGAGCTCCATAGGTTTTCAAATGGCTGATTTTTCAGAAGTAGATCAACAGGGTTTTTTCTCCCAAGGCCCCTCTGGGTGGAACCATTTGCCCAACCCAGGGACTCTATTATATATGTGTAGATACAGATACAGATATAGACATGCTGTTGTTAGGTGCTATCCAGTCTATTTTCAACTGTCCCATGGGGTTTTGTAAACTGTAATCTTCACGGGAGCCGATTGCCAGGTCTTTCTCCTGAAGAGCCACCAAGTGGGTTCGAGCCACCAACCTTTAAGTTAGCAGCCAAGCGCTTAACTAGTGTGCCTCTAAGTCCCCTTAGATACAGACATATCTATCTATATAGATTTATCTCTGTCTGTATATACAGACACAGAAAGAGAAAGAAAGAGATATATTTTAAGGAATTGGCTCACACGATTGTGGAGGCTAACGCCATTGCTGTAGGGTCCATTCTGACTCATAGTGACGCTATAGGACAGAGTAGAACTGCCCCATATGGTTTCCAAGGTTGTAATTGTTACAAAAGCAGACTGCCACATCTTTCTCCCATGGAGGGTTCAAACTGCCAACCTTTTGGTTAGCAGCCGAGTGCTTAACCACTGTACCACCAGGGCTCCTTTTGTGGAGACTGGTAAGTCCAAAATCTGTCAGCCAGAAAAGTGGAAACTCTAGCAGTCTTGAGTCTGAAATCCATAGGGCAGGCAGCAGACTGGAAACTCCAGCAGGATTTCTATATTACAATCTTGAGGCAGAATCCTTCTCCTCTTGGAAACCTCAGTTTTGCTCTTAAGGCCTTCAACTGATTGGATGAGGCCCACCCACTTTATAGAGGACAATCTTCTTTATTTAGAGTCAGATGATTGTAAATGTTAATAACATCAACAAGAAACCTTCACAGCAACATCTAAACTAATGTTTGACCAAACAACTGGGCACCATAACCTAACCAAGTTGACACATAAAATTAACCATCGCACCCGTGACAGTCGGAAATCAGGAACGAGACCCAAATGATGCAGGCTGGGGCTCTCATGTGTCTGCTGAATGATGTGTGCAGCAGGGCACCCCCACCCCAGCCCAGCCCACAGCGGATCAGGACATGAATAAAGAATAAGCTTTTATTGGGGTATGTTGCTGGTTTTTATGGGTTTTGTTTTGTTTTGTTGAAGTGTTTGGCTACCCTGAATAATATACATGGGAGAGATGACTGCCCAGAACCCATTAAGTTTTTGTTTCTGTCTTAACCATGATGGATATTTAGTCAGTATTATTATTTCAATGTTAGATATTCAGACACCTTAAAGGTAAACCAGGATAAAGTAAAAATGACTATCTTAAGCTTCACTGGCAAATTGCAAATGTAATATAACTTTAGATTAGATGAAATTTTCATTTTTCAAATAATCAAGGCATTTTAAAGAATGACAAGAGTCACGATGTTGAGAGAAGGATGAGAAAGTTTTATATAATAAATATTATAGATAGTATAAGCTGGTAAATTTTTCTACAAGTTATCTGGAAACACATTATCAAAATATTCTAAAAATTTATATTCTTAAATTCTAAAGATATTTAACTGATCTATTTATTTAGGTCTTGCCTTACCCTGGAAAATGTTTAAGATTATTCCTTTGAGAATTTCTGGAAGTATTTCTTAAGGAAATAGTCATCAATTCAGACAAAGATTTAAGGCCCAAAGAAATAATACATCATTATTTATAATATCACACAACTGGAAATGAACTGAGGGTCCAACAGTCAGAGATTCATTAAATTATGGCACATCCATATGATGGCCTATTATGTCCTCATCATAATTCACAACTTGAAAAATATTTAATGTCCTTGGGAAGTGTTCAAGCATAATGTTAAGTGAAAATAGATACAAATTTGAATATGCAATACAGTATGTAACGCAAAATATACATGCATAAATTAACAATTGCATAAAAATATATTAAAACGTTAACATTATATCAACACTGTAACTATCAACCTGCTGGCAATAGGATTATGACTAATTTTGATTTTACTGCTTTGTTTTCTTTATTTCCTAAATTTGCTATCATGAGTACGTGTTTCCTTTACTATTGTAAAATTATTAAAATGTTTTAAATTACATTCTCCAAGTATAGTTTATATATAAAGATGAGTCTATTTTGGGTACAATCCAGGTGTATTGGAAGTTTCCCGGAGACACGTGGGTATTGTATGTAGCATTTAAATGTCCCTAGGTGGTATGCAGAAAGGAGCCCTGGTGGTGCAGTGGTTAAGTACTCAGATGCTAACTGAAAGGTTGGCAGTTCGAACCCACCAGCCACTCTGAAGGAGAAAGATGTGGCAGTCTGCTTCCGTAAAGATTTACATCCTTCGAAACCTAATGAGGCAGTTCTCTGTCCTGTTGTCATTGCTGTTAGGTGCCGTCAAGTGGGTACAACTTGTAGTGACCCTATGTACAACAGAACGAAACACTGCCCGGTCCTGCGCCATCCTCACAATTGTTGTTATGCTTGAGCCCATTGTTGCAGCCACTGTGTCAATCCATCTCATTGAGGGTCTTCCTCTTTTTTGCTGACCCTCTGCTTTACCAAGCATGATGTCCTTCTCCAGGGGCTAGTCCCTCCTGATAACATGTCCAAAGTACGTGAAACACAGTCTCACCATCTTTGCCTCCAAGGAGCGGGCATCCCAGCTGCACTTCTTCCAAGACGGACCTGTTCATTCTTTTGGCAATCCATGGTATATTCAATATTCTTCACCAACACCACCATTCAAAGGCATCAATTCTTCTTCAGTCTTCCTTTTGGTCCAGCTTTTGCATGCATATGAGGTGACTAAAAACACTTGGCTTGGGTCAGGAGCATTTTAGTCTTCAAGGTGAAATCTTTGCTTTTTAACACTTTTAAAGAGGTCTTTTACAGCAGATTTGCCCAGTGCAATGCGTCGTTTGATTTCTTGACTGCTGCTTCCATGGGTGTTGATTATAGACCCAAGCAAAATGAAATCCTTGACAACTTCAATTTTTTCTCCATTTATCATGATGTTGCTTACTGGTCCAGTTGTTAGGATTTTTGTTTTCTTTATGTTGAGGTGTAATCCATACTGAATTTGATCTTCATCAGTAAGTGCTTCATGCCCTTCTCACTTTCAGCAAGCAAGGTTGTGTCATCTGCATAGTTCAGGTTGTTAATGAGTCCTCCTCCAATCCTGATGCCCCGTTCTTCTTCATATTGTCCAGCTTCTCAGATTAATTGCTCTGAATACAGATTGAATAAGTATGGTGAAAGGATACAACCCTGACACACATCTTTCCTGACTTTCAACCACACAGTATTCCCTTGTTCAGTTGGAACGACTGCCTCTTGGTCTCTATACAAGTTCCCCATGAACACAATTAAGTGTTCTGGAATTCCCATTCTTTGCCATGTTATCCATAATTTGTTATGATCCACACAGTCGAATGCCTTTGCATAGTCAATAAAACACAGGTAAACATCTTTCTGGTATGCCCTGCTTTCAGCCAGGATCCATCTGATATCAGCAATGATATCTCTGGTTCCACATTCTCTTCTGAATCTGGCTTGAATTTCTGGCAGTTCCCTGTTGATGTACTGCTGCAACACTTCTGAATGATCTTCAGCAAAATTTACTTGTGTGATATTAATGATATTGTTCGATAATTCCCGCATTTGGCTGGATCACCTTTCTTTGTAATAGGCATACAGGGTCACTATGTGTCAGAACTGACTCGACAGCAATGATTTTTTTTTTTAGTTTATGTGGTACTCTAACCTAAAGTTGGGAGTTCAAACCCACCCCATTGTATCTCGGAAGAAAAGACCTGGTGATCTGCTTCCATTAAGATTATAGCTAAGAAAAACCCTATGGAGCAGTTCTACTCTGTCACAAATGGGACTGCCATGAGTCAGAATCCACTCAAGGGCAACTAACAAAAACAACAACATATGTAACATTTAATTAGGACAAAAGTTCTTAAATATGAGTGTGACCATGTAGTATTTTGGCTAAAAATTCCCCTTCAGAAAAGGTTCTCCCACTTCAGAACAAAGCTCCAATCCCTTAGCATGGCACCAGAGGCCTTTTCTTATCTAGCCTTTGCCTACCTCGAGAGCTGATGGCTTGTCCTGGTCCGCAGGTACCTGCCCTCCAGCCACAGTGATTTACTGGCAGTTTTGTATCTTTCTACTCTGGTCTCAATGCTTGGAAAAGAACAGGAGTGCAAGAGCAGGAAGCGTGAGAGAGGGCAGGAAGGCAAGCCAGCACATGGGTGCATTATCACGGTTCCTGCTGTGAGCGGCCAAAGGGCTCAATTCACTGATACCTCCTGAGAAGCCTATAGACTTCTCTACTCATAGAACCAGAACCCAGAAAAAAAACAAACCCATTCCCGTCAAGTCAATTCCAACTCATAGCAACCCTATAGGACAAAGTAGAACTGCCTCATAGGGTTTCCAAGGAGCAGCTGGTGGATTTGAACTGCCAACTTTTTAGTTAGCAGCCTGAGCTCTTAACCACTGTGCCACCAGGTCTCCCACAGGACCACAGTGGAGAGCATTTATCCATCAACTCCCGTGGCATTAACTCCCTTGCAGACATGAAATGCACACACACTAAGGCTGCCTCACCCCCACCCAGTCCCTTCACCTTACTCCTATTTACTATTTGTCTTAGTTATCTAGAGCTGCTATAACAGAAATAACATTAGTGGATGGCTATTAACAAACAGAAATTTATTTTCTCACAGTCTAGTAGGCTACAAGTCCAAATTCAAGGAATCAGCTCCAGCGAAGGCTTTCTCTCTCTGTTGGCTCTGGAGAAAGGTCCTCGTGATTCATCAGTCTTCCCTCGGTCTGGGAGCATCTCTGCGCAGGAACCTCAGGTCCAAAGGGTGCGCTCTGCTCTCGGCACTGCTTTCTTGGTGGTATAAGGGCCCCATGTCTCTCTGCTCACTTCTGTCTTTTGTATCTCAAAAGAGATTGACTTAAGACTCTATCTAATCTTGTAGACCTCATCAGTATAACTGCTGCTAATCCATCTTACTACATCACAGTGATAGCATTTATAACACATAGGGAAATCACATCAGATGATAAAATGGTAGACGATCATACAATACTGGGAATCATGACCTAGCCAAGTTGACAGATATTTTTAGGGGACACAATTCAATCCATGATGCTACTCAACTTTCTTTTCATTGTTTCTTTCAAAATCCTGCCCTGATCACTTTCCACACTAGCTCCTAGTGCTTCCTTAGGTACCTCGCTCCAAGTATCTTTACCATAATACTCTTCTGTAGCAAAAATAGCATTTATCATTTATCTTGTAAGTAGTGATGGCCTAGACCCTCTCTCCTACTATCAGTACTACAAAGACAGGAGCAGATTTTTGCCCCATTTCTGTATTCCTGCCTACACACTGTATCTGCATAGTGTCTGGCAATGATGGATACTTAATAGGTAGGTGCCATTGAATGAATGCAGCAGGTGGTAATATTATCTTAACTAAGGATAAACATTATGACAATATCCTAATATTGTTTCTAGATGGCCTAGTCATTTCTTCCTCTTGAGCCATATTGGTACAACCTCTACCCATATTCTACATCTCACTGAAGTCTCCAGTAAGCTGTAGAAAACAGAGCTATGTGAGAGCCGGTATCATCTATTATTTGTGTTCCAAGAAATTGACCAAACCCTAAAAAGAACTTAAGCAGTATATTATGTAATGGTAATAAATTGTTTCAAAGCTGCTCCTTGCCTAGCCTTATAATTGCACCCATATCTTTCTTTCTGTCAGCCTAATTTCACTTTTCAGTCAAACCTGGCCTCTGATCCCACTGAGTAATGCTTCCTTAAGTGCCCAAAGTCTCTACTCTGTCTTTTAGAGGATACCGTTTTCTTTTTTAACCTGTCCTCCTTAAAAATCCCCACTCTAAAACATCCCAAGAGTCACTTTATCTTCCTCAGTATGCTTTCCACATTGCATTTTATTTTACTCATTGGAAACTCCAGAGGAATCTTCCATACCATAAGAATATTTTATTTGTAAAATGGCACTAAGACAAGTCTACATAATGATAACGGTTTTTACTAATGGTTATTTAGTCAGCACATTCTAAGCCAAATTTGTTCAGTATCTCTGTCAAGATGTTTAACGGGGTCCTCTCGTTTCCCTCGTCCACCATATAGCATTCAATCTCTCTGCTAAATACACATTAAACAAACAGTTAAGGACTATTCATTTGAGGAGACAACAAATTATTAGCCTTCTCAGGATAACCACAGGTGTTGGTCTCACTCTGAGCTCTAGTTGTACCATATCTTTAGTTATGTTTTAAGTTAGTTCATGTTTCTTCTATACAGACAGAGGCATGTCTAGTACAACTTCCCTGTAATATCAGGTAGCTTATAGGCAGACCCTTATGACTTATAAAGAAGCAGTTGGAAGCACCCAATGGTCTCAAAGTTTTTCAGCATGTCAGATCAAAACTGGAAGCATTGAATACTTCTTAAGCCATCAAACATTCTTTTCTTGTAAACTGATATAAAAGACATTCTGAAGTCTAGACCAGGGGTCAGCAAACTTTTCTGTAAAGGACTAAATAGTAAGTTTTTTAAGTTTTATGGGTCATATGGCCTATCACAGCTACTCAACTCTGCTGTTGTAGTGTAAAACCTGCCATAGACAGTATATAAACAAATGGGTGTGGCTGTGTTCCAATAAAACTTTATTTATAAAAACAGATGGCAGAATTGATTGGGCTATAGTTTGCCAAGCCCTGGTCTAGACAAATAGGTTTTATTCTCAAAAATCTAAAAAGTTCAATGCAAGACTACACCTTTAATAATTAAGCTCTTCTTTACCAAGATGGTATTAGCATGGCTATTTCTTTTGTCAAAGCCAAGGTATAAAATTAACTCGGTTCCTGCTCTACGATAGGATGGTCCCCAAAATGCAACAGTGAGGTGACTTGACTTTTTTAGAATCCTAGTGATTGAACTCCAGGATTTGTTTAGTTTTCAGCAATACCCAGCAACCCATGGCAGAGTGTACACTAAGTAAAGAAACCTAATTATGCTCAGATAATCAGAATCTGTATACTTTTGATTAAAAGTAACAGGAAAGAGGTAATGTAATTTCCTAATGTGAATACACAAAGACATATTTCCTGTGTCAGAGACGCCCTTGTAATCCTGTTGAAGGTTGTGCCACTCCAATTTGACATCTGCTTATTCTTGGAAAAATACAACCAGTGGATTGTACATTTGCCTGCCTCCACCCTCTACTGTACAGGTCATTTGGTGATGAAACTGGATTTGGGCTGATTAGAGGCTTATAGGTTTACAGTGGTTTTCCGAGAAATCAGGATAGAGGTTACTATGCAACATTACAGGGAAAATATCTATTTCCTATTCAGAATTTACTTTCACTGGAGGAAAAGAAAATTAAACTATGACTCAGAGAAACTTGAGTGCATGAAATAGCTATCACCAAAGGATGGCAGATAAGGGAGTTTTGAAGATTTAGTTACCCAGAAGCCTACTGCAACCATTTATTCATTCCCTCAGTAGGTATCATCGACCTTTCCCACTATGCCAGGTACTACCACTTGTAGAAATTCACTGAAATCAGTCTTACTTACAATCTTTTCCAGACAGTGGGAAGAATGATTCTTTTAGATCAGCCCACACTAATAACCAGTTTTCAGGGATAACCAATAACCAGTTGTTTTCAAGTCGACTCTGACTCCTCATGGCAACCTATGTGTATCAGAGTAGAGTTGTGCTCCATAGAGTTTTCAATGGCTGAGTCAGAATCGACTGGATGGCGATTTGTTTTTACTTTAAACAGAACAATGCCTCCAACTCTATTAGCATAAGTAGGTATCCTATTCTAACCTAGGGGTAGTTAACCTTTTTTATGCCATGGACTTCCTTAGCAGTCTGGTGAAGCCTATGGACCCCTTATCAGAATAAAGGTATTAAATCCATAAAGTTGAATACATAAATAACATACATGTGAATACAAAGGAAACTAAATTTATTGAAATACATTCCCCCAAATTTTTTTTATCATATTTTTATTTCATTTTGCTATCTCTACTTCTTCCACTCCTTAACATTCCTTCTCTTTGTTCTCTGAGTAAATAAAGATTGGGGACCCAAACAACTTTTACAGAAACAAAGAGCCTCTACCTTTTGTTCTAAGATTCCAAGTAGTTTTGAAGTAAAACTTCCAGTAACAGAGGAATGCTAAGGGATCCAGCAAGCTGGGAAACATTATCCTTCTTTTACCTAACCCAGTTCTAGTGGACACACCTTATATTCTTGGCATAGAATGTGTCTACCTAGTGTAGACAGTGGGTATTATTCTCTGACTGTAGCATTCCTCATCCAACCATCACCCTATACTTGGAGATGCCTACCCATCATTCAGATCTCAGCAGAGATAATACCACTCCTTTTGGGAATCTTCACTGACTCCCAGGATTCTGGGAAAGAATATCCTTCTCTGTATTCCCATTGAACACTAGGGAACTCACCAAGCCCTACTGCAATTTCTACTTATATGTTAACATGTCTATCCCTTACATGTTTTTCTTCTTAGTGCCTCACACAAGAATTTTAACAGAACAGAGACTCAAAGAATATTTGTTGAAAGAGAAAAAAAGCTCCTGAACAAGGCAGCACCTCCATCCTCCCTCCCCCCATCCCACCCTCTCTGCCACCTCCTTCAGGAAGGTTGCTCATTACCATTATCATTCCTGACTGTTATGCCAAACCTGGATATTCTCTAAGAAAGCTCTACTGTGAGGATGGTGTAAGGGGCCTCTTTAGAAGAGCAAAGAAGTCAGATTGCAACATTTGTAACTGAATCCCCAAGATTGTCTTTTGTAGTATATTGTCATGAATTGAATTGTTTCCCCCTAAAATATCTGTCACCTTGGCTAAACCATGATTCCCAGTATTGTGTGATTGTCCACCATTTTGTCATCTAATGTGATTTTCCTATGTGTTGTAAATCCTACCTCTATGATGTTAATGAGGCAGGATTAGAGACAGTTATGTTCATGAGGCAGGATTTACGGATTTAAGGATTTAGGTTGTGTCTTAAGTCAATCTCTTTTGAGATGTATAAGAGAGAAGCAAGCAGAGAGACAGGGGAACCTTATACGAACAAGAAACAAGAGCCAGGAGAACAGCCTGACCTTTGGAACCAGGGTCCCTGCACCGAGAAGCTCCTCAATGAGGGTAGACTGATGACGAGGATCTTCCCCCAGAGACAACAGAGAGAGAAAGCCTTCCCCTGGAGCTGGTACCCCGAATTCTGACTTCTAGCCTCCTAGAGTGTGAGAGAATAAATTTCTCTTTGTTAAAGCCATTCACTTGTGGTATTTCTGTTATAGCAGCACTAGATAACTAAGACATATATGATAGCCAGTAATTGTACTACCAAGGGGGCAGTGGTGATTCAGTGGTAGAATTTTTGCCTTCCATGTGGGAGACCTAGCTTTGATTCCTTGCCAATGCATTTCATGTGCAGCTACCACCCGTCTGTCAGCGGTGGTTGACGTGTTGCTATGGTGGTGAATATGTTTCAGGAGAGCTTTCAGACTAAGACAGACTAGAAAGAAAGGCCTAGCGATCTATTTCTGAAAATCAGCCAATGAAAACCCTATGGATCACAACAGTCTGATCCCCAACCCATTTATGGGGATGGTGCAAGATCAGGCAGTATATAGTTCTGTTGTGCATGGGATTATCATGAGTCAGGGGACAACATGACAGCAGCTAACAACAACTGTCCTGTAAAGCTAGAGTATAAGGTAGTTTTCAGGATTCCCAATAATCCACTTCTAGGGTTTATAACCAGACAGAAATGCACCCATATCTTCACCAAGAGATAAGCATTAGAATGTTCATGTCACCACTACTGTAATAGCCCTGAACTTAAAACTATCCAAATGCCCATCAAAGGTAGATCAATAAATTATGATATATTTGTACAGTGAATACAAGACCATTAAAAAACAAAACAAAAAACAAGCTACATGCAAAGATACAGATGCAAAAGTATACATGCAAGGTAAAATTTTGAGTGAAAGAACCCAGCAAAAAATATATATAGATACATAGTAAATGAGTCTACAGAGTTTAAAAATGAGTGAAATTAATCCATGGTGTTAGAAGTCAGGAGAGTGATTACCCTTTAAGGAGGTGGATGGCGACTGGAAGAGGGCTTCTTGGATGACAGTAATGCTCTCTTTTCCTGACCTGAGTGCTCATAACAGTTACATGAATATGTTCCCTTTGTGAAAACGTATTGAGCTGTATGCTTATCATTTGGGCATCGTTCAGTGTGTATGTTTTAATTCAATAAAAAAGGTTTTAAAAATCTGAAAAAACATCTAACTGGATGTGGTAGGCAGAATAATGGTTCCCAAAGACATCTACATCCTATTTCCTGGAATCTGTGAATACGTTACCTTACATGGTAAAGGGGGATTATGTTGGCATATGGGATTAAGGTTGCTAATCCACTGATCTAAAAATAGGGAGAGTATCATGGATTATCCAGGTGGACCTAATGTAATCATAGGGTGTTTAAAAGTGGAAGAGGGAGGCAGAGAAGAGGTCAGTGATATAAGGACTCAACCTGCCATTGCTCAATTTGAAGGAGCCATGAGCCAAGGAATGTCGGTAGCCTCTACAAGCTAGAAAAGGCTAGGAAACAGAGCCTACCCAGAACCTACAGATAGGAATGTAGACCTACTGACTGACACCTTAATTTTAGCCCAGTGAGACCTGTGCCAGACTTTCGACCTTCAGGACTGTAAGATAATAAATTTTATACATCATCTAAGACGCTAAGATTGTGGGAATTATATGGCAGCCATAGAAAGCAAACTTACTGGGAGATATAAATATCTAAATACCTATTAAAACAGAACTAGTTAGAATAAAAAAGATAGCCCTTAGGTAACATGGAAGGATTACAGAACAAAAATAATATCCCCTAGCTAGACAAAATAAACTTGAATATGGGTGCAGAGCATCAATGATGGTTTGATGCTAAACTTTCATGTTCCCCATGATCAGTGACAAGAGATCTCAGTAAACAAGAGCAGTAATGACTAATGTGTCCCCAGATGACCCAAACCCTGGCAGGTGGCCAGCTTAATGAGGTGTTAATGAGTAGACAGGTAAATCTGGATGGCTATAAAAAGGGGTAGTAGCGGTGGGAAAGAGAAACAAATGGGAAAGTTCTAGATCTCAAATCTTACGACATTTGGCTAATCTGTGATCTCTAACTTTGCTCAAAATTTCAAACTTCAACTCCTTCACATGATTTCTAAGTAATAGTCAGACTCCAGTCCAAAATTACAAAAGCTAAATTAAAAAGGTTACTTGACTTTCACTTTACATATGTAAAAATAGTGACTTGAGTACTAAATGACCTAAAACTATGGTAAGATAAATGTAGTAAAATGACAAAGTCATGTAAATGATTCTGTTTTTTATAATCTTAAGTGTATTCAAACAATGCTCCTGAAACCCCTAAACTTAGAAAATTTTCCTTTCCCTTTAATAGGAAATGATCAAATTACTCAATATATCAGATTCCTCTAATTCTCCCTCACTCACAGACTCAGATAAAATGTGTGAGGTGTGAGTGACAGTGTGGGGACAGTCTCCACCTTGATTTTAATATGTCTGACATTTTATCTGGAAATTATATAGAATCCTACCTCATTCTTAGAAGTAATATTACTTTTTTCTCTTCTTCAAATTTGAATACCCCTCTTCACATTATCCCCCACCCATCTGTCAGTTTGTTGTACTGTGGTGGCTTGCATGTTGCTTTAATGCTGGAAGCTATGCCACCAGTATTTCAAATACCAGCCAAGTCACCCATGGTGGACAGGTTTTAGTGGAGCTTCCAGACTAAGACAGACTAGGAAGAAAGGCCTGGAGATCTACTTCCAAAAAATCAGACAATGATAACCCTATAGATTGAAGGTGGAGCCAACATGGCACTGAAGACAGAAGCACCCCGCCATGCCTCCACAGCAAAGACCCGAAAAATAAGTAAAACAGAGACAAATGTCAATCTTGGAACCCTAAGCATCAAATGAAGAGATAAAGAACTCAGCCAAGCAACAAATGGAATAAGAAAATGACAGAGAACAGAGAGCCAGGAGAGATATGTGCAGAGGCCCCCTATCGTTAAGGCAGCATGGATTTGCCATCTTGGACTCCTGTTAGAGATCGGCAGATAGGAAGTACGGGTAAGCAACCTCATGGAGATCCCAGCAGGAGACACACACCTGGTAACCAGCGATATATGCTTTCCCATCCCCTATATTTCTCCCCCCTGCTCGCCCTCTGACACGCCCTAGCTGGCTGCGGTCACTCAGCCGAGAAATGCAGGTTCTGTCCCACCTGGATTTGCCCCGCATGCGTTGGAGATCAGCAGACAGGGAATATGGGAAACTAGCCTCACAGAGCTCCCAGCAGGAGACAGAGCACCCGGTAACCAGCGATATACACCTTACCACCCCCCTACTTCTTCCCCCCTACTTGGCCTCCCCTGCTTCCCATCAGTCACAGTCTCTTGGTCGGGGAGGCACTGGCTCTGACTCTGTAATGCTTGCATTTGCCCCACCCATACTAATCGGCTTTCTGAGTGGCATTCCTTTGTTGCTGGTGTTGCCTTTTTCCACTTCTTTTGGTTTCTTCCCTGCCTCTCACCTCCTCCCCCTCCCTCCTCTTGAACACTTGACTCTGTGTGCCATCTGTGCTTCTTCTTCAAAGGCTGTGAAGTGCTGCTTGACTGGGGAACTGCTTTCCTGGTCAGTATTGCCATGCTGGTAGGATCCCCAGGGCATGTTTGTTTTGTTCTGTTCTGTTTTGTATTGTTTATTTGTATTCTTTTGTTCAAGGCTTGGGAGCCCCTTCTAGCTGGGCGGTACTGCACGGCTTGGGAGCCACTTCCCAAGTCTGCACAGTTGCATCACTGGGATCCTTGGGGGCATTTCTTTTTTTTCCTTTTTGTCTTTCATCATTTCTCAGTTTCTCATCTCTTTATACTTACCTTATTTTCCTGTCTCCTGAATACCCAGTGCTGTGTGACATCCCTGCCCCTTTTAGGCAGGATGTACTGCAAATCCTGGGAGCCATATCTCCAGTCTTCATAGTGGCACCAGTGTGATTCCTGGGGGCTGTGCTTTTCTTTCTTGTTTTCTTTTTTTTCCCAAATTTTTATTTATTTTATTTTTTCCCTTTTTGTTTTTATCCATTTCTCAGTTTCTTGTCTCTCCACTCCAACGGCAAGCTCCCTTAGCACTCTTTTTTTTGTTTGTTTCTTTTTCACTCCTGTTTCTCATTCCTTTCTCTTTTCTTTCCCAAAACCATCTTAGCTGCACACATCACAACCATCCCCCTCCTTCGCACTTTCTAGCACTGTGCACTGAACATCACACTCCCAAGCAGCAAAGGCACAGCCTACTGGAATCTGCCTTGTACTGACTCCCAGCCCACCCTGTTGGCCCTAGCACATGCCACAAACCGTCCTAGTCCATCCCCTTCAACTGGACCTGCCACGCTGCACCATAGCTGACTGACTGGTCCTGCCCATTGGACAAGGAAGTGAAAGTTATTCTGCACACAGGTGAGCAAACAACGAAGAACGCACAACCTGTCTGCTCTGCCATAACCAAATAAAACAAAAAAGCAGGATGAAACAAATAAATCTACAATCAATAAATGAAGAAAATAACTATAGAATGTCCCAGAAGACAGCAGACAATATCAAAATATATTTTAAAAAAGGGCAGGATGGTTCCAGTAGGCATCCAAAATAAAACACCAGATGACTTTCCAGTAGAAGAAAAGGCACTAGATCTAACTGATAGGGAATTCAAATCTCTAATATTCAGAGCTATCCAAGAGTTGAAGCAAAAAACAGACAAAAATAAGGGAAAAATAGACAAATTCATGGAAAAGGCAGACAAAAAATGAAAGAATTCAGGAATGTAATACAGGAACAAAATGCCAAAATAAATTCACAATTAAAAGTCATACAAAAAATGAAAATTAGAAATTCAAAAGATAAACAAGATTTCAGAAATGAACAGTGTCACAGAAGGCTTGAGGAGCAGGTTTGAAACAACAGAAGACAGGATCAGTGAAACTGAAGACAAACATTTGGATACAAATTTGTTTGAGGAAAATTCTGAGAAAAGAACAAAGAAAAATGAAGAAACTCTGAGAATGATGTAGGACAAAATCAAAAGCAAAAATTTTCGAGTGACTGGAGTTCCAGAATGGGGAGAAAATGGAAAACACAGAGAGGATCACTGAAAAATTGCTGACATAAAACTTTCCTAATATCACAAAAGATGAAAAGCTGATCATCCAAGAAGCTCAACAAACCCCATATAGGAGAGACTCCAAAAGAAAATCACCAAGGCATACCATAATCCCACTTGCTAAAACCAAAGACAAAGAAAGAATCCTGAGAGCAGCTCAAGAAAAATCAAAAGTCACATACAGAGGAGAAACAATAAGACTAAGCTCTGATTATTTGGCAGAAACCATGCAGGCAAGAATGAAAGAAAAAAAATTGCCAATCAAGAGTAATATAGCCTGCAAAACTCTCATTCAAATATGATGGTGAAATTAGGACATTTCCAGATAAACAGAAATTAAAGGACTATGTAAAAACCAAACCAAATGTACAAGAATTATTAAAGGGAGTCCTTTGGTTTGAGAACAAACAACATCAGACCACAGCCTGAATCTAGGATGTAAGATCATACCAGCCAGATACCAACCTAGGAAATGAACTCTCAAGGACTATCCAAAGCCAAAAGAATTACAAAAGGGAACCAGAGAAGTTAATCTGTAAATGACAACAACATCAGAACAATAAAAGAGGCAATAAACAGTGTAGGTATAGAACTTTCTAACGGACAGGAAGGCAAGGTGATACCAATTAATGATAGACTGGCTCAAACCTAGGAAGATAAGGGTAAATTTCCATGCAACCATAAGGAAAGTAAACAAACCTACTCATCAAAATAACGAAGAAATACATAAAGTCTCAGTGAAAACAAAATCTATAAAAACAAAAGAAATGAAAAAAAAAATCCACAAACAAAAGGAACTCAGCACAGGAGAGTAAAAGGAATAAAGAAAACATCAGCACCACAAAAAAAGCACTATAAGATGACAGCAATAAACTCCCACCTATCAATAATTACACTGAATGTAAATGGCCTAAATGCACCCATAAAGATACAAAAAGTGACAGAATAGATAAAAAAAAAAGGACCCATCAATATGCTACCTACAAGAAACACACGTTAGAGACAAAGACACAAATTTATTAAAAATTAAAGGATGGAAAAAAATATATCAAGCAAACAGCTACCAAGAAAAGAGCAGGAGTGGCAATACGAATCTCAGATAAAATAGACTTTAAAACAAAATCCACCATAATACACAAAGAATGACACTATCTAATTATTAAGGGGATAATCTATCATGAAGACATTACCATAATAAACATCTACACACCAAATGACAGGGCTCCAAAATACATAAAACAAACTCTAACAGCACTGAAAAGAGAAATTTACAATTCCACAATAATAGCAGGAGACTTCACCACACCACTCTCAGTAAAGGACAGAACATCTAGAAAGAAACTCAAAAAAGATACAGAAGACCTAAAGGGGATTATCAGCCAACTTGAACTTGACCTCAAAGACATATATAGAACACTCCACCCAATAGCTGCAAAGTACACATTCTTTTCCAATGCACTTGGAACATTCTCCAAAATAGACGACCTATTATGCCGCAGAGCAACGCTCAACAAAATTCAAAACACTGAGATAATACAAATATATCTTATCTGACCACAACACCATGAAGGCAGAAATTAAGAAGAAGAGTAAGGAAAAAAAAATCAATTACGTGGAAACTGAATAACACCCTGCTTACAAACCACTGGGTAACAGAAGAAATCAGAGATGGAATCCAAAAGTTCCTAGAATCAAATGAGAATGAAAACACACATACCAAAACTTTTGGGACACAGCAAAGGCAGTCCTCAGAGGTCAATTTATAGCAATAGATGTACACACCAAAAAAGAAGAAAGGTACAAAATCAAAACATCAGCTACACAACTCGAACAAATAGAAAGAGAACAGCAAAAAAAGCCCACAGCCATCAGAAGAAAGGAAACAATAAAGATCAGAGGAGAAATAAATAGAGAATAGAAAAACAATAGAAAGAATCAACAAAACCAAAAGTTGGTTCTTTGAAAGGATCAACAAAATCGACACACCACTGGCCAAACTGACAAAAGAAAAACAGGAGAGGACACAAATAACCCAAATAAGAAATGAAATGGGGGACATTACAACAGACCCAACTGAAAT
>NW_004444018.1:2454100-2455327 GCF_000243295.1 Trichechus manatus latirostris
GGAGAGAGGCTGAAAACATTCCCCTTGAAAACAGGAACAAGACAAGGATGTCCTTTATCACCACTCCTATTTAACACTGTGCTGGAAGTCCTAGCTAGAGCAATAAGGCAACAGAAAGAAACAAAGGGCATCCAAATTGGTAATGAAGAAGTTAAACTGTTCCTATTTGCAGATGATATGATACCATACATGGAAAACCCAAAAAACTCCACGAGAAAACTACTGGAACTAATAGAAAGATTCAGCAGAGTAGTAGGATACATGATAAACGTACAAAAATCAGTTGGATTCCTATACACCAATAAGGAGAATGAAGAAAAGGAAATCAGGAAAAGAATACCATTTATAAGCGCCCCTAAAAAAATAAAATACTTAGGAATAAATCTAACTAGGGATGTAAAAGACCTATACAAAGAGAACTACAAAACACTGCTGCAAGAAACCAAAAAGAGATCTACATAAATGGAAAAACACACCATGATCATGGATAGGTACACTCAACATCATGAAAATGACAATTCCACCCAAAGCAACTTACAAATACAATGCAATCCAGATCCAAATATCAACAACATTCTTTAAAGAGATGGAAAAACTAGTCATTAACTTTACATGGAAGGGGAAGAATCCCTGGATAAGTAAAGCACTATTGAAGAAGAACAATGAAGTAGGAGGACTCACACCTCCTGACCTCAGAACCTACTATACAGCTACCATAGTCAAAACAGCCTGGTACTGCTACAACAACAGATACATTGACCAATGGAACAGAATTGAGAACCCAGATGTAAATCCATCCACCTACGGTCACCTGATCTTCGACAAGGGCTCAAAGTCCATCAGACAGGGAACAGACAGTCTTTATAACAAATGGTGCTGGCAAAACTGGATATCCATGTGCAAAAAAATGAAACAAGACCCATACCTCATGCCATATACAAAAACTAATTCAAAATGGATCAAAAACCTAAATATAAAGCCAAAAACCATAAAGTTCATAGAAGAAAAAATTGGACCAACGCTACAGGCCTTAATACATGGCAATAACTGGATACAAACCATAACCATCAACACACAAACCCCAGAAGATAAGCTAGATGACTGGGATCTTCTAAAAATCAAACACTTATGCTCTTCAAAAGACTTCACCAAAAGAGTCAAAAGAGAACCTACAGACTGGGAAAAAATTTTTGGACAGTACAAGTCAGACAAAGGTCTAATCTCCAT
>NW_004444018.1:2455427-2523544 GCF_000243295.1 Trichechus manatus latirostris
ACCATCTCACCCCGGCATTACTGGCATGAATCAAAAACACTGGAAATAACAAAGTTGGAGAGGCTGCGGGGAGATCGGAACTCTTATGCACTGCTGGTGGGAATGCAAAATGATACGACGATTTTGGAAAATGATGTGGCGCTTGTTTAGAAAGCTAGAAATAGAAATACCATCTGATCCCACTCCTAGGAATATTTCCTAGAGAATAAGAGTCATCACACGAATGGACATATGCAAGCACACCCATATTCACTGCAGCATTGTTCACAACAGCAAAAAGATGGAAACAACCTAGATGCCCATCAGCAGATGAATGGATAAACAAACTATGGTACATACACACAATGGAACACTACGCAACGATAAAGAACTATGATGAATCTGCAACGCATCTCACAACATGGATGAATCTGGAGGGCATCATGCTGAGTGAAATAAGTCAATCACAAAAGGACAAATATTGTATGAGACACTACTGTAAAAACTCATTGAAAGGTTTACACACAAAAAGAAACAATCTTTGACGGTTACAAGGGAGGGGAGGGGTGGAGATGGAAAAACACTGAACAGACAATAGATAAGTGGTAACTAGAAGGGTGAAGGGTAAGGCAGTACACCATACTGGGAAAGGCAGCACAACTTGTACATGGCAAGGTCATGGAAGCTCCATAGACACATCCAAATTCCCTGAGGGACTGAATTGCTGGGCTGAGGGCTGTGGGGACCATGGTCTCAGGGAGCATCCAGCTCAATTGGCATAACGTAGTTTATAAATAAAATGTTCTACAATCCACTTTGGTGAGTAGCATCTGGGGTCTTAAAAGCCTGTGAGCAGCCAACTAATATATTCCACTGGTCTCACCCCTTCAGGAGCAAGGGAGAATGAAGAAAACTAAAGATACAAGGAAGATCAGCTCAAAGGACTAATGGACCACAACTACCACAGCCTCCACCAGACTGAGTCCAGTACAACTAGATGGTGCCCAGCCACCACCACTAACTGCTCTGACAGGTATCTTAATAGACGGTCCTGGACAGAGCTGGAGAAAAACGTAGAAGAAAATTCAAACTCACAAATAAAGACCAGACTTACTGGCCTGACAGTGACTGGAGAAACCCCGAGAATATGGCCCCCAGACACCCTTTCAGCTCAGTAATGAAGTCACCCCCGAGGTTCACCCTTTAGCCGAAGATTAGACAGGCCCATAAAACAAAATGAGACTAAAGGGGCACACCAGCCAAAAGGCAAGGACTGGAAGGCACGAGGTGTCAGGAAAGCTGGTGATAGAGAACCCAAGGTCGAGAAGGGAGAGTGTTGACATGTCGTGGGGTTGTCAACCAATGTCATAAAACAATATGTGTACTAACTGTTTAATGAGAAACTAGTTTGTTCTGTAAACCTTCATCTAAAGTACAATAAAAAAAAAATAGATTGTCTCAACAACAACAACAAAAAAAAGAAAGCCCTATAGCTCACAACAGAACATTGTCTGTCTCACTTGCTTTGGACATATCATCAGGAGGGATCGATTGCTGGTGGGGGACATCATGTTTGATGAAATAGAGGGCCAGTGAGGGAAATCCTCAGTGAGACAGACTGACATAACAGCCGAAACGGTGGATTTGGACATGCCAGGAATCCCGAGGATGACGAAGGACCAGTCGATGTTTTGTTCTGATGTACACAGGTCACCATGAGTCAGAGTCGACTCGTAGGCAGCTATCTATTTGTCTTCACATTATGAAAGTGTTCTCCTGGTTCAAGCCATAGTATCCAACTGCAAAATCAATTAAAACATCCAGGGAGCAAAGTCTATTTCCAGGACTACCATTCTGTGATTCCGGGAGAGAACACTTCCGTTCCATCCTGACAGTTCTGATAGAGATCAGAGCTAAGGTCTTGGAATCATACACCTCCTATCAGGGCCAAATCCCAAAACTGAAAGGAGGAATGAAGGGCCTTTGTGCTTTTTTCTGAAGCCTGTAGGAGCCTTATCTTGGTTGGTCTTGGAGACAGAATTGCCTTCCTCTGTGTACTCTTTAATTTTCTCTCCTCATATTCGATACGGGGAGGGACCTGAGAAGGTTGACTGGAGAAGGTTAACCGACACACAATATGCATTATCCGTTGCCCTTTTCTGATTTCAAATTAAGTATATAATTAGTAAAAAAGGAAATCCATGCCTTCTGGTGATGAAAAATTAGTAAATCAATAGGTGGTTGCCTCCGCAGAGACTCTGGGGAATTTCGGGTCGTCAGCTGGGGCTGCCAGTTATCTGAAACAGCAACATGGGCATCTTCCTGAGGCCTCAAAGCACTAAGCAAATGCCCCACTTCTGGGCTGGCTGGCTCTGAAGATTTGCAAGGAGAAATGAGAAGACGAAATTGATCTGTTAAAATGTAGGTAACAAGGTAGAAGCAACGAAATTGCTTTTAGTACCGCCAGAAAGCTTGGAAAACAAAAGCTCTGTATACAGTTTTTTTTTTTAATATTATACTTAAGAGAAATTGTTTTCTCTGCTTTTCCCCCCACCCACTACAAATGATGCATTCTGTCTATTGTCTACTGCTTTATATACCGAAAAGGTGCATTTAGGGAGTTGTTATGTGGCCACCCTCTTAGGTGTTGGAGGATATATAGCACTTTTTACCCTTAATTGTGTGTTGCCTTGATTTTATGGCCTGCTGGCACAAGGCAACATTTTTTTAGTGTCATTTGGGGGCTGGATACATTTACTGATATGCCAGGCTTTCTGTGTTCATAAACTCTTGCATATGGGGACTTGAATAAACCTTTTTGTGTAAATTTCTTCAATGACACTATCCTTCTCTAAACACTGGTAACCCACAGCCAACTGAAGAAATAAACAGTCAGGTCCATGTGTTTGTATTCAGCATATTCCCTGTGTGGTAAGGTGCTGTGTTGCGTACAGTTTCAGCGCTATGTAAATAAACCATTGTTGCATTCATTCACTTGGGTTTATGAACAGCAGAATCCCAGAATTGTTTTGTTCCAACACAACCTTCAAATTACTGCTTTTACAGAAATATACTATTTAATTAGTACCACTGGATCTCCCCCTCTCATGATAGATTTAATGACTCATGTGGCAATTAGTATTTTGGAATTGTGTTATAATTTGTGCTGTACAAAATTAACCTCAATTGAGATCACAGGTGTTCTTTTTAGGTATTTTTAACCTGATTTCTTTAAAGTTAAACACAACTGCTATTCCTTTTGAAAAGCCTACTAGGAAAGGCTCCTCCTTCAGATCTGGCTGAGTGGTTAAAAGTGGGGGCTTTGGAGAGAGCTGGGCTGGATTCTACTTTTGGTTCCTGTGTGATCTCTCTGAGCCTCAATTTCACTGCTTATAAAAGAGGATTATTCATTCCTACATTTTAGGGTTGTTGTGAGGATTGAATATAATAAACTTTGTCACTTGGAGGATTTATACCACACCTCAGGTCTCAGATTTACTTAGGAAACCTTTCATGATCCTCAACCCTGGGCCAGGTATTCCACTTGGGTGCCCCCACTGGACATTTTAGTTCCTTTATCACTAATACTAATTCCCATCAAGTCGATTCTGACTCATGGTGACCCCATGTGTGTCAGAGTAGAACCGTGCTCCGTAGGGTTTTCAATGACTAATTTTTTTAGAAGTAGATCACCAGACCTTTCTTCTGAGGCACCCTGGGCCTTGAACCGCCAACCTTTCAGTTAACAGCCGAGTGCTTAACCATTTGCTCCACCCAGGGACTTCACTGCTCTGAAATTGTACACTTGTCTGAGTCTCTCTCCCACCACTTTCTCTCACTTCCCCTATACCCCTCCATACACTACTGACTGTAAATTTGTGAAGGCAGAATTAGATTTATATTTTTCACAGCTTGTGGTAATTATTGATGCTGTTCACAAACATACATCCATTTATTCTTCTGGGTACGTGGTAAGATTGTACTTCCTGACACTCTAGTGTCTGAAACGGGGCCATGTGACCATTTGGCCAAGGAGTTGTCAACAGAAATAATGGGCATCACTTTCAGGGAAGAGCATTTAACTGCTAGTTGGAGACACTAGGTCTTTCTCCCTCAGTGAATGGCAACTTCCAGGAAGATGGGTGCTCCATTCGTCTAGGGCCCTGAGGGGCTACAATGAGCACAGCCCCGCACCGTTCCATGACGGACATGGAGAATAAATGAGATATAAACCTGTGTTGATTTAGGTTACTGACATTTTGAGGTTTTATCTCAGATTCCTGGGTCTCCTTCTTCCTCTGTTGCTCCAGGCAAATAGAGACCAGCTGATGTATTTTGGGTGGCTATTCCTAAGCTTTTAAGAGCCCTGGCCCTACTCTAAGAACAGAAACTAAAAAGCAGAAACTGTAAAAGCGTTATTAGGCCAATTGACCTGAGAGGCCCACAACACCATGCCCCTAAACCTTTGGACCAAAAAAATTATTCCCATGAGGTGTTTGCTTGTGCTTATGCAGTACCAATAGTGCCAGTCTTTTTTTTTTTTTTTTTGGCTGCTGTCTTTATTGTAACATTATATATAACATTCTATTTGCCATTTCTCCACTCCCCCTTTCTTCCTGGTGTACAGTTTGGTGATATTAGCTACAAAAGTCTCTCCATAAACGACTAGTAAGCATTGCTCCTCATCAAACATGATGCTACTGACCAGAGCTTACACTGCTCCACTTGGTTTACGTATATTAGTGCTGATTAATGTCATAGCATCCTTGCCTTCCTTGTGCTCCAAGTTCTCTTGCATTTAGGTGATTTTTGTAGCTATAAGAACAAAAGTCCTCCTCAATCAGTTGAATCAAGGCCAAAAACCAAACCAAACTCTTTGCTGTCAAGTCAATTCTGACTCATGGCAACCTTATGTGTGACAGAGTAGAAATGCTCCATAGAGTTTTCTTGGCTGTAATATTTATGGAAGCAGATTGCCAGGCCTTTATTTTGTGGTGCAGCTTGGTAGGTTTAAACTGCCAAGGAGGTCATTGCCAGGCCTTCAGTAATTATCAGCTATAGCAAGACAGCAGACTCTTGTGTGGTCTGCCTTCAATCTTGCAACAACAAATCATATCTGCCAGAAAGTAGTGTTGAAACAGCCGTAATATGAACCCCCACTGCTTCTGATAAAATAAACTAATATTTCCAAGACTTTCTGCTGTAAAAGGGCATAACCTGGCCAGAGTTAAAAAACAGAATTCCCTAGTGTCACCAGCAAGAACTGACTAATGCATTTTCTTAAAAAACCCAACCTATCATGGGTATAAAAATATTTTTTTCTCTGTTGCCTGTTGATTAGAGAGTCCTTATGGGTCTAAGCTGCTTGAGGGCTTGAGGTCTTTTGAAGGGCTTGGTACTATTGTTAATGACGGGGATTTTGATTTATAGCCTTTTTTTTCTTCCTCTTGCTGCAAAGGTTTTATAGTCCAATAGATGGATTAATAGATGGAGCACTACATCCATGCAAGGTCTTTGGATTGTGGTCCCGTTAGTCGTGCATAAGACTGGATAAGAGTAAGAAAAAAGTAAGAAGTGAAGAAAGTAAAAGAGGTGAGAGAAGGAATGAAAGGGGGGAAAGTCCAGGGGAATAGAGAGAAAGGAGAATTAACCTCAGGAGAAAATACAAAAACGGAATAATGGCTTCGGGAAACCAAAACAGAGATCCGGAAACAAATCTAGTGATGTGATTATTAAACAAGTGGGCAGTCAAACAGGGAGGAAATGAGATGCAGCCTTTTAAGATGAGCTGTGTGGGAGGTATTAGTTCATTGTGACCTATTAGGTCGGATAAGCAAAATACAGAAGAGAAAACCATACAAACCGATGGCCAGGTCTCAATGACAGAGCGAAGAGAGAAAATGAGATGAGGATTATAATAATTCATATTAACTTCTCAGTGAGATTGGTGATTAAGGCAAGATAAAAGAGTTGTGTCTGAGTCGCATTGAGAATTTGCACGATTATTTAGTTTCACCACTGTAAACCTATTCTAGGCTGTAGTTAATACCCTCTACCCCTGCATATCCCTATACCCCCAAAACCCAGGGTTCTAGAATTACATAAATACATCTTCTACTGAGGACAAGATCTTTGTTTGTAAACTTAGAATGCTGAAGTTCACTGCTTGGTGACAAACCCAAATTCTAGCTCAGCTAGAGAATCCATCAGGAAATTAAAGAAGAAAAAAAAAATAGCAGGATACAAAGAAGACCACGTAACATGTTGGCTGCTATATCTTGTTTCCCATTTTTCTTCACTTGGTCAAGATCCAAAAGCAGTTTTAGGATTTTTGGGAACAACTCAAACTCTTAAAGTTCACCAGTAGTGAGAAGGAAGGAGAGAAGAGGCAAGACAAGCTAATGATAGAGCATCAGTTCAATGCATTCCCCTAGGGGTGTTCCAAGAGTGGAAGTTGTTCAACCACAGAACAAAGACAGTTCATCTTCATGCATGACTGTTCCTGAACAGACCAGAGGATTTTTCAAAATCTTTTGAAAGAAGCTTCGTGAGTATGGAAGAAAAGTTCCTATAAAACTCAGCCACATTGAATCAGAAAATACATGAAGCTGGGAGAGAACTGAGCAAGTCTTTGATGTCACACAGAAATACGAAGTATTAGGCAGAAAAACCAGTCTCAGGCCCTAAATGGTAGAAATGGTAGAAGACTAGGTTGGCTCAACCATATTTTGTTACTTTAACAGAAAATTATAACTAATTCCAATTCTACTTCTTTCAAAATAGTCGTTAGATATATGTGTGTGTATCTGAACACTATATATGCATACATGTGAATGTATATATGTACATGTTGTTGTTGTTATTATTGTCATTTGGCACTGTCAAGTTGATTTCAACTCATAGTGACCCCATGGGACAGAGTAGAGCTGCACCCATAAGGTTTCATAGGCTGTAAACTTTATGGGACCAGATAGCTAGGTCTTTCTTAGGCAGAGCCATTGATGGCTTCAAACCACCAACCTTTTGGTTAGCAGCCAAGCCCTTAGTCATTGCACCACCAGTGCTCCTTATATACGTACATATACATACCATATTTGTATGCAAATAACAGGTGCATTATACGTTTTTTTTGCCAACCACACAACCCCCTTGTGCGTTATTATCCTATGCACTCTATGAGTGTTCTATGTGTGGGTATGTTATTTATGTGGGAGAGTTATTTGCTAAAACTGTGCGTGTGTGTGTATATGTATGCACACATATCTAAAAACTAGTTGACAGTGAGTCAATTCCAACTCATACTGACTATATATATATATATATATATATATATATATATCTCCACCACTAGTCTGTCAGTTTGTCATACTGTGATGGCTTGCATTGTTGCTGTGATGCTAGAAGCTATGCCACTGTATTTCAAATACCAGCAGGGTCACCCATGGTGGACAGATTTCAGCAGAGCTTCCAAACTAAGATAGGCTAGGAAGAAGGACCTGGCAATCTACTTCTGAAAAAATTGGCCAGTGAAAACCTTATGAATAGCAGCAGAACATTGTCTGATATAGTGCTGGAAAATGAGCCACTCAGGTCAAAAGGGGCTCAAAATATGACTGGGGAAGAGCTGCCTCCTCAAAGTAGAGTTGATCTTAACAACATGGATGGAATCAAGCTTTTGGGACCTTCATTTACTGATGTGGCACAACTCAAAATGAGAAGAAACTGCTGCAAACACCCATTAATATTCAGAAAATGGAAAGTATGAAGTATGAATCTCGGAAAATTTGAAGCTGTCAACAAAGAAATGGAATACTTGAAGATAGATAACCTAGGCATTAGTGAGCTGAAATGGACTGTTATTGGACATTTTAATTAGGACAATCATATGATGTACTATGCCAGGAATGACAAATTGAAGAGGAAAGGCATCAAATTCATTGACAAAAACAACATTTCAAGATCTATCCTGAAATATAATACTGTCAGTGGTAAGATAATATCCATACACCTACAAGGAAGACCAGTTAATACAACTATTATTTAAATTTACGCACCAACCATTAATGCCAAACATGAAGAAACTGAAGATTTTTAACAACTTCCACAGTTGAAGTTGATCATACATGCAGTCAAGATGCATTGATAATTACTGGTGATTGGAATGCAAAAGATGGAAACAAAGAAGGACCAGTAGTTGGAAAATACAGCCTTGGTGACTGTGATGGTTAAGATTGTGTGTCAACTTGGCTAGGCCATGATTCTCAGTGTTTTGGCAGTTGCATAATGTTATGTTCCCTGTTGAGATCTGATACGTGATCACCCCCACAATGGGATCTGCAGTGAGTGGTACTCGGGAAGGCAGTGCCTGTGGCGGCTCACTGCCCCTTCAGCCTTCATCTCTCCGCCCTCTGCCTAGTCCTTCCTGCTCTCCTTGCCAGGGCTTTTGCTTGTTCTGGATCCTGCAGTTGGCTCCTGTTCATCTGACCTCCGGCTCTTGGGACTTGAGCCAGCAGCTTACCTGTGGTCTTGCCTGCTGATCTTGAGATTCATCAATCTTCACAGCCTATAAGCAACAGCCCTGCTTTCCAGCCTGCCGATCTTAGGTTCACCAGCCCCTTCAGCTACATGAGTCAGGAGAAGCCTCTTTCTTGTCCCATGGACTTGGGACACTACAACCTCTAAAAACCACGTGAGCCATTTCCTTGCTGTAAATCTCTCTCTATATATATGTATATTTATACGCTTTACTGGTTTTGCTTCTGTAGAGAACCCAGCCTAAGACAATGATAAAAACGATGCCAGAGATCACATTGTAGAATTTTTCAAGACCAACAACTTATTCATTGCAAATACTGTTTTTCAACAACATAACTGGTGACTATACACGTGGACCTCACCAGATGGAAACCATAGGAATCAAATCGACTGCATCTGTGGAAAGAGACAATGGAGAAACTTGATATCATCAGTCAGAACAAGGCCAGGGGCCAAAGGCAGAACAGACCATCAACTGCTCATATGCAAGTTCAAGCTGAAGCTATAGAAAATTAAAACATGTCCACAGGAGCCAAAACAGGAACTTGAGTATATCCCACTTGAATTTAGAGACCATCTCAAGAATAGATTTGATGCATTGAACACTAATGACTGAAGACCAGATGAACTGTGGGATGACATCAAGGACATCATACATGAAGAAAGCAAAAGGTCATTAAAAAGACAGGAAAGAAAGAAAAGACCAAAATGGATGCCAGAAGAGACTCTGAGACATGCTCGTGAACATGTACAGCTAAAGCGAATGCAAGAAATGATGAAGTAAAAGACCTGAACAGATAATTTCAAAGGGTGACTCAAGAAGACAAAGTAAAGAACTATAATGACATATTCAAAGACCTTGAGTTAGAAAATCAAAAGAAAAGAACACACTTGGCATTTATCAAGCTGAAAGAACTGAAGGAAAAACTCAAGCCTTAAGTTGCAATTTTGAAGGATTCTATGGGCAAAATAATGAATGAAGCAGGAAGCATCAAAAGGAGATGGAAGGGATTCACAGAGTCACTGTACCAAAAAGAATTGGTCAACATTCAACCATTTCAGGAGGTAGCATATGATCAAGAACCAATGGTACTGAAGGAAGACGTCCAAGCTGCACTGAAGTTATTGATGAAAAATAAGGCTCCAGAAACTGACAGAATACCAATTGAGATGTTTCAACAAATGGATAAAATGCTTGAAGTACTTACTAGTCTATGATAAGAAATTTGGAAGACGGCTACCTGGCAACTGATTTGATCATATATATGATCATTCCAAAGAGAAGTGATCCAACAGAATGTGGAAATTATCAAACAATATCAATATCACACATAAGTAAAATTTTGCTGAAGATCACTCAAAAGTTGTTGCAGCAGTACATTGACAGGGAATTGCCAGAAATTCAAGCCAGACTCAGAAGAGGATGGGGAATAAGGGATATCATTGCTATGTCAGATGGATCATGGCTGAAAGTAAATAATACCAGAAAGATGTTTACTTGTGTTTTATTGACTATGCAAATGCGTTAGACTGTGTGGATCATAACAAATTATGGATAACGTTGTGAAGAATGGGAATTTCAGAACACTTAATTGTGCTCATGTGGATAGGATACGTAGACCAAGAGGTAGTAGTTCGAACAGAACAAAGTGATACTTCATGGTTTAAAATCAGGAAAGGTGTGTGTCATAGTTGTATCCTTTCATCATACTTACTCAATCTGTATGCTGAGCAAATAATCTGAGAAGCTGGACTATAGGAAGAAGAATGGAGCATTAGAATTGAAGGAAGACTTATTAACAACCTGTGTTATGCAGATGACACAATCTTGCTTGCTGAAAGTGAAGAGGACTTGAAGCACTTGCTGATGAAGATCAAACACTGTAACCTTCAGTATGGATTAGACGTCAACATAAAGAAAACAAAAATCCTAACAACTGGACCAATGCGCAACATCATGATAAACGGACAAAACGTTGAAGTTGTCAAGGATTTCATTTTACTTGGATCCACAATCGATGCCCATGCAAGCAGCAGTCAAGAAATCCAATCTTGGACTGGGTTCTCTAGAGAAGCAAAATCACTGACGTGTGTATATATATGGGTGTATGTGTGTATATATATATATATATATGTATATATATATATATATACAGAAAGAGAGACAGAGAGAGGAGCCCTGGTGGCACAATGGTTAAGTGTTCAGGCTGCTAACCAAAAGGCTGGCAGTTCAAATCCACAAGCCACTCCTTGGAAACCCTGTGGGGCAGTTCTTCTCTGTCCCATAGGGTTGCTATGAGGTGGTAGCAACTTCATGGCAATGGGTTTCGTTTGGTTTTATAGAGAGATTTATATCAAGGAAATGGCTCATGCAGTTGTAGAGGATGGAAAGTCTCAAGTCCATGGGTCAGGCTGGAGGCTTCTCCTAAGTCACATAGCTGCATGGGCTGGCGAACCCAAGATCAGCAGGTCAGATAGGAGGCCTCTGGCTCACAAGCTGCGGATTCTGACAAATCCCAGGATCAGCAGGCAAGATAGCAGGCTGCTGGCTCACAGGCTGTGGAGGCTGACAAATCCCAAGATCGGCAGGTAAGAAGGCAGGCTGCTGGCTAACAGGCTGTGGAGGCTGACGAATCCCCAGATCAGTACATAAACTGCTTACTCAAGTCCCAAGAATTGGAGGTCAGATGAGGAGCCAGCTATAGGATCCGGAGACAGCAAAAGCCAGAGAGCTTTGCCAGAAGGTTCACCTATATTGGATGTAGACCACACCCCAAAGGAAACTCCTTCTCAACTGATTAGCTGCTCATAGCAGATCTCATCATGGAGGTGATTACATTATTACATCGCTGTCAAACTGCATCATAACTGTCAAACCACTGAGAATTATGGCCCTGTCAAGTTGACACACAACCTTAACCATTTGCATTGGGCAAATCTGCTGCAAAATACCTTTTTTAAAGTGTTAAAAAGCAAAGATGACACTTTGAGGACTAAGGTGCACCTGACCCAAGCCATGGTATTTTCAATCGCCTCATATCCAAGTGAAAGCTGGAGAATGAATAAGGAAGACCAAAGAAGAATTGATGCCTTTAAATTATGGTGTTGGCAAAGAATACTGAATATACCATGGACTGGTGTATATATATACATATATAAGGTACAAAGATGTATTTCAAAGTGGGAACAGTTGTATGTTACAATAATGTCACTGTGAATCTTCAAATAATTAATAAATGTATAGCCCTTGAAGATGCAGAATTTCACATTTCTAGTTCAACAGTCGTGTCTTGCCTTGTTTTACTTGGATTCTGTAGAAATGTGGTGCTCTGATCAGAGGGCAGAAGACGTCAGCATTTGCTTTTCTTTCCTTTTTTCTAGTAAGGAAACTACATTCTGTCAAAAACTCTGGCCATTTCTAGGACACCTTTGCCGAACTCGTTCTTTATACTTACATCCGCCCCTTTGTCAAGAAGTAACTGAACTATTGCTTCATGATTATTTGACACGGCCACCATCAAAGGGGTCCACACAGATCTTGAAAGGGAGTTCAGAGTCTATCAGATGCATACAGGGCCAAAGGATGATATTTCAGGTGCAATGAGCAGAGGGAGAAAAGGCAATAAAGTGTGAAATGCCTTTGCAGTGTGTTGAAAGTAATGTACGAATTATCAGTCTGGGTGGAACTCATAGCCATCTGAGAATGGAGTAGGCAGAGATAAGGGTAGAAGAGCAGGTCAGGGCTTATTGTGGATGACGTCAATGCTGTGGTGATTAATTTATTCTTAACTGGTAGGTGAGAGGCAAGCCATTGAAAGTTCCTGCCAACTAACTCTTAGTCTTTATGCCAATAACTAGACTGAGAGTAATATACCTGGGTCTATCTACGTTAGTTTTATCTACATCCTTACCTTGAGCTACTCTCAACTACAAGTGTGAAATTTAGAATTAACCAAGGGTAATGTGTGACGGCTGTATCCTGAGCTGTGAAAGGAAACCTATGGAATGTGAACACATAATACCCACAGACCTTTAAAAGTGGGTTATAATTTTCATTGCAAATGAACATGTGCTGTGGTATTACTGCTCATCTAAATTCTACAAGTCATTTCAATGTAACATAAACTAACTGACCCCGGCTGACTGGGAAGGTATAAATTGGCATGAGGAATGGCAATGTCACAGGTGTGTCATCTCTTCTTTCCTTCCCCCATGTAAGAAGGCACCATTCCACTGCTAAATGAGCAAAAGAAAAGAATGAATGACTTTTCTAGGAAAATAAACCAAATGCTAATTTTATATAGTCTAAGATGTATCAGGCTCGTAAAGTGTTCTCATTTTCTCAAAACAGAGCTCTTAAAGACAGGTTAGGAGGGTGAGTTCTAAAGCTGCTTAGAGCACTGATGCCCTCATGTGGGAAAAACAACATTTAACACAAACCTCTAACTCTCAGACGTACAAGACACCTGGGGAAATTCTACATGCCAACACAACAGAAAGAACAGATGGTTCATGAAATGGTTATTAATGTATAGTTACAGTTTCCTCTTTCTCATTAATGTTCTATAGGCATCTTTGTTTAGCATTAGAAGCCACTAGAAATCTGCTGGAAATGCATGGGGTGGTGATAAGTCTTTTATTTTCCTTTAAGCATTTTAAGTTAATTTCCAGTTAATATAAAAATATGATACTAAAATTTTAGACAAACAATACTTAATGTGTACCTTGAAGTACTGTATTCACTAAATCTGTCTCGTTATCAGTTCCAAGATGCTGATTTATTGATCCACAACTGTATGTAAGCACAAAAGCATGGCAAACCTCAAGCTACACCACAGCCCAATGTTTATGCAACCTAATATCCCAGGAAAGGAGCCCTGATGGTGCAATGCTTAAGGGCTCGACTGCTATCCAAAAGATTGGTAGTTCGAACCCACCAGCCACTCTGCAGGAGAAAAGACCTGGAAATTTGCTCCTGTAAAGATTTCAGCCTAGGAAACCCTATGGGGCTGTTCTGCTCTGTCCTATAACGTAACTACGAGTTGGAATCGACTCGACGGCACACAAAAATACAACCAACAACAATATCATCAGAGGAAAAAAGAATCCACTGTGGTTAAATTAAGAAACTCCACCCTAAAATTCAGCCTACGATCTTTACTGTGCAAAAGTACAACCCTGATTTGCTTCACTGAGGTACACTCGCACTTAAGGGGCCCGGGAAAAAAGGGGACAGCAAAGGAACCAGAGCAGGAGCGGTTGAAGGAGCAGGGGGAAACCCAGAATATTTCTAGACACCAAATTTTATTATAGATATAGATAGTGATCATCTCCAGTACAGAAAAATCCAGAATGTCACACTGATTTTGTAGACAGACACTATCTCCACTATGCCTTCCCTCACAGACTCAGACATAACTTTGAAAGGTCATCAAACACGGTGTACAGCAATTGGAAATTCACTTCCTGAAACCTAGTTGCAGCCACTGCAAGGAATGCATTATCTTTGTTTTGACCACAGGGTTGTTCTAAGTCCACACATTGAATTGAGATATCAGTGCTGTCAGCTTCCCTTTCCAGCATTCTTTCCTACCTTCATAATCTTCCTCTCTACCTTCTTTCAATTACCTATTGCCCTCACCATATAAAATATGCTACCCATCAATGACACATAGGTGCAAAGAGAGCAGAAGGTTTTATTTCATAGTGCAATCACTGGTCAATTACAAACAGATGTCAGCAGCCCTGCGTTTAGAAGGATTCTGTGGTTGTGTCCAGGCTCATTTGGAAAACATACTGGGACTGAACAATAATGCCTTCCATGAGCATACGTGGGTGTGGCTATGTATTAATGAAACTTAGATTTTGTTCCCCTCCTACTGTGAATTTAAGTCAAGTATTCACAGAAGAGGAGTCCTGGTTGCGCAGCAGTTAAGTGCTCGGCTGTTAACTGAAAGGTGAAATCCACCATCTGCTCTGCGAGAGAAAGATGTAACAGTCTGCTTCCACAAAGATTTACAGCCTTGAAAACGCTACGGGGCAGTTCTGCTCTGTCCTATAGGGTCACTATGAGTCCGAATCAACTCTACAACAACGGGTTTTGTTTTGATTATCCATAGTAGGCCCAATGAATTCTTTCATCGTGCCTCATTCTTTTTCTTAGCATCTTCTCTCCCCGTTTTTTACTCCTATTTACTCTTCAAGACCCAGTCAAATGTTTTTTTTCCATAATGTCTTACCCAGTCCCTGTCTCAGACTGTGTTGGTTATTCCTTCCCCTAGGGTCTCATAGCTCACTGTTTATATAAATCCATTTTAGCTCATAATATACACAGTTATAACCATTGATATGTTTATACCATTAAACTGTGTGCTACTTGAGAGTGGAAACCGTGTCTTATTCAAGTTTTTATCTCTGCAGCTGCTGACTAATAGGCACACAATATCTAGAAAGAAAGGAACAGAAAGAATGAAAAGAATACATACTCTCTCTCCCAGGAGTATGTGCTACTTTGCTTGGTATATGAGGCACTGAAGTTTCATTTCCTATTAAATGAATTTCGCCCATCAAATAGAAGATAGGGTGGCTTCATGAAAGATTCTATGATCACAGTGGTATAATACTCAAGTCCTTGATCAAAAGACTTTAGAAAGACTCAGTCCTTTGTTTTTACTTTTCCTGGAATATTTGGTGTGCCTTTTGTGCTTGCAGGAAGCCCTAGAATATGTCACATTGCCTGTTTGTTCTCAGATCCATCCCCAGCCTTCTTCTGCTCTGGTCTCGATGGTGGTGGCATCTACAAATCACATTTCCAGTTAGGTTCAGCTAATAGGAGGCACTGGCAGGGGATATAAGCAAGGAAGGAAGGAAAAAGCCAGGGTATTTATAGCTCCTCTCTGCTTTGGAATATGTATCCAGTGGTGTCTGCATCTCCTCCGTGGTCCCTGCTTCCCCTGAGCAGTGCCTACCATATTTCTGGTTCTCTCTGAGTGGCCCTGGCTCGTGGACCCTGATAGCATCACTTCTTCTTCTCTTGGTCCTTTCATCTCCAGGGCTGATAGCAATTCCCTGCAGTTGCTCATCTCTCCTGTTGGCTCTCTCACCGATACTAACAAGTGTGCAACAAGTTTGCCATATTAAAGTTCATCTGATAAACTACCTGGTGTCGCCTCTATTTTGCTGACTTGCTCCTGACTAATGCACTGAGCTAGAGCCATTCATATTCCCTTCCAAACGTTGTATCTCACCTTCAGATCAAATGGGAACAGACAGCATTATGATATTCACCAGTCACTATATACAGCATATATCATAGGATGACAGAAACATAGCAAAAGTTATATCAGAGTAAATAACATGTTGACAATACTTTCCAGGGTCTTTATTAGGTGTTGGGCCAAGGAAAAATAAATAAAAAGGTATAATTTGTGATACCAACACCCATCTGTCAGTTTGTTGTACTCTGGTGCTTTACATGCTGCTATGATGCTAGAAACTATGCCACCAGTATTTCAAATACCAGCAGAGTCATCCATGGTGGACAGGTTTCAGGGGAGCTTCCAGACTAAGACAGACTAGGAGAAAGGCCTGGAAATCTACTTCCAAAAATTAGCCAATGAAAGCCCTATGGATCACAATAGAATATTGTCCAATATAGTGCTGGAAAATGAGCACCGTAGGTTGGAAGTCACTCAAAAGACACAGTGGCCACAACAATAAACTTGAATATACAAATGATTGTGAAGATGGTGTAGGACCAGACAAGGACATTTCACTTTGTTGTACATGGGGTCACCATGAGTCATAGCCAATGGTATAGCAACTAACAACAACAACAATTTGTGATAGGATTAAGGAGTAAGGCATGAGGAAAACAGGACAGTATATAAATACATATAAAAAATCATCCTATGCCATATACCTAACTTGGAGAAGAATGAGACAGAGAGAGAGAGCGGGGAGGGGGACATTATTCATGCAAAAAACTCTATTCATTCATAAAGGCCCATTCTCCTTCTACAACTTTAGAGAACACTGGCTTATATCAATACAAATTGGAGTGCATAAAGAAAGAACTCTAGAAGCCGTCACATACTCGTCTCGCTTGGTTGCACACAGTACAGTGGTGTGCAATAAACACTGAGGAGGAAGTCCTTTATGTGTTTTGAATTAGCCTGCTGGCCCACAGATCTCAGAGCAGAGGTTCCCTTAATTAGGGGTGGATGGGGGCAGGAGCTATTACTGTGTGGAAGCTGCATAATGGATGGAGAGAAACCAACCTGGAGTTTCCCTTTACCTCAATTGGCAGTTAAGACAGGCAAGGAGAAAAAACACACAGCAGACAACCAGTCCTATTTTATTCTTCTCAACTGGGTTTTTAGCTGAAGAGGTAAATCTGGCAACAAATGTGATTTGCAGCTGTATACCAGAGAGGCCTGTGGAAGGCTTATGCACGAAATGAAAAGCTCAAAAGTTTCAGGACTGCATTTTAACTCAAATCATTATCAAAACTGCCTGCCAATTTAGGAGCAGTGAAACAAAGCAAAATTAGAAAGATAGGATTTCATTTTTTTACATAAAACTTCAAGGCATAATAATTAATCGCTACTCATCTGGAGCAACAAAGGAAGAAGGAAAGTCAGGATTAGGAGGAGGATATGGAATGTGTGGCTAATTACCTCCATGAACAACTTCCTCCTTTGCCATGAGACAGGAAGAACTGGATGTTGCCCAGCTACCGTTACTGAACATTTTGATTGAAGATTCTACAGAAGAATCCTGATCAAAAGGGGGAAAATAAGAGAACAGAATTTTAAATTCTAAGGGACTCCAGACTTCCTGGAGCCATGAAGGTTGGATGAACCCCTGAAATTACTGCCCTGAGATAATCTTTAAACCTTAAACCAAAAATATCCCCTGAAGTCTTCTTAAAACCAAACAAAAGTTTAGCTTAACTAGTAAAAAATGTTTGTCTTGAGCATTATGCTCTTTTAAGGACTATATATAGGGGATCAAACTGACAATAGCAGCTTGAAAGATTAAATACAAATCTTAGGGGTCTGTGAATTTATGTTAATGGAGGAAAAACTCAGAAAAAGAGGGTGAGAATGGTTGTACTACTCAAAGCATGTAAGCAATGTCACTAAATGGTACATGTGGAAACTGTTGAATTGGTATATATTTTGCTGTGTATATTCTCAACAACAACAAAATAAATATAATTTAAAAAAAAACTTCAATATCTCATTCCATAGGTTTATTTTCTTAAATAATAACATTATCATTATTTCTTATGTATTTTGAGAGAAGTTTTATCTGAAGATTCATTGTTCCATCATTATGGCAACCCTTGTCTCCTTACATTTTCAAAATTTATTTTGGTCCTTCACTGGTCCCGTTTCTTTTTCAGGCACATCAAATATACATATGTTGGATTTCTGCATTTTTTACGCTATATCTATTATTTCCTCTGAGATATCTTATATATTTTTTATTCTTCCCCTTTTTCTCTCAGATTCTCTTCAGCCTGTCCTTCATGTTGCTGATTTAGACTTCTGCCATATAAATCCTTTACTGCTTCTAATTCATTTTTAAGTTCTGTGATGTAATTATTTTTCCCTTAATTTTTTTTTCCCTCTTAGCTCTTTCAGTTCCCTTTATATCTCATTCTTCTGTCTCTTGCTGTAGGAAGTTTTATGTAGTCTCTTTGTTATTATTTCATGATTAGTCATCTTTAAAGGAATTAACATTTTTGCTGGACCTGCTTTTTGTTTTAAAAAAAACTAACAAAATAGTAAAATAAGGATTTTTTTTTAAGTTGATATGCCTCAAAAAGGGGTCCATTAAAATAAAAATAAGGGAGAGATATTTGCTATCACCATTATTATTTCACATCTTTCTGGAAGTATTAGCTAATGCGATTAATTAAGAAAGTGAAAATACTTCTTAATTTGCAGGAAAAAAATAGAAGTTTGTATTATTTGAAAATTACATTATTATATGCCTAGAAAACCCCAAAAGGATCATCCAAAAAAGTAATACAAAGAATAAGAATTCAGTAAGAAGTTCAGTTACAAAGATATTATAGAATCACTACATACAGCTTCTTAGTCGTTGTTGTTATGTGCCATTAAGTCAATTCCAACTCATAGCAGCTCTATATGACAGAGTAGAACTGCCCCATACCCCCTAGACTGCAATCTTTACGGGAGCAGATTGCCAGGTCTTTTCTACCATGGAGCCACTGGGTGGGTTCAAACTACCGACCTTTCAGTTAGCAGCCGAGGGCTTAACCATTGCACTACCAGGGCTCCTTATATAGCTTAAGAGCTCTGTTGCTAACCAAAAAGTCAGCAGTTTGAATCTACCAGCCACTCCTTGGAAACCCTATAGGGCTGTTCTACTCTGTCCTACAGGGCCACTATAAGTCGCAATCGATTCAATGGCAATGGGTTTGGTTTTTTTGGTTTTGAAATATGTTGAAAACACTCAATTAGAATATTTAAGAATTATGAGAAGAATAAACATTGTTTCAATCAGAATTTATTTAATAGTAGTTTTAAAAAAAATTGAATTAATTTAGACAATACAGGTAATTTGTTGACTCACATACCAAAAATGGCCTAAGGTAGAGCAGGCTTCACATGATGTACAATATGATGGCAGGGTTAACAAGACCATGTTTCTATCTATTGTTCTCTCCTTTTCTTTTATGTCCAGCAGGAAAGATCATCTCTCCTCCAACCACTGAACAAAAGTCCTGGACGTCTCTCTAATTGGGTCATCTTAGGTCATGAACCTACCAACAAGTCATTGTGACTAAAGGCATTCCAGGTTTCAATTGGTTTTGGCCTGGCTTATGTGGCCATCTTGAACCTGTCATTGTAGCAATGAAGTGGATTTACCTACCCACCTTTGGCGGTAGGGGTAGGAGCAATCCCAACCAAACTACTGCTTTATAATGGGTATAGTAGAAGGGAGGTTGAAGAAGGAATCACAATTGATGATAGTAATGATGATGATGATGATGTTAACAGTATCAATAATAATGACAGCTATGATGTATTGAGTATTTAACATGGATCAATCATTGTGATAACCAAATTCTTGTCAGATTTAAATGCATTAACCTCACTTGGTTCTTGAGTAAACTAAATAAGATTATCTACATAAAGTGTTTGTTACCTAAAAATAATAACAATAATACTTATTATGAAAGGAGTAATAAAGATAATAGTCATAATAGGAGGAGAAATAATAGGGGAAATAATGTTAGCAGCAGCAGTGAGAATATTGGGTATGTAGGTACTGTTATTATCCTAATTTTATAGATGAGGGAACTGAGACTTAAAGAGGTTGCATAATTACTTTAAGTAGCAGAAGTTACATTAGTTTAAGTAGCAGAACTACAAGTCTAACACTGGTCTATCTGGCTCAAAAGTCAATTCTAAACAACATATATAGGATTTGTATGAAGAAAAATTAAGAAACATCTTAGAAACAAAAGAATGAAGACTAAGTGGAAAGTTATACCTTGTCTTAAACGGGAAGGCTCTATATTTAAAAGATTAAAATATAACTTCGTTACAATGACAAGGGAATTCTCATTGAGAGTATGTGTGTGTGTATATATAGGTGTTGTGGCGGTGTTTGGTGGGTAGTAGAGGCAGAGACAGTAATGCTCTCCAATTATTTTATTTGCTACCCTATACTTCCAGCTCCCCTGCAGTTAGGCACGACTAGGTGACTAGTTCTAGACTTGTAATCTCTGTAATCTGTAGCAACTTGCCTCATGTGGTTATTTATATTGAAAATTACATTAATTAACTTAAAAAATTAAATCCATTCCTCAGTCACATTAGCCACATTTCAAGTGCTCAATACCTATATGTTGTTAATGGCTACCATATTGAACAGTGAGGATTTATGGAACATTTTCATTGTTCAAGATAGTTCCGTTGGACCGCACTGCTCTAGATAACAGGTTGTGAGAGGTTCCATGCACTGGAGCCCTGGTGATGAAGTGGTTAAGAGCTACAGTCAGCTACAGCTGCTAACCAAAATGTTGGCAGTTCAACTCTACCAGCCACTCCTTGGAAACCCTACATATGGGGCAGTTTACTCTCTCCTATAGGGTTGCTATGAGTCAGAATCAACTTGATGGCAACAGGCTTCGGTTTTAGCCCATGCACTGGTGACTGGGGAGTTGAGGAGACCACATGTCCCGGATGAATAAAACAAACAAACAACTTGTTGCCTTTGAGTCAATTTCGACTCAAAGCAACCCTATCGGACAGAGTAAAACTGCCCCATAGGGTTCCCAAGGAGCAGCTGGTGGATTCGAACTGTCAACCTCTTGGTTAGCAACAGAGCTCTTAACCACTCCTAGACAGTGTAGCTATAAAGCGTTGGCACTTCAGTGGACCTGGGTACCCGAGTAACTCTGTGGAGCAAATTCCTTCTTTTGCCCCACTGAAACCAATCCATGTGGGGCATATACTTTGAATAACGAATAAACTTTTGTTGTGTTAACCAGCTGAGATTTGGGAGTCATTTGCTACCACAATTTAACCTATCCATTCATTACTAAAACATGGGGAGCAGGCAGTTGTGACAGATACAAGGAGGATGGGATACTTCACAAAACACAAGTATAATAACAAGCATAAGAAACTGCTTAGTAAAATTTGGTGTAAAATAAAGGTCTCATTTCTAATTACCTGTATTCACTCCTGCCTCCCTGTAGTGCTAACTGGAGTCTTCGAGTTTGAGATGGAGGCATTTTCTCCATTCTTTCTCAGAAGACTTGCACCGATAGAGCCATTCAACAGCCAGGTCAATTTACACAACGTGCATTTATAATTGTATAATCCCTCAGGCCCATCCTCAATGAAGTCTGTCTCCACCCTGTTTTCTTGTTAATTGTAATTGCCCGAGGCATTCTACTAGCCTATTGTCCGTTATCATTTCACCTCCTCAGAGTTATACAACTCCTCAGAGTTATACAGATAGGCCAACCCTATTTTATCACCTCACAGTTCATAATTTTTGAATGAAGCTGAAACTTATACTCCACTTAACACAACACTCCATGAAACTTACAAATACATATTTTATTCTCATAAATATGAATCCTTAGTCTGTGGTTGCTCACTAATTTTCTACACTGTTGAAATAGTTACCAGATTCCATAGAAAACACATTCTATATTCCATTAATCTCAGCAGTATTGTCTGATTTCTAAATTTGATATCTTCTCTGAAACCATGTCTCTACTCATAACCACACATACCTAATAACTAATATTATACACACTAACAGAGCCGTTATTACCAGGCAAAAATTATGCCCACGATTCCAATAATGACATTGATCCCCAGTTTCCTCTGGACTATTTTATTCAAACCTGGCATTATCTTCAAGTTTAATCATATTCTTCAGTTCAAATAACACCTAAATGTCCACCTGTCTTTATTTTTCCAGTATTCTATGGAAAAAACCAAAATGGCTAGCCTTTAAGTTAAAAAAAAAAAAAATGGATTTCACCTTCTTCAATATATCAAAACAAGTACTGGATATATCAATAATAACAAAATAATAAAAAACCAGAGTTATCAGAAGAATAAATTAGATAATCCAAATAAAGGTTTTTCCACCTATGATATAAACACTAAAAACAGTAAAGGAAAACATTAATAAATCTGACTGTGTAAATTTAAAATATCTGAACAACAGCATCAAAAACAACAACAACCAAGAAAACTTCATAAGCACATAATACGTTTTAGTATATAAAAGTTAAACTATTATGAATAAAAATCAAGAAAGTTTTTTAAACACATATGATAAAGGTTATATGTATATATTTTTTTTTTTTTTAAAAAGGAAACTTAGAAAGAAAGAAAAAAGATGATCACTTTAGTAGAAATTTGGACAAAGGATGCAACTAGCCGAGTCAGAAAGCCAGATATACAAGGGACTATGTGTGTGTGTGTGTGTGTATATATATACACACATACATATGTATATACGTTGGCAGAAATCTGGACATCTCCATCTGTATGCCAAGAGGAGGATGGTTAAAAAGCACATGGAAAAAACTTAGAATCGAATATTTTTCAACCACCTGAAGTAATAATACATATCTATGTTCATTTACGTGGAGAAAGTTCTAGAATACATTATTGAGAAAAAAAAAGCCAGTTACATGTCTGCATATATGTACATGTGAATCCATTTATGTAAAATCATACACTGAAAGCTACGTGTGTATGTACGCGTACAAAGATGAACGGAAAAAATATTCATCAAAATATTAATTATTATCTCTAGTTGGTAGATGATTTTTACTTTCTCCTTTGCACTTTTCTGGATTGTTTGAAAAAATTTAAAATATATCTGTATCTGCTGTAATAAAAAGCACTTTATGTAAATAAAAAAGATTAGAATACAAGCAATTATGAATATTATAGAGCAACCTGGAAAATGTTGATGACATTTAATGAGAAAAAAATCACAATATAGGTATATCTACATTGATTGCATCTCCAAAATAGATAGGCTTACTGGCAAAGAATAGAAAAGAATAAATAATTTTTAGAAGGAAGTAATTGATATGTTGTTGAGTTGACACGGTTGGTTTTCTTTTCTTGCAAAAATGTCAGCTATTTTTAGATACTTGTTTAATGAACATATTTTTAATAAATTTCAAGTATTTTAAAATGCAATGTACAGATCAATAAAGGAAGGACAGATTAGTACTAGACTGTCAGAGGTTTGGTTGGTAAAATGCAAAAGTGATCAGAACAGAGTTAGAAACTACATAAAATTTGGAAAACACATGTGGCATAGTTATAAGCTGTGTAAGCCCCATCCCATTCCCAAATCAGTCTACAGGAAAATTTCATCCTTAATTTCACGTATAAGATAGCATTGATATAGAGCTGAAATGGTGAAAGAAAATGCCATCTACTCTGGCAACCTATATCTAAGCCTTCTTAATAGAAAATATTCCCAATAATAATGATACGCTTGACCATATAGAAAACACCACATGTACACCTTTAAATTTGAACCCTAAGCTCTTAAACATAGCCCTAATATCACATTTTCCAGTGGTTAACAGCTCAGCTGCTAACCCAAAGGTCGGCAGTTTGAATCTACCACCTTCTTTTTAGAAACCCTACGGGGCAGTTCTACTCTGTCCTATAAGGTCGCTATGAGTTGGAATCGATTCTATGGCAACAGGTTTTAATTATCCAAAATATGCCTTCCCACCCAGACGCCTGGGAACTCTGTTAATGAATTATCTATCGAATGTCCACATATTATCTAATAGTGGTTTGAATTCCTTATGATCAAATTCCCCTGGAATGGAAGGAAGAAATTCCAGGCCTGAACTGAAAACATTATCCTGGGGTTTAACAGAACAGCCTTCAGTTTAACAGTACAACTTTGTACTGGGCATGATAATTTCTGCATATTTCAATCTTTACAGTCTAAGTTCTCTGAAGATTCATTGGAAAGAATCTCAGGCTCATAACCCAGAAAGATACTCCAGAGACCATCAAGACCTAATGAACCTCCACTGTGGGAGATGCTAGCAAAATGCATTCATCTCTGACAGCCCTGCCTTCTGCCTCCAAAGTGGAGAATCATGGCAGTTGTAGAATGTCAGCTGTGGAAGCAACAAGCAAACATACAGCCCTCACAGCCCTAAGAGCTGCCTAAAGGCAGTTGCAGGGGAGTTTTAAAAAAAAATTTGGTGGGTGATTGAAGTAAACCCACAGGACTGTATGAAGAATGCAGCATCAGGATAGGAGAAAGACTAATTAACAACCTGTGATATGCAGATGACACAACCTTGCTTGTTGAAAGCAAAGAGGAGTTGAAGCACTTACTGATGAAGACCAAAGACTACAGCCTTCAGTATGGATTACACCTCAACATAAAGAAAACAAAAATCCTCACACCTGGACCACTAAGCAACATCATGATAAATGGAGAAAATATCGAAGTCGCCAAGGATTTCACTTTACTGAGATCCACAGTCAACGCCCATGGAAGTCAAGAAATTTCAAACAACATATTGCATTGGACAAATCTGCAAAAGATCTCTTTAAAGTGCTGAAAAGCAAAGATGTCATTTTGAGGACTAAGTTGCGCCTGACCCAAGCCATGGTATTTTCAATCACCTCATATGCATGCAAAAGCTGGACAATGAATAAAGAAGATTGAAGAAGAATTGATGCCTTGAATTATGGTGCTGGCAAAGAATATTGAATACACCATTGACTGCTAGAATAAAGAACAAGTCTGTCTTGGAAGAAGTACAGCCAGAGTGCTCCTTGGAAGACTTCGTCCATGTACTTTGAACATGTTATCAGGAGGGACCAATCTCTGGAGAAGGACGTCATGCTTGGTAAAGTAGAGAGTCAGTGAAAAAGAGGAAGACCCTTGATGAGATGGACTGACACACTGGCTGCAACAATGGGCTCAGTCATAGCAACGACTATGAGGATGGCTCAGGACGGCGCAGTGTTTCGTTCTGTTGTATCTACGGTCGCTATGCGTCGACACCAACTCAATGGCACCTAACAACACCACCAAAGCCGTATAAAACTGATAGCAATGCAAATGATACTTGTCCACAGACACGCAAATTCTGACCAGTGTAGGGACAATTTTTCCCCAGCCATAACCCCCAAAAAGCCAGTTTTGCATCTATTTGTAAATTCATCTCAGCATTCCTGATTCCTCTATAAAATCAGTACTTCCAATTCTCTGAACCAGGTGTAACATCTTACTGGTATCCTCATAAATTAATGAGTTAAACAAAATCTCGTACATGTTTCCACTTTATATTTGTTTGAGAGTCACGATTTCACACTTTAAAAAATATATTCTTTAAAATAAAAAAGGAAAATATTAAAGCTGAATCTAGACCAAATCCACTGACTTCACAGATGAGAAAACTGAGGCCTATAGAGGTGAGATGACAGGATCAGATATCAGCTAAACTTTTCTCACCAAAGAATACCCTCCTTGTTAAACGAACATGTAATGCTGTTTACTCACTTTATGCTATGGAGGAATGAACTGATTGTGCTGTACAACTCCATATTCTATGAGGTGTATACAAGCACTAAGGCCAAAGTCATCAGTGAAGGTTCAAGAGTAGACGAAGTTTAACTCCCAACATTCCTATTCCAAGTATATAACTTAGGCAAGTTACTTTTTCTTGGCCTCAGCTTCCTTATCTGAAAAATGGAGACAATAATAGCACTTACCTCTTAGTATTGGTACAGCATTAAATTGTATGATGCTTTTTAAGTTCTTATGATAATGCCTGGTACATACAATGTGCTCAATAAGTGTTATACCCTATTATCACTATTGCCAGCTTTGTCATTCATACTAGTCGAAGGCATAGGAAGTTATCATCTTGAAATGCGCTAATATAAAATACAGGAATACCTGGATTTTTCACTTAGGTGGGACTGTGAAAAGTTGTAGCTAAGCTGAAGTGTTACATATTGAATTATATTTTAACATTACTGAAGCACTTTTCATTTACAGCAATTATGCAGTGAATTAGTTGGTAAAATTAAAAAGATGATTTTGTAACTAGTAGTTACCCCCTTTGATTTATTACTTGACTTTAATAAATATGGTTTAAGGCAGACTCCATCTATATAAAAGAGACCCATTGCTGTGAAGTCGATTCTAACTCATAAGGACCCTATAGGACAGAGTAGAACTGTCCCATAGAGTTTCCAAGGAACAGCTAGAGGTTTGGAACTACTGACCTTTGGTTAGCAGCTGAGCTCCTAACCACTTCGAACTACTGACCTTTGGTTAGCAGCTGAGCTCCTAACCACTTCGCCACCTGGGCTTCCTATATACAAAAGTACATTATTATTGGCTAAAAACAACTCCTCCAGGGACGCCTACATGTGGTTAATACTATGGATTATGTGACCAAGTAGCCAGACTTCTAGGGATATTTGGCAACAATTTAGTATAATCCAGTGTATTTTATTGTTATTGTTAGGTGCCGCTGAGTCGGTTCTGACTCAGAGCAACTCTATGCACCACAGAACAAAACACTGCTCAGTGCTGTGCCATCCTCACAATTGTTGCTATGCTTGAGCCCATTGTTGCAGCCACTGTGTCAATCCATCTCATCGAGGGTCTTCCTCCTTTTCACTGACCCTCTACTTTACCAAGCATGATATCCTTCTCCAGGGTCTGATCCCTCAAGATAACATGTCCAAAGTAGGTGAGACGTAGTCTCGCCATCCTTGCTTCTAAGGAGCATTCTGCTTGTACTTCTTCCAACACAGATTTGTTAGTTCTTTTGGCAGTCCATGCTATATTCAACATTCTTCGCCAACACCACAATTCAAAGGCGTCAATTCTTCTTCAGTCTGCTTATTCATTGTCCAGCTTTCGCATGCATATGAGGCGACTGAAAACACCATGGCTTGGATCAGGTGCACCTTAGTCCTCAAGGGGAACCTGCTTTTTTTAACACTTTAAAGAGATCTTTTGCAGCCGATTTGCCAAATGCAATGCATCTTTTGATTTCTTGACTGCTACTTCCGTGGGTGTTGATTGTGGATCCAAGTAAAATGAAATCCCTGACAACCTCAATCTTCTCCATTTATCATGACGTTCATTATTGGTCCAGTTGTCAGGATTTTTGTTTTCTTTATGTTGAGGTGTAATCCATTATTTTTTCCTTTTGCTTTAGCTACTCGACTTTCAAGAGCAAGTTTCAGAGTCTCTTCTGACATCCATTTAGGTCTTTTCTTTCTTTTCTATCTTTTTAATGACTTCTTGCTTTCTGCATGTATGATGTCCTTGATGTCATCCCACAGCTCTCTGGACTTCGTCATTAATGTTCAATGTATCAAATCTATTCTTGAAATGGTGTCTAAATTCAGGTGAGATATACTCCAGGTTGTATTTTGACTCTCATAAACTTGTTTATAATTTTCTTCAGGTTCAACTTCAACTTGCATATGAGCAATTTATGATCTATTCCACAGTTGGCTCCCTGGCCTCGTGCTGACTGATGATATTGAGCTTTTCCATTGTCTCTTTCCACAGGTGTAGTAGATTTGATTCCTGTGTATTCCATCTGGCGAGGTCCATGTGTATAGTTGCCGTTTATGTTAGTGAGAAAAGGTATTTGCAATGAAGAAGTCATTGGTCTTGCAAAATTCAATCATGTACTCTCCAGCATCGTTTCCATCACCAAGGCCGTATTTCCCAACTACCGATCCTTCTTTGTTTCCAACTTTCACATTCCAATCACCAGTAATTATCAATGCATCCTGATTGCATGTTCAATCAATTTCAGACTGCAGAAGCTGGTAAAAATCTTCACTTTCTTCATCTTTGGCCTTAGTGGTTGGTGGGTAAATTTGAATAATACTCATATTAACTGGTCTTCCTTGTAGGCGTATGGATATCATCCGATCACTGGCAACATTGTACTTCAGGATAGATCTTGAAATGTTTGTTTTGATGATGAATGCAACACTATTCCTCTTCAGTTTGTCATTCCCAGCATAGTAGACCATATGATTGTCTGATTCTAAATGGCCCATACCAGTCCATTTCAGTTTACTAATTCCTAGGATATCGATCTTCATGCATTCCATTTCATTTTTGACGATTTCTAATTTTCCTAGATTCATACTTTGCACATTCCATGTTCCGATTACAAATAGATGTTTGCAGTTGTTTCTTCTTATTCTGAGTTGTGCCACATCAGCAAATGAAGGCCCTGAAAGCTTGACTCCATCCACATCATTAAGGTTGACTCTACTTTGAGGAGGCAGCTCTTCCCCAGTGGTATTTTGAGTTCCTTCCAACCTGAGGGGCATCTTCCAGCACTATAGCAGACAATGTTCTGCTGCTATTCATAAGGTTTTCACTGGCTAATTCTTTTCCGAAGTAGACTGCCAGGTCCTTCTTCCTAGTCTGTTTTAGTCTGGAAGCTCAGCTGAAACCTGTCTGCCATGGGTGACTCTGCTGGTGTTTGAATACCGGTGGCATAGCTTCCAGCATAACAGCAACACACAAGCCCCCACAGTACGACAAACTGACAGATGTGTGGGGGAGTATATTTTATCAATATTAGTAATTAAAATATAGTCATTAAATAATAAGAAATAATAGACTGTATCACCTTTCACTTATGAGTGATATTTAATCTTTACATATTTGACTCCATATTATTTTTCTCAACAGCACTACAGTCAACATCTTAGCATCTCCTGCAAGTATCCACCACAGTGTTTGTACATACCCATACCCATTGCCATCGAGTCGATTCCGACTCATAGCGACCCTATAGGACAGAGTAGAACTGCTCCACAGGGATTCCAAGGAGAAGCTGGTGGATTCAAACTGCTGACCTTTTTGCTAGCAACCACAGCGCTTAACCACTAAGCCACCAGGGCTACACAGTAGGCTCCAACTCATGGTGATGCCCATGTACAACAGAATAAAACATTGCCCAGTCCAAAGTCATCTTCACAATTGTTGGCATGCTCTATTCATTGTTGTGGCCACTGTGTATTTTGAGTGCCTTCTAACCTAGGGGGCTCATCTTTCAACACTACAACAGACAATATTCTGTTGTGATCCATAAGATTTTCATTGGCTAATTTTCGAAAGTAGGTCACCAGGCCTTTCTTCCTAGTCTGTCTTAGTCTGGAAGCTCCACTGAAACCTGTCCACCAAGGGTGACCTTGCTAGTATTTGAAATACCAGTTGCATAGCTTCCAGCATCATATCAACATGTAAGCCACCATGGTATGACAAACTGACAGGTGGTTGAAGTGTTTAATAAAAGTTGTTAAATAATCTATAAATAATAGTACATTTTATTTTATTTCCTTCTGATAATCATACGCAAATTTGACTTAAAAATAAGAACAGAAAATGAGCATTTGCTCTTCATATGTGTAGGGGTGCTTCTTGTTCATTTAGTTCTTTCATTATTGTTCCTCCCCTCTAAGTTCCCTTTCACTCTGCAATTCTAGGATGCTCTATAATTAGAAGCCAGCAAGGCATCAACTACTTCCTCTGGGCAAGTTTGTGCCTTAGTACCTCTCAGTGACCTTCCATGCTAATTAAACTCCATGTGAGAATAAAGAACATTGGTACTTAACTGAAATAAAAAGCAATTAAGTGGAAACATTTGGAGATGATTGTATGCTAATAAGAAATCTTAATCAATGTGTATACCTATGAGATTAACAGAAGCACCTTTGAAGAATTCACATTTTCTAATCAAACAAAATACAAACTTCCTTGTTTCCTAAGATGTGCAAAAGCTCGTAAAAGCCTTTGATTTGTTTCATAGACAGAAGGGGAAATTACTGTCTTCTCTTATTCTCTTTTTAGTTTTCTGGAAATTACTGAAATACCCCGGAAGCAAAGTTTACCTTCTGTAAGATATTAATTGAAAGTACTCTAAATTTTATCCAAGAAATATAAGTTTGGACTTTTTAATCTTTCTAAATCTAGGAAGCACTTTAATAATTTGTATTGTAAGTGCAGAAATAAAATAGATTAAATGCAGAAAATTTAGATCAGGGATTAGCAAACTACAGACCATCCACAGGCCAAATTTGGCACAGCTTGTTTCTGTACAGCCCCAGAGTAAGAAATGATTTTTACCTTTTGAAAGGGTTTTTTTTAAAAACAAAGATAAATATGAGACAGAGACTATATATGGCCCATAAAGCTTCACATATTTACTATACAGCCTTTTACAGAAAAAGTTTCCTGACCCCTGGTTTAGATGATAGCCCGAACTGGAATATTAGTACACCCAAGGATATAAAACTATGCTGATTCCGACTAAAATGAGTTAAAATGTGGATTAAGGGAGTTAAAATTTAATTTTATTTACTTATTAAATTATTAATTCAATAACTATTTATTCCATTCCAACCACGTGCAATGGAATGTCTGCATAATTATCTCATTTACTTCTCATAAATGTCTTAGGAGGTATGCCTTATCCCTATTTTTATATAAGGAAACCAGAACATTGCTCTAAGTTACCCATGATTGAAGAAGTATCTCTGTCTCCAAAGCCTCAACAATTTTCATTGTATCAAAATGTTTTGTTACTCTAAAGGACATTTAGGAATGCATTTAATGACCACCAGTGTACAAGCGGAGCCCTAGTGGTACAGTGGTTAGGAGCTTGCCTGCTAACCAAAAGGTCAGCAGTTTGAATCCACCATTTGCTCCTTGGAAACTCTATGAGGCAGTTCTACTCTGTTCTATAGGGCTGCCGTGAATTGGAATCAACTCGATGGCAACAAACTTGGCTTTTTTGCTTTTAGTGTACAAAGACCCTGTTTTGAGTCCTGGAGGCAACAATAGTTAAGCACTTGGCTGTTAACCCAAAGCCGGTGGTTCAAATCCACCAGCTGCTCCATGGGAGAAAGATGTTGCAGTCTGCTTCCATAAAGATTACAGCTTTGGAAACCCTGTGGGGCGGTACTACTCTGACCTACAGGGTCGCTATGAGTCGGAATCTGCTTGAAGGCAATGGGTTTGGTTTTTGGTTAGTGTACAAGGACTTATTTTGATTAATAGATTAAAAAGATTTAAAATTGAATATTAAATTTTAGAATAAAATGAGTGCCTTTCAAACACTGACAACAAATTTTTCTTAATCCTTTTGTGACCCAATTATTTTCTGATTTGAATGTTTTGTTGATAATGTGCTTTCATTAATGGAAGCATGCTGAATCATTGAGTGTGTCTGAATTTTTGGTAGGTATTATGGATTTTTTTTCTTGCCCCCTCCCACAAGTCTACCCTAAGTGCTTAGTGGTACATATGAAGTACCACTAATTATGCCCCAGAGTGCCGACACAGGTCCATTGGTACATATGTATAACAAATAAAAATATTCAAAATTTCTATTTTTCCTAGTAAAAATTCAGACACCTCATATAATACCCTGTAAAAACAGTAATTTGCAGTACATGGCCTTCTCTTCAGTTTCAAACAGTCATAAAGGCCCCTGCCTTATGGCAGCATGCATTGCCGGTAATACAGCAGCTTCTCGATAAACCCCAGAAGCTGAAAAAGTTCATGGTTGCTATATGTATGGCCGGGCATGAAAAGGTTAAATAAAATATGTTTTTTCCCACAAGTTTTGTTCACTATGAACTATCTTTTCAAATATTCTCCCTTCAGTTCATTTGACAAGGGTCAAATTATCCAATTCAGATGAATAAGGATGTTCATATCAAAAATAGAGTTTCAAAAAGCCTAATGTTACTCAAAATGCTTTACATAACTTATTCAGAGCATATGATTCTGTGCAGAGTAGCTATAACAGTGCTTCTGACCTGCAAATAAAAGTTTGAACAGCTACCAAAAACCAAACCCAAACCCGTTGCCATTGAGTCAATTCCAACTCACAGTGACCCTATAGGACAGAGCAGAACTGCCCGATAGGGTTTCCAAGGCTGTAATCTTTATGGAAGCAAATTGGCACATCTTTCTCCCAAGCAGCGCAGGGGCTGGTAGATTCAATCCTCTGACCTCTTGGTTAGTAGCTGAGTGCTTAACCACTGCACCACCAGGACTCCTTTCAACAGCTACAAATATATGAAAAGAGAACTGGGTAACAATCAAAATTCTCTGAAATGTATGCAATAGTTTTCCTAGAGAAGTTTGCAAACCCTATGATTCTAGACAGAAATTTCATGGAATTAACTCCCATGCAATGAAATAAAGAGAAGATTTGTTTGTTGACAGGGGGAAAGTATGTAGAGTGCCACCTTTGCTCAGATACACAATCTACTATTTTCGAGGATACTCTGTTTAGGGCACATATGGACCCTTCATAAATATTCATAGACCCATTAGGGGAATAAATAATACTGCATGTACTATACTTAAAGATAAATCTTGGCTAATGTTGATAGAGAGGAATCTCAGTTGGTACAATGATGCATTATTCTTCTTTTTTACTTTAATTCAACACATTTCTATTCATGTCTGCTATATACACAGCATTGTGCTAGAATCTATACCATTATATCAAACAAAGTGATGGAATGGTTCAGGCCCTCTGGGAACTTACAATCTACTTCTGGAGGGAAGTAATGTCATATTTCCTTGATTATAAGATCATGTTTTTTTAATGTTAACATCTCAAATTGAAATGTTATACAATTCGTCTTTGGCTGGGTTCTCCAGAGAAACAAAACCGGTAAAGCATATAAGTATCTATATAGAGAGATTTCTATCAAGGAAATGGCTCATGTGGTTGTAGAGGCTGAAATGTTCCAAGTCTATGGGTCAGGCTGGAGGTTTCTCCCGATTCACCTAGCCACAGGGGCTGGCAAACCCAAAATCAGCAGGTCAGACAAGAGGGCTCTTGCTCACAGGCTGCAAAGACCAACAAATCTCAAGATTGGCAGGCAAGACCGCAGGTAAGCTGTAGCTTAAGTCCCAAGAACTGCACGTCAGACAAACAGGAGCCAGCTTCAGGATCCAGAGCAAGCAAAAGCCCATGAGCCTTGCCAGAAAATCCACTTGTATTAGATACAGGCCACACCGCCAAGGAAACTCCCTTTCAACTGCTTGGCTACTCAAAGCAGATCCCATCATGAAGGTGATCACATTATATCAAATCTCATCATGGAAGTGATCACATCATCATACGACTGCCAAACTACATCATAACTGCCAAACCACTGAGAATCATGGTCCAGCCAAGTTGACATACAACCTTAATGATCACACAGTTGCTGTCGGCCAAGCTAAATTCAGGATACAGGTTGTTATTGACTACACTTGCTCCAGACTTGATCCTAGTTGTTTATATTGTCATCACTTCAATTGAATTATGTGTGTTGTTGGTACTACATGAGGTGAGTTTAACTGCATTTAGAACGTCTTAAAACTATTACCCTATGTTATAGCATTGAAATAAAAAAATATTATGTATGTAGAAAAGTGCACTGAAACATGACAGCAGGATACACATTTTATACAAATGAAGCAAATATTTGTTTTTGGAACAACTACTACAATTTTATATTTTATTATAAAGCAATAACCAAATACTTTATGTTACCTGATAAAGGAAGATACCCCAAAAAGGATAAAGATGTAACTCAACAACAAAAAAACAAACTATCAAATTAAAGAATGGGCAAAGGACATGGACAGTTCACCAAAGAGGACATTCAAGTGGCCAGCAAATACAAGAAAAAATGTCCACAATCATTAGCCATTAGAGAGATGCAAATCAAAACTACAATGAGATACTGTGATGGTTGATTGTGTGTCAGCTTGGCTGGGCCATGATTCTCTGTGTTTTAATGTAATCACTCCCATGACTGAATATACTGTGAGTAGCCAATCAGATGAAAAGGAGTCTCCTTGGGGGTGTGGCCCGCATCTGTATATAAGTAGACGTTCTGGCTTTTTGCTCTCTCTGGATCCTGCAGCTGCTTCCTGTCGTCTCATCTCCCATTCTTGAGACTTGAGCTGTCAGCTTATCTGCCGACCCTGCGATTCGTTGATCTGCAGAGCCTGTGGGCGGGAGCCCTGCTCTCCGACCTGCCGATCTTGGGCTTGCCAGCTTCTGCAGCTGTGTGACTTGGGAGAAGCCTCTACCCTGATCCACGGACTTGGGACGTTCTAGCCTCTACAATCATGTGAGCTGTTTCCTTGATATAATCTCTCTATATATATATGTATTTATACACTTTACTGGTTTTGCTTCTCTAGAGTACCCAGCCTAAGACAGATACCATCTCATCCCTGCAAAAATAGCACTGATTAAAAAAAAACAGAGAACGACAAATGCTGGTGAGGATGTGGGGAGACTGGAAGACTTATCCACTGCTGGTGGGATTGTAAAATGGTACAACCACTATGGAAAATGGTATTGTGCTTCTTCAAAAAGTTAGAAATAAAAATATCTTATGATCGAGAAATCACACTCCTAGGTATATACCCTAGAGATCTAATAAAAGAGACATAAACAGACATATGCACACCTATGTTCACTGCAGCATTATTCACAATAGCAAAAAGAAGGAAACAACCTAAGTGCCAATCAACACATGAATGGATAAACAAAATGTGGTACATACATATAATGGAATATTATGCAGCCATGAAGAATAATGATGAGTCCTGAAAATATCTTGTAACATGGATAAATCTGGAGGATATTATGCTAAGTGAAATAAGTCAATCACAAAAGGACAAATATTGTATGATCACACTTTTATAAGAAGACAAAAATAGATATATATACAGAGACCAACAGTCATTGGTGGTTACCAGGGATGAGTGGGAGGGGAGAGGGGGAAACACTCTCAAGATAGCAGACACTTGCTATTTTTGGTGATGGGAAAGCTAGCATCAAATATGGACAAAGTGCACACAGCCTGACAAAGGTAAATGATGTCACTAAGAAGTGCACGAGAGAAAAGAATGTTTTTAGTAAAGGATATGACAAATATAACTTTGCAACAACAATCAAAAAATATGTGTGTGGTTACACATATATAGGCATATATATGTATGGGTATGAATATGTAGGTACATATGTGTGCATAGATTTATCTACGAGCATATGCATATACAGGTATGCATGTACATGCATATATATCCATATATATAATAAATCAGATAGGGGACACAGTTATGGATACTTCTTAGGCATAACCAAACACCACGTAAGACTGGTTTTCTGGGTTTGAAGGCTTAAGACCATAGTCTCATGGGATAACTCAGTTAATTAGGATAATATAGTTCATAAATGTGATGAGTAGTGTTTGAGGTCTGTGAGCGGCCATCTAACATACATCTATTGGTCTCTACTCATCTAGAACAAAAGAAAAAAAAAGGAATCAAAGACTCAGAGAAGAAAGTAGTCTACAGGACTAATAGTCTACATAAACCACAGCCTTATCCACCTGAAGAACAAGACGCTGCCTGGCTACCACTACCAACTGTTCTGATCAGGATCAGGGCCGCAGTAGATGGATCATTATAGAACAGGATGAAAATGTGGAACAGAAGTCAAATTCTTAAAAAGTCCAGATTTACTGGACTGGTTGAGACTAGAGGATTCCCGGAGACTATCATCCTAAGATACTTTAAACCTTAGACTGAAATTATCCCTTAAGGTCACCTTTTAGCTAAATAACAGATTGGCTCATAAAATAAAGAATACCACCTGGGTGTAATGAGCTCCTTTAAAAAATCATTTATATGAGACCAAATGGTCAAAAATTGCTCTAAAGCAAAGATGAGAAGATAAGGGGGCAGGGAAACTAGAGTACTGGAAATGGTACAATCAGAGTGGAATGAATGAGAATGACGACACATCGTGAAAAATGTAACCAATATAGCTCAATAATTTGTGTAGAAATTGTTAAATGGGAACCTAATTTGCTGTGCAAATTTTCACTTTAAACACAAAATATTATTTAAAAAAAAGATGAAGCTATGTTACAATTAGTTACTGATGTATATGTAAAGATCACCTATTACATACTAAGCAATGCAAATGAGGGCAGGAGACATTGCCAAATCCCTTAGAATAGACAAGAGAAATTTCAGAACAACAGAAGGCTGCTATGCCTATTAAGACACTGTATTACACATAGTTTAATTGACAGCATTTCCTTCCTTCTTTCTTTCTAGTATGTAAAATAATGATGTGTCTTAAAAATCACTGTCAGCTTAAATTTGATGAAATACAATACTTCTAAAACTAATATATGGCTACGCAAGACAGTTTGTATCAAAATGAATGATTTGGAGCTTTTGGGACTTTAACAGAGGCCTGGGAAGGCTTTGAAAATAAAAGCATGAGCTGAGTTTGGGACAAAGAGAGGTTGGACTTCAAAGGCTGCAGTAAAGGTGAAAATATTCCAGGCAGGTTAAAAATCATAAGCAAATATTTGGCATAAGATCAAGTGCAGTATGTCCAGGGGCCAGTGTGGAAACAGACTTTACTGTAATGAAAATGAGGTTTTGAGAGTTGTCCCAGAACTACACTTGGAGCTTCCTAGAGGTCAGATTGAGAAGTTTGAGTTATATGCCAGTTAGCAGGGATCATATGATTTTTATTTCCCCTTGGAAATACTTTGAGAGGATATTTTATTGTAGATTGGCTTTTTTTTTTTCTCTCTCTTTCTTTCAACATTTTAAATAAGTTATTCCGTTGGGTCTTAACTACAAGTGTTTCTTCTGAGAAGTCATCATTCAGTTTTCTGGTCGATCCTTTGGAGGTGATGTAATTTTCTTTACATTTATCTTGCTTGGGAATTGCAGAGTTTCTTAAATAAACTAGCTGATGTCTTCAATATGTCTTGGAAAATTATTGACCATTAACTACATATATTGCTTCTGCCAAAATCTCTCGTTTCTGCTTTTGTCTCTAATTACTGGTATATTTGCGTTTAACTCTGTCCCACAGGTCTTTGACATCTATTTAATTTTCCCTTCTATTTTTTTGTCTGTGCTTCCATTTTAATATTTTCTCTTGACTTATCTTTTAGGTCACTGTTCCTGTCTTCTGCTATGTTTAATCTGCTACTAAATTCATTTATTGAGTTCTTAATTTCAGATATTGTATTTTCAATTTAATAACTTCCATTTGATTATTTTGTATAGATTCTAATTCTCTGATAAATTTATACATATTCTGCTCTATTTTATTGAACATATTACCCATAGTTATTCTAAAGTCATTGGCTGGTAATTCCAATATCAAACTCACTCGTGAGATAGTTTATGCTGTCCATTTTTTTTCTTTTTTGTGTTGGTTTTTGGTTTTATGGTTTGATTTCTTGACAAGCCTTGTAGCTTTTGATTAAATGCTGGACACTGCACATAATAAATGTAAAATCTTTATATGATGTTATTTCCACCAGTTAGAGTTCATTCTTTCCTTTACTGGACAGAATGAGACCTAATCCTCTTAATCCAATCCAGGATGGTGCTAAATTAAGGCTGACTTGCTTTTAGGTATGCTTAATCCAATCCAGGATGGCGCTAAATTAAGGCTGACTTGCTTTTAGGTAATGCTTAATCTATTTCTAGCTTGCTGTTGTTCATAGGGTGCAGTGCACCAGGACTTTAAGCTGAGAACATGATTTGTTTACCAGGTCCCCAAATCCTGGTGGGTCCTGAAACCTGACTTCTGTGTTGTATAAAACTGTAGAAACTTCTGCTGCGTGTTCAGTGAAACTGCAGAAACATCTGTGCTTTACAGAGATTTTCAGATTTGATTTTCAGTCTCCTGCACGATACAGTTTCAGAATTTGTCAAATGTCTTGAAGAAAAAACTGGTATGTGTTTGAAAATCCCCAAGACTCTTCTTTTGTCTCTTCAGCCATTTTAGACTGCCAAATGATATGATTCCTATGTCTCCAGAACGGCCTCTGCATGGGCAAACTTCTCTGTTCTTGACCTCTTGACAATATTCAGAACCAGCAAATACTGGGAAGCTGTTGGAGAATGTTTTCTCACTTCTCCACAGTTATCTACTCTCTGAAATCTTAGTTGCATTTAGTCCAATTTCTTCAGTAGCTCACTGATGTCTTAAATTCAAGATTTTTGCTTTTTATCTGGCCTTTCTATTTATTCTTGATAATATTGTTGGTCTGCAGAAAACAATTCCATTTACCCAGATGAAGAAGTCTCAAATCCATAGGTTCTAAACAAGAGGCAGATATAATAAAATTGGTATTTGCCAGGTAGATCAGAAGAAAGAACAAACTAGGCAAGATGGAACAGACCTTGACAAAAGTTGGTGGTGGTAGGAATTGAAAGGAAACTTGGAAATTTAAGAGCATTGTTTCTAATCTTTATAATACCTTCAAGGTAGAGATTTCTTAGCCCTATTTACAGATCAATCGACAAACAAAAGGGCTAACGTGCCATATTATATTTTCTTTCCCCAAAACTTATATATCTTCTCTATGCTGTAAAGCAGCTGGGTTCGAGATGGCTCTGACATTACCAAGCCTCAGTTACTTTATCTGTCAAATGAAGGTAATAATTATCTATTTCATAGAACTGTATCAATGAGATAAATACATTTGAAAGCACTTTATTATCTACAAAGTGTTGTACAAAATAAGTAGTGATTATCTTCCTCAAGTACAAATATTCTGCCAAGTATAAGCTCAAGAAGAGTAGCAAAAGATTCTGAAACTTTTAAATCCTGCCTTGTCATTACTTTGGTTGCCTACAATGAGATGTGTGGATAAATCCACGATTCTTCATGGAGATTCCTATAGCTCAGAAAAAAAAAAAAAAGAAAATCTGTGTATCCTTAGGTATAAATATAGGTATACATTATATTTATAAAGGCAGTAATATTTAATTCACTAATTTAGTGCTGCTAATAAAATCTCTAGAATCTAATGTTAATGGCAATAATGTTTCAATTAATAATTTTTACATTCCAATTCGAGATATTTTCTAGCAGCTGTTGCTTGTTATATGAGTAATTATTTTCTAAGAAAAAGTAATACCAGAAGCATATTTAACATATATACCATATTGTACAAATTATCTCCGTTGTTTGTTTTTATTAAATTCTCTACCCTGACCATAAACAATTGTTATTTAGGCAGTGTTTAATAGTGTTGAAAACTAACCAATTGACTTGCTTCTCTAATATGAACATAATGGGGGTAGAATTTTTGCAGTGTAAGAGTCTGTTAGTTCCAGATTTATTGAGAGAAGAACAGTCCCCATGCTGTAAAATCTTGTTTTCCTAAAAAGTGGGCAATTAAACTAAGCAATTTCAGAAATGTAATAATTTATTAGTCCCAGACCCAAGTATATCATAACAATCGACCCCAAATTATAAGGTATTTTATTCCAATTATTGGATTGGCTACTTTTTCAAAGAGCACAATGTGTTTCCATGATTAAGAAAATTACCTCCACCTTTCGGCAGGTAGCGTAGAGGACAAACACCCATTAATATCCTTAATTTCCCACATCCTCCTCTAAAATCTGTGTATTGGGGGAAATAGTCTGCTCTATACCTTTTGTTTCCTCCATATAAAGAGAGGTTACTTAGTGGAACTGCTAGCTTCCCTCTGCTACGTTCCTCATTCTACACTCTGGTATGATGGTGAGAGTGATTACCAGCACTAGTTGCCATTGAGTCAATTCCAACTCATGGTGACACCGTGTGTTGCAGATAGAACTGTGCTCCATAGTGTTTTCAAGACTGACTTTTTGGTAGCGGATAGCTAGGCCTGTCTTCCAAGCATGCCTCTGGTTTGAACGGCCAAACTTTTGGTTAGGAGTTGACAGCTTAACCATTTGCTCCATTTAGAAATAATACCTATGGGTTCTCAGCTTAGCACTGCTCCCCTTTGTCTCATAGTTAGCCTCTTGGCAGAGAGCATAAATCCTACTCTGCACCTCCATACTATGAGTCGCACCTGGGCCAGCCACCTCCAGCAGGCGAGACCTGCAACCAGACGTATATTAGGCTGCTAAATTATGGGTTTATTGATCAAGCTAGCTTGGCCTTTAATAAAGATGAAAATTTGGGCTCCATCTGTATTCTTTTATTTCTCAACGTGTTTAGAATCTGTACAAGGAACAGAGGTGCTGTTCAACTGGAGACTCAGCATTATAGAATCCAATATCGCTCCATTTCTATTACATTGTAAAATGCACATAACTTCCATAGTCCCTGCTTCTTTTGTGCCCTGGTATTTAAATATGAACAAAAAACACGTTTGTTGTGTTTTCTCTCTTAAGGACTATTTGTTAGCTCAAATAATACAACTAAGAATACCTATCTTAGAGCAACAGTTCCCATCAGGGGTCTTCAAAGGCTTGGAATCTTCCAGTTTTCAGATGCACTTTAGAGACTGTGTTGAGTGGGACTTCAGATAGAGGTGGGAGGTGGGAGGTGGGAGAACTGGAGGAAGAGAGAAGATTAAGACGTTAGGAAACTCACCCCAGTTTCAAAAAGAGCAGTTCAACTTTTATCTAATACATGGGATGCCATGAAAACACATTTGAATTAAAAGTTTCCACTCTTAAAAAAAAAAAAAAGGTAGGTTAAAAACTACTACCCCCCTATAACTTTTCCTGATTAGGTAAATATCTAGCAAATTCAATACTATAAACATTATTTTATACTTGACAAAAAGCTGTTTTCTCTGGAGAATTTTTCCATCTTTCTTAGTATAGGAGCCATAACTTAAGAAACACAATTATGGGTCAAGTTTGAGACTACGGTCTTAGGGGCAGAGAATTTCAGGACAGAAATACTCAGTTTAGAAGTTCGACCATTCCTTTTAAGGATCCCTGGCAGCACAGTGGTTAAGAGCTTGGCTGCTAACCAAAAGATCGGTGGTTCTAACCCACCAGCCGTTCCACAGGAGAAAAATGTGACAGTCTGCTGCTGTAAAGATTTACAGCCTTGGAAACCCTTTGGGGGCAGTTCTACTGTCTCCTATAGGGTCACTATGAGTCAGAATTGACTCCACGGTAATAAGTTTACCATCCCTTTTGGAGTCCCTGGTGGTGTAAGTGGTTAACATGCTTGGCTGCTAACCGAAAGGTTGGCCATTTAAGAGTACCTAGAGGTGCCTCGTATGAAAGACCTATTGATCTGAAAATCAGCCATTGAAAACTTTGTAGAGCACAGTTCTCCTCTGACACACATGGAGTCGCCATGAGTTGGAATTGACTCAACAGTAACTGCTTTTTTACCATCCCTTTTAGTTACTTTTTCCTTTTGGTCACCTTAGAGCTACTAAAGGCTGGTCATGAGAGAGCCTAGGAGTTGGTCTCCTTCCCCTGAATTGTCATGCACAAGGAGATTTTAAAGCCTTAAATCAGATTCAATGATATTCAAGGACTTACAGGACAAATGCTGAGTGAAAATCTGGATGATAAAACTCTTTTACTCAGCAGGAAAACATTTGCTCTGTCTTACCCTTCTCAGAAGTTACCTTCACCAGCTTCAGAAACAATAAACTCCAGTTGCTCATTTGCTGACTAAAAACTGTAGCATGTATTTTGTAATCTCCTATAAGTCAGACATTACGTCTTAACTCCTACTCTCCTGCACCACACACAGCAAACACTCTTTTGACTTCTTACTGGCAGTCAAAATTATGATGTCTGTAAGTTTACAATATTATAAAACCAATGAGGAATTTGGAAAAGAAAAAATAAGATTTCTGGCCAAGCCTCTAAAGGAAGCTAGCTAAGGGAAATGTTAATTAATTAGTAAGAGGTTTGTCCTTAAAAAAAGCAAGGGCTAAATTCTAGTTAATAAAAATGGCTTCTTCCTGCAATCCACTCATGTCACATAAAACCAATTCCTAAATATTTGGACATGTTTTTGTTTTAATCTGTTATAAATATACTCAACAAAAAACGAGGCCCAAGTGTAGTATATCTCTACCACCCATCTGTCAGTTTGTTTTACTGTGATGACTTGCATGTTGCTATGATGCTAGAAGTTTGCCACAACTTTTCAAATAGCAGCAGGGTCACCCATGGTTTCAGCAGAGCTTCCAGGCTAAGACAGACTAGGAAGAAAGGCCTGGAAATCCCTTCCAAAAAAAAACAGTCTTTGAAAACCCTATGAAGCACAGTTCCACTCTGACACACATGGGGTCACCATGAGTCAGAGTTGACTCAACAGCAACTGGTTACTGGTTTACTTACTGCCTGCCAGCCACTACTTTCCATATATCAGCTCACTTAATCATCCAAACAGCCCTATGAAATAGGCATTATTTTACAAATAAGGAAAATAAGACACAAAATGGTTATAGAATTTTCCCAGGATCAGAAACCTACTAAATATTAGAGTTGAAACTGGAAAGCAAGCAGTTGGATTCCAAAGCCAATGGTCTTGACCACTCTAAAATTCTATCTCCCTGGATTATCTCATGTAATGTCCCCAGTGGTCCAGGAAAGTACTATCATTCAGACTTCACAAGTGAGGGAACTGAAGGTTATAAACATTAAGTAACTTATCCTAAGGAAGCTAAAGATACTAAGTGGCAGAACCAGGATTCAAACAGAATGCCTGTCTTTCAAGGGCACCTACATCTTTGTTTTTCCTCTAACCCCTTTTGCCTCCTCAAGAAAGAGAGCTGGATTCAAATTCTAGCTCTGCCCTTTAATGCCTATGCAACCTTGAGCAAATCACTTAACTGCTGAAATCTTAGTTTTCTCATCCGCAATTTTAACTACTTCAAAGTGTGGTTCTAATGGAATATGAGATAATACATATGCGAGCTGGAACACGTTATGCAAATACAAGGTATATTTACAGTTGTTATTTTGGAATGCAAGGCCAGTGCTTCCCATGATGCCTTTCACTTCCCTATTGCTCAATATTCACAAAGGAAAGAAGGAAGAGACATGTTTTGTGAACAATGTTAATTTCATCCCACGACTTTTGATTTTTCATGCCTCTGAGTGATCCAGTCTCATTATATTCAGTCATTCTCTCTAAATGCTTGGCGGGCATCCAGTGATTTGTTCAACTCAATAATCTAAGTTTATTGTCTTAAATAAATCACATCTGACAAATAACTCATGCATCAAAATGATCTTTAAAAAAAAGTAGGTGCTAAAGTGACGCTGTCAATTCCAAAAATCACAGATGATTTTAAAGCTTTTAAAAAAACAACTTAAAAGCTTGACATTTTAATTTATTGCTGGACTACTTTCTGTAACTGTACTTTGATTGGTTTCCATTACTTACTAAGCAATCCTTTTTCCATATAAAATATAATCTGCACTTTTAAAAGAGATCAGCTATGAGCAGTGTACAAATGAGCAATGCAAATATAAAACTCTTTTTGAAGCACCAATGCTTTGCTTCACTTAATTTTCACATTTTTTAAATGTTGGTATCGGTGGCCACACATATATAAAAAGCTGGGTTATTTAATTTCCATAAAAGTATATTGGAAATGCATTTGTATAATTTTGGAAGCACACTGAGAAGTGTGGAAAATAAATTTCTTATTCTATATTATAAAAAAGAAAGAAAAGCAGATTAATATGATCCCAATCATCACAAATACAGGACTTCAGCAGCTACATTGGGAAGAGATAAAGTAATGAAATAATGTCTAATCAATGTATTTGAATAATGTAAGATTAAAATCAGTCCATAAGTATTCATGAAGTGTTTATCATTTCAATTAAGTCAAAGTTATATGTTTTAATGGAGGAAAGTATTGGCATGTGTAGCCCAGAGAGTACATCATCAAAACAGTTTATATGAAATATATGAATAATTTGCTTTTTATTTGCATGTAAATTCTGGGAGCAACTGAGTTTTGTGTATTTGTTATATGACAACTAAACAATGAATATATGCTAAAAATGTCCAATTAAGGAGAATTTTAAAAACAGATGGAATTTCTCATTGTTTTCTAGCTCAGCTTACATTTCCATAGTAGGACAGAGACCGGATATGATTGATCCAAAGCACTAGCTAGAACAAAGCTGGCTTCTCCCCTAGACAGCACGTCAGTCACTTCCTTACTTGGTCATAAGAAGTAATTACAAAAGTAGGTAGGTTAGTTTAAAAGGTTCTCTCTTGGATCTGTCCTTAAATAATCAATAATCATCCTCATGTCGAGAAATGACAAATAAAGCAAGCTGAGTAGCAATGCAAATACTTTAAAAACAAGATATGCTGTAGTTTGTGTGCTAGCAGATAATTGGGCACAGGATGCACTGCAATTAAATATGACACATTCCATAGAAACACAATGGTATGTTGCAGTAGCCATCCTTCTGGAATACAGAGAGTAGATGTAAAAACAAATAGAAACATTAAATTACTTAGATAGAAATATATCAACAATATTAAACTTTTCTGCCAGGATTCAGATTGTTATAAATTTACTTATAATTCATATTAGTAGTAAAAAATCAAATATTGACTAAAAAAGATTTTCTCAAACATCTTTATCCATCAATATTTGCCTCTAATGATTAAATAACGGATTGTTAAATGCTTATATGATAAAAATAACAATTTGGTATTGCCCTCCATACCATATATGGATGATTTAACTTGTTTTCATATGCAATCACCTACAGGGCTGTCTTTATTACTTTACAAGGTGCACAAACCAGAGACTGGTGAGAACGCTCCCTGCACTCATGCTCGGTGATCAACCGGACTACAAGTCACCTCATCAGCAACATCAGTCATATCCCAGCAGGTGCCATCTGCACTTTATCCAAAGTCCTCCTGACTGCTATGTCACACATCCCATACCCAAACAGTTCCTACAGGCATCTGCACTTGCACTGAAACCCCACCATGTACTGAGATGCCAATTCATGAATGCACAGCAGGCCTACCCCATCCATTTGAGTAGTATTCCCTCACAACAGATATGGAGACAACCTTCCCTGACCTCCAGAGAATGCGTTAACTGCTAGCACCAACCCAGAAGGATCCTACAGTTCCACAAGGGCTGTGGAGGGACCCTGACCACCCAATACTTGTTACCCAATAACAGGGAAAGAATCTGCTCTCCCACCTCCACTCAACTGGTAAGGGAAGACATACAAGCCTAATCACAGAGGACTCGCACATGGGTGTGACCTACCATGGTCACTAGTGAGAGGAAATCATACTAGTCAACAGATACTACCAAAGTCACACATAGACTAAAACTACAAAACAAAATTAAAATAATACAAAGGAAGAAAGACCTTATAAAGAGAAGAAACAAATCTCATACATGAAAATAAAACAAAACAAAAAAATCAGCACAAAACAAATATACATACAATCAATAAAGAAATACATACATGCATAAATAACACCTTAATGCCTCAGAGACAGCAGACAATAAAAAATCATATGAAGAAACAGGATAAGATGGCTCAAACAAGTGGGAGATATAAAGGGGCAAAAAAACTTCTTCAGGAAGAAATGGTAATAGAAATACCTGATAAGGAATTCAAAAGATTTTTATATAGGCTCCTCAAAGAGATCAAGGAAAATACAGACAAGAACCTTAGAATTCAGGAAGACAAAACAAGAACAAAATGACAAAATAAACAGACAATTAGAAACTATATAGAAACAACTAGAAATCTAGAAGATTAACAATAAAATATCAGAAATAGATAATTCAATGGAAGAACATAGAAGTAGAATGGAATCAATGGAAAATAGAGGTAGAAAATTTTAAAAGACCCATAACTAGAGAAGAAATTGATGTCACATAAAAACACTCAACAACAAAAAAAAAAAGTCCCAGCCCAGATGGCTTCACCGGAAAATTCTACCAAACATTCAGAGAAGAGTTGACACCATTCTTACTCAAACTATTCCAGAATGTAGAAAAGGAATGGATATTCCCTAATTCATTCTATGAAGCCAGCATAACCCTGATACCAAAACCAGGTAAAGATACCACTAAAAAAGAAAATTACAGACCAATATCCCTCATGAATATAGATACAAAAATTCTCAACAAAATTCTAGCCAACAGAATTCAACAGCATATCAAAAAAAATAATACATCATGATCAAGTGGGATTCATACCAGGGATGCAAGGATGGTTCAACACTAGAAAATCAATCAGTGTAATTCACCACATAAATAAAACAAATAAAAAGAATCACATGATAATCTCAATCAATGCAGAAAAGGCATTTGATAAAATCCAACACCATTTCCTAATAAAAACTCTCAGCAAAACAGGAATAGAAGGGAAATTGCTCAACATAATTAAGGGCATATATGTAAAACCAACAGACAACATTATTCTCAATGGAGAAAGATTGGAGTATTCTGCTTGAGAACAGGAATGAGACAAGGATGCCCTTTATCACCACTGTTATTCAATATTGTACTGGAAGTCCTAACTAGAGCAATAAGGCAAGAAAGGGAAATAAAACGTATCCAAATTGGAAAGGAAGAAGTAAAACCATCCTTATTCACATATGACATGATCCTATACATAGAAAATCTCAGAAACTCCACAAAAAAAGTCACTGGAAATAACAGAAAGATTCAGCAAAGTGGCAGAGTCAACAGCAAAAAGTAGTTAGGTTCCTCTACAGTAGCAAGAAGGACACCAAAAAGGAAATCAAGAAAACAATACTATTTACAATGGCCCGCAAAAGGATAAAATAACTGGGAATAAACCTAACCAGGGACATAAAAGACTTATACAAGGAAAACTATAAAGCACTACTACAAGAAACTAAAAGAGATCTATATAAATGGGAAAACATTCCATACTCATGGATTGGAAGACTTAACATTGTGAAAATGTCAATACTACCAACAGCGATCTATAGATATAATGCATGCCCAATCCAAATCCCAACAGCATTTTTTAATGAAATAGAAAAATTAATCTCTCATTTTATACGGAAAGGAAGGAGACTAAAGCAATATTGCATAAGAACAAAGTAGGAAGCCTCACACTTTCTGATCTCAAAACCTAGTATACAGCCACAGTAATCAAAACAGCCTGGTACTGGTTTAATGACAGACACAGAGATGAATGGAATATAATTGAGAACCCAGAAGTAAATCCATCCATCTACAGGCAGCCGATCTTTGACAAAGGGTCAAAATCCATTCAATGGGGAAGAAACAGTCTCTTTAACAAATAGTGCTGGCAAAACTGGATGTCCATATGCAGAAAAATGAAACGGGATCCATACCTCACACCATGCACAAAAACTAACTGAAAATGGCTCAAAGACCTAAAGGTTAAAGATAAAACTATAAAGTTCCTGGAAGATAACGTCCGGTCAAAACTAAGGGACCTAATTTTTAGCATAAACAGCCTATCAAACAAAACTAAAAATATATGAATGACAAAAGATAAATTAGATAACTAGTACCTCTTAAAAATTAAATACTTATGCTCATCAAAAGACTCTACCAAGAGAGTGAAAAGAGAACCCACAAAATGGGAAAAAATCTTGGCAATGACATCTGACAAAGGTCTAATTTCTAAAATACATAGAAAACTTCAACAACTCAACAACAAAAAGACAAGCAATCCAATCAAAATGGGTGAAAGACATGAACAGACACTTCACCAAAGAGGACACTCAGGTGGCCAACAAATACATGAAAAGATGCTTGTGATCATTATCCATTAAAGAGATGCAAATGAAAACTACAATGGGATACCATCTTACCCCTGCAAAAAGGACAATGATCAAAAAACGGAAAACAACAAATGCTGACGAGGTTGTGGGGCAACTGGAACTCTTATACATTGCTGGTGGTGTTGTAAAATGGTATAACCTCTATGGAAAACAGTATTCCTCAAAAAACTAGAAATAGAAATACCTTATGATCTAGTAATTCCATTTCTAGGTATATATCCTAGACATATAAAAGCAGTGACACTAATAGACAGAAGCACACCTATGTTCACTGCAGTATTATTCACAATAGCAAAAAGATGGAAAAAAACTGTCTATCAACTGATGAATGATAAACAAATTGTGGTACATACATAAAATAGAATACTATACAGCCATAAAGAATAATGATGAGTCCTTGAAACATCTTATAATGTGGATAAATCTGCACAACATTATGCTGAGTGAAATAAGTCAACCACAAAAAGATAAATATTGTATATTCTCACTATTATAAAAAGTCAGGAATAGATATATAAAAGTTCTTTGATGGTTACAAGAGATAAGAAGGCAAAGGTGGGGGATTCACTTTCTAGATAGTAGACACTTATTATTTTGGTGATAGTAAAGGCAATCCCAAATATGGGTGAAGGCAGCACAACGTGACCAAGTTAAATGAAGACACTACGATGAACACGAGAAAAAGTCACAATTTCAGTAAATGGTATAACATACACAATTTTGCAACAGTAAAAACAACCAAAAAACACGGTGCGGTTACATAGGTAGATGTGAATGCATATATGTGTACAGGAAGGCATATGCATGTAAATGCACATGTATATATAGGCATATCTGTAGGCCTATATGTTTGTGTGCTATATATATATCCACATATATAACAAACCACATAGAGGGCACAATTACGGGGGCTTCCTAGACATATCAAAACAACTCGTGGGATTGGTTTGCTGGGTTAAAGGGCTTGGAACCATCATCTGGGGGACAACTCAGTCAATTGGCATTGCATAGTTCACAAAGATGATGTTCTACATCCTAGTTTGGTGAGTAGCGGCTGAGGTCTTAAAAGCATTCAAGTGGCCATCTAAGATACAACTATTGGTCTCTATTCATATGGAGCAAAAGAGAATGAAGGAAATCAAAGGCTCAAAGAAGAAACTAGTCCATGGGACTAACAGCCCATACAAACCACAGCCTCTTCTAATCTGAGACCAGAAGAACTAGATGAAGCCCAGCTACCAGTACCAACCATTCTGACCAGGGACACAATAGAAGGTCCGGGATAGAATGGGAGAAAAATGTAGAATAAAACTCAAATTCCTAAGAAAAGGGCATACCTACTAGATCGACAAAGACTAGAGGAACTCCCAAGACGATCGCCCTAAGATACCCTTTGAACTTGGAATTGGAGCTATTTCTGCAGATCTCCTTTCAGCCAAAAATAGATTACCTTATAAAATAAACCATATCACCCGTGAGGAATGTGTTCCCTTAAACAATCAAGATCAAATGGTCAACATTTACCCCAAAACAGTCAATATTTACCCAAAAGCAGAGATGAGAAGGCAAGGACAGGAAGGGAAGCTTGATCAATAGAAACAAGGGCTTTGAACTGGTTCATTCCAGTTTGAACCCCTGCTGAAAATTTGCTTTTCCACCTCATGTATACTGAATCAGAATCTACAGTTTAACAAGATTCTCAAGTGATTCTTATCTATAATAAATTTTGAGAACCATTGCTTTATTAGTGGAGCCCTGGTGGTGCAGTGGTTAAGAGCTCAGGCTGCTAACCAAAGGATCAGCAGTTCAAATCCACCAGCTGTTCCTTGGAAACCGTATGGGGCAGTTCTACTCTGTCCTGTAGGATCAGTATTGACTCCACAGCAATGGGTTTGGTTTTGGTTTTGGGCTCTTCTAGTGGTTCTCAGATTTGGTCCCTAATCAGCAGCATTAGCATCACCTGGGAACTTGTTAGAAATGCAAATTGTCAGCAGAGGTTCGAACTGGAACAAGCTGGTTTGAGGCCCTGATGGAAATAGAACAAACAGAATGGAAATAATGAGAATGCTGGCATATAGTAAAAATTGTAACCAATGGTATGGAACAATTTGCATAAAGATCGTTAAAGGTGAACCTAATTTGCTGTGTAAACTTTCACCTAAAATACACTAAAATGTTATTTTTTCAAAAATATATAAGGTCTGGATCTAGTTAAGAACATTACAGTAATGTTTATTTCCTTGCTTTGATATTGAACTACAGCTACATATGATGCCATCATTTGAGGGAAGAGGGATGAAGGGCACATGGTACTCCAGGAGCTATTTTTGTAACTCTTTGTGAGCCCAAAATTATTTTTAAATAATTTTATTTTTTTTAATGTTTCAGGAAAAAGTAACCTCATGGACAAGTTAAACCTGAGTGAACTGATGCATTGCTGCATGTAGAATGTAGGATCAGTACCACAGAAAAAAGATCTAAATGGAAATTATTTTAAAACAATGAGGCATTCATTCTTGTCATTTCCATCACTATGTGGTCCAAAGCTTTAAAAGAAAACAACTCAGGTTAGGCTGGGGTTGGGGTCGTAATTAGTGGTGTGGTGGTCAATGCTGAACAACTAGCTCTTGGGTAGGGAGCCCTGATTTGTAGTATTTGCCAGTTTCTGTAGTATAAATATTCCCACCATGGCCAATTTCAGTGGCGTAGTGGTTAAGAGCTATGCTGCTAATCAAAAGGTCGGCAGTTCGAGTCCACCAGGCCTTCCTTGGAAACCGTATGGGGCAGTTCTGCTCTGTCCTATGGAGTCACTATGAGTTGGAATCGACTCTACGGCAACGGGTTTTGGTAATATAACATCAGCTGAATCACAATTTAACTATCAGCTCTTACAAACCAGCCCTAGCTAGTCCCAAGCATACCACGGGTTACAGAGTTTTATTTTTTTCATAATGAGTTTAGGATACAGGCAAAGGATTTGGTAAATACTACATTATTTCAAAGCAGGTATACAGCACTGAACCGACCTGGAAGAAAGAGGCCATTGCTGCTTGGTTTCATTCCTAATATCTCTCTCCAGGACTCACTGGTTTGTGATATTGCCCATATTGCAGCAGAAGCTGGACTCGGGAGGAGTTGAAGCAAACTAAAGTGGTCACTCTGCTTGGGAGGTTCTTTACATCCACCAGAAAAGGTCTTGTTAAGAAAATATACATTTTCTTTCCATCCTCTAGTCCTTTCCATCTAAGGTAATGTGGAAACACAGTATGCTTAAAATAAGGAGGCCAGGGTGGACCAGTGGACATTGGCGTATCAGAAGGGCTATGTCTCCCCAGCTTGGTTCTCAGCATCAGATGGGGGAGGAATAAATTGAAAAAATATCTAACAATTGACTACAGCCTTGGTGCTGAAGTAGCTCGATAGTCAAGGCAAAAGGAGAAATTTCCTGACACAGGACTAAAAATGGTGATTTTTTTCCCCGAACATATAGGTTCTAGTAATAGATGCTAGAGAAAGTCATCAGGGGAAATTCACTTCTCTGCAATGCAGATCTGTTTCCCCATCTGTAAAATGAGGGGTTGTCCTATTGTATTCCCTAGGGTGAGTTCTAATGTTCTGGATATTTGCAATTCAAACTCCTATAAATGTTTTGGAACAATTGGGACGGACATAGATATATCTTGCCATTCAAGTCTCCATCTCCACAGCTTTGGTTTTTGAGTTCATTTATCCTGTCATCTTTTGTGTCCAGTCTGCTCTAAAGCCCATCCAATAAATTCTTAATTTCTCATATAATATTTTTGTTTCATTTCCATTTCGTTCTTTTGTAAGACTTCAATTCTCTTCTAAAATTTTCCATCATTGTATCCATTTTGTTTATGTTTTTACCTATTTATTTAACATACTGTTAATAAAACAAAACAAAAACAAAAAAACCCGTTGCCATGAAGTCAATTCCAACTCATAGTAACCCTATAGGACAGAGGAGAACTGTCTCATAGGGTTTCCAAGGAGTGGCTGATAGATTTGAACAGCTGACCTTTTGGTTAGCAACTGAGCTCTTAACAACTGTGCCACCAGGGCCCTTACTGTTATACTGTTAACAGTTATTCAGAAAATACTTGCCTGCTAACTTCCATATTTGAGTTATATTTCCCTCCCTTTTTGTATATCTCATCATTTTTTATTATATGCCAGACATTGTGAGAAAAAAGAAAATCATAGAGATTCAGTTGATGTTATTTTCCTCCAGAGAGGGTTCAACCTTCCCTCTGTTGAGCAGAAGGAGCTCGGAGTTGCCTACCTTCATCCAGTGGGGAACTGAGCTGCGTAAGGACTGTTTGGAGCTTCAGGTAGGTTCTCTCCACCTCTGATCTCAAGTATCTCTAGCATGACATCAGCCTTTATTTGCTGCACATCCCCTACCTAGTGGACCATGAGACTATGGAATATTTTACTCCACCTATCTACTCTCATATCCAGCCCCTATCATTCTCCAGAACTAAGCAAATTTCCATGGGGAAAATCAGCCAATTTTTTAGGGATTCTCTAGATTCTAGTTCATCATGCCAGTCCACATAAAAATAACTTTCTCCATTAGAATTTGTCTTAGTTTACTAGTGCTGCCATAACAAAATACAATAAAGTGAGTGGCTTTAAAGGACAGACATTTATTTTCTCATAGTTCTGAAGGCTCTAAGTCCAAGTTAGGTCATGGTCCATGTCAATTCCTTCTGGGTGCTTTGAGAAAGAAACTGCTCCATTCCTCTCTCTGAGTTTCTGGTGGCTAACAGCAATCCTTGGCATTCTTTGACTTGTAGACAGATCCTAACATGCTGTCTTTCCCCTGCACATGACTCCATTTTTATAAGACACCACTCAAAATTAGGGTTAGGACCCACCCTACTCCAGTATGACCTCTTTAACTTAACCAATAACAAAAGAAAAACCCTAATTCAAAACAAGGTCACATTCACAGGTACAGGGGTTAGTACAACAATATATCTTTTGAGGGGACGCAATTCAATCTATAAGGAGTCTCTGTAGTTGAGGAAAGCCAAGTCTTCTCCCTGTGCCCAGATCCAGCAAATGCCCCTTGGCATGCAAATTGCAGATCATCAAAGAAGAGGAATTTTAGTTCATATATCTCTCCATGTTTCTATAACTCTCTAATATCTCTTAAAAAAACATTTTAAAATATATTGATTTCTTCTATTTGTTGAAGTAGAAAAAATCCCTACCCAGAAGAAAAATTCTCCACATTATATTTTTAAATCTTTTATTACTGTCTGAAATTATTTTGTTGATTTACTTATATCCTTTGGCATCTGTCTCCACTAATCCTTAGCCCGTGCCCAGATTTTCTTTTAGAATTTCTATTAGAGCAGAGACCTTATCTGTCCTCTTCACTGCTATATCCAGAATACCTAACATAGGGCTCAGTTCACAGTAGGCACTCAACAAATACTTCTGCATGCATAAAATGTTTTCAGGAAAAACAGTACAGAAGTTTTCTTTTAATATTAGTTCATATACACCTCCCATTTTTCTTTGTCCCTGAGTCTGTGGCTGCTGGTGGGTTATTCTTCCATGTTGATCTTTAAAGCAAAAATCAAGGGGAAGGTACACTAATGTTCACTGCAGCATTATTCACAATAGGCAAAAGTTGTAAACAATTCAAGTGCCCATCAACAGGTGAATGGATAAACAAAATGTGATATATCCATACAATGGAGCATTATTCAGCCATAAAGAAAAAGGAAGTTCTGATACATGCTATAACATGGATGAACCTTGGAAACATTATCCTGAGTGAAAAAGTCAAATACAAAAGGACAAATATTGTATGATCCCACTTATATGAAATATCTAAATTAGACAAATACACAGGGACAAAAGTGTATTAGTGGTTCCCAAGGGTAGACGGGAGAAGGGGGAGTAAGGAATATTGTTTAAGGGGTATTGAGTTTCTGTTAAGGGTAATAAAAAAGTTTGGAAACAGAAAGCTGTGGTGATGGTTGTACAACATGGAGACCATAATTAATGTCACTGCATTGTACAAATAAAGATGGTTGAAATGGCAAATGTTTTGTTATATATATTTCACCACAATAACGAAAATCAAGGGGGAAGAAAAGAAAATAGTTTTTCCAAGTCTAAGAAACAAAGCAGGTCATAAGGGGGAGATTCATTAACACCAAAGATTCACACACAAAAGGTGTAAAAATGCAGGTACAGCAAAGCAGTTTGTTACTGTGATTATAGAGAATCATAAGACCTTTGCAACCTGGGAAGCTTCATTTTAAAAAAAAGAAAGTTGTGTTGACTAGACCAAAACATCAAGTGGCATAAATTAAAGCAGTCAGAAGATCAGATGCCATCTTTGTCAAGCGGTCTTGAGATCAGAGCGTGAGAGGGGATATTTACTTACTTAACTTCAACTGAAGGAGCCCTGGTGGTGCAGTGGTTAAAGCACTCAGCTGCTTGGCTGCTAACTGAAAGGTCAGCAGTTCTAACCCACCACCTGCTCTACGGGAGAAAGATGTTGTTGTTGTTGTTGTTAGGTGCCGTCGAGTCAGTTCTGACTCATAGTGATCCTGTGTACAATAGAATGAAACATTGCCCGGTAGTAAGCCATCCTCACATTTGTTGCTGTGTTTGAGCCCACTGTAGTAGCCTTGGAAAGCCTAGGGGGCAGTTGTACCCTGTACTATAGGATCGCTATGAGTCAGAATTGACTTGACAGCAAAGGGTTTAGTTTGGTCGGATTTCAACTGACTGACCAAGGTCTGAAGTAACCATCCCAATCACTAAACCTGCCTAAACAGCGGCTTTTAAGGCCTTCTCAGCTGTTTTAGATCAACCTGCAACACGAAAACAGCACAGATGATATTACCCAGCCTTCTTTCATTAAATGTTATTGCCAAATTTGGATCTCACTTCGTGTGAGTGGGCTCTTAGTTTTCCAACCAACCTTGACAATTTTGAGATTTATGGAGCAAGTTCCACTGATTTGGTGTGAAATCAGACTCAACAGTTCAAAATAAATAGGACCTAGCAGGCAAGAAAATGGCTAATGAGTCTTCTCAGAAATGAAATAGGTCTTTTGGAAAATGGAAACAGCTGGCATGGATTAAACTTACCCTTGAAAAAAGTGGCTGCAATATAAAATCTTGGTTTTCCCTAAAGTAAAAAATTGAAGTTCCTGGTGTTTACGCATTCCTGCATTTTGTACAACCAATCAAAGCTAAGGTTTTAAAATTTTCTCATTGTTATATCCCAAGATTTGATTTGTATGTAGCCTGCACTAAATAGATTTTTCGTTGTTTTCTCTTGCTTTTAGTCATCTTTTACTAATCCCCCTGCCAAACTCACAGTCTGACATCAAATCTCTTGTGCCACAAATATCTAGAACACCCTCTGCAAAAAACAGTCTGCAAATTCTGTAAATAGATTTTATGCAGTTAGTTCAATCTATATAATTATATGTTGGTGGTGGTAGCAGTTGCCTTAGAGTCAGCTCTGACTCATGGTGACTCTACATACAATATAAGGAAACATTGCCCAGTCCTGCGCCATCTTCACGATCATCGGCACGTTTGTGTCCATTGCTGTGGCCATTGTGTAGTGCTTCCAACATAGGGGGCTCAGCTTTCAGCACAATAGCACACAGTGTTCTGTTGTGATCCATAGGATTTTCATTGGCTAATTTTGGAAGTAGATCTCCAGGCCTTTCTTCCTAGTCAGTCTTAGTCTGAAAGCTCCACTGAAACCTCTTCCTACTCAGTCTTAGTCTGAAAGCTCCACTGAAACCTGTCCACAATGGGTGATCCTGTTGCTATTTGAAATACCAGTGAAATAGCTTCCAGCATCCTAGCAATATGCATAACACCACAGTACAACAAACTGACAGACAGGCAATGAAACTCTTTCATTGATATATATAGATAATTTGCCTTGAGGGCCCTTTCATATGTAGCATTTTATATGTGAAGTACAAATAGGAGATCAAATGGAAATATCTATTTGGTATAACAATAATATATTTACCTTACCATTTTAATACTATTCATTTACTTGTAGGAAACCAAAACCAAACCCGTTGCCATGGAGTCGATTCCGACTCATAGCAACCTATAGGACAGGGTAGAACTGCCCCATAGGGTTTCTGAGGCATGTCTGGTGGATTCGAACTACTGACCTCTTGGTTAGCAGCCTAGCTCTTAACCACTGCACCACTGGGACCATTTATTTGTAGAATGTTTATTAATTCTTGGTAAAGCAAGGATTTTGACATGTTAATAATATAAACCTGTTGCCCTCAATTCTGATTCAGCGACCTTATAGGACAAAGTAGAATTGCCCCCATAGGGTTTCCAAGGCTGTAAATCTTTACGGGAGCAGGCTGATACATCTTTCTCCTGTGGAGGGACAGGTGGATTCAAACAGCTGGCTTCTTGGTTAGCAGCCACGCGCTTAACACTGCGCCACCAGGGCTCATATTAATAATATACAAGACAATTATATCAGTTTCAATTAAATGAGACTAAGTTTAATTTCTGCACAAGGTATAAACCTGACCTATTCAGTAAGACCTTGGAAACAGAAAAAATAATAAGAGAATTATTTAGCTTGTTTCTTTCCTTTTCTCAAGAGAACCACATCGAATTGCTTCCAAAAATGACCCCAATGTCTTGGTATTAACATGTCTGATCTATAGGACACCTCAAAAACTTATTCTGCAAAATTAAAAACTACTTTCCTAACACGGATGTGGTATTTTCCCTTTAACTCCCATTTTTGCTTGGTGATCTTCACTGTGTTAGAAGAGGTATTGATTTTATCTACAGCTTTAAAAAAAGGTGTTTATAGGGTCCTTCAGATTGGCATATGTTCTTCATTTTATTTATGAATGGCCTCTGTGTGTATATGTGTTCAGAAGAAGCTAATCTAGAACTTTGCATATTCCTGGTGACTACTGATAGAAACAGAGAGAGCCAACTTCACTCTTTGAACTTTAGGTTAACAACATCATCCTTTTCATTCTTTACAGAACATTCAGTGTCTGACCGATGGTGCCGACACAGTCCTAGTTTACAGTATTGGATTGACATCAGCTCCCACTTACAGCTCTAGTTAGACAGGATACTCTCCGATGTCTAAGGGCTCTTGGAGAACAATGATCAGGGGAGATAATTTTCTCTTCAGGTCATTCCTAGGTGAGCAGATGCTGTAGGGCAGGAAGTGGTGAGTACCTTATCCACTGAAAGGCCACCAGGAGGCCACTGGGACACAAGGGACAACCATCTCTGCAAAAGAACATAGCATGGGTGAGGGGCACTGACCTCAGGGCAGTATATCCTCAGTTGAACGGTGGGCTGCAAAAGTCAATGTGTCTCCTGTTGTGAAAACAAAGTTATTTCTTAAGCACTAGGGATCGGGGGCAGGGTAAGTTGGGGAGTGTGGTCAGTGGTAGAATTCTTCCCTTCCATTCAGGAGACCTACTTTAGGTTGCTGTCCAATGCAGCTCATGCACAGCCACCATCTGTCTGTCAGTGGATGCTTGTGTGTTGCTATGATGCTGAAAGATTTCAGCGGAGCTTCCAGACTAAAATGGACTAGGAAGAAAGGCCTAGTGATCTGCTTCAAAATCAGCCAGGTGATCATGGGGATGGCACGGGACTGGGCAGCACTTCATTCTGTTGTTCATGGAGTTACGATGAGCAGGGACCAATTTGATGGCAGCTAACCACAACAATAAGAGATAGTGGGTGCTGGAAACTATAGAAAGAAGTTACTGATTTCTTCAGTCATGAACCTTTTAATTGGGCAAGCTGCTGGAAATTACCCCCCTTTAAACAAATGCTGGTTTTCTTTGTGCCTTTATTTCATCTATGGAGAGGGTTTCTTTCTCAGTTATGTTTTTTCTTTTTTTAAAAAAAAATCAGGTTGATCCAGAAACAACTCCCAAAGTTTGAACTTTTTATTCCAAACTAAATTCCACAATTCTTTTCCTTATTTCTGATCATCTATTTTTTGTGACTTTTCATGTGTTTCACTGCAGAAATAGCAATATATTTGATAATAGGGTGGTCTTCCAGATTTCCCTGGAGATACGAGGTAATATATGTTATATTACCTTTCTAAAATTGGAAAAATTATGAATTCCAAGAGTTTAGGATAAGAGACTGTGGAATAGTACCACTAATATCATATAAATTGCAATAATTAGTATGTCGTCAGGGAACAGAACCATCTAGGTAGAGAGGAGTTAGAGAAGTGCTGGTGCCTTCAGAGCTAGGCCACTTAAGAGAATTCTTTAAACAAACACCAAGCCAGACACATTGCTAGGCACTAGCAATACAAAAAAGAAAATGTACAAACAATCCAAGTGTCCATCAACAAAAGAATGGATAAACAAACTGTGGTACACACATACAATGGAATATTATTCAGCTTTAAAGAGAAATGAAGTTCTGATATATGTTACAACATGAAGGAACCTCAAAAACACGCAGAGGGAAAGAGTAAACCTCAAAAAGACAAATATTGAGAGGCGGGGACAAGATGGTGGAGTAGTCAGATGCTTCCTGTGGTCCCTCTTACAACAAAGACCTGAAAAAAACAAGTGAATCGATTATATATGACAATCTAGGAGCCCTGAACCTCAAAGACAAAGTTGAGAACTCAGACTGAGTGGCAAGGGGAGGGAGAGACAGCTCAGAAGCAGTGAGGATTTACCAGAACTGACCTGGCCGGCACCCTGCAGGCTGGATCAGCCAGTGCACACAGACTGAGACAAGCAGTAGCACTTGGAACGTGTTTTCCACACCGGAAGAAACTGAGTGATGGAGAGTCTGCGAAAGCCTTTGGAACCAAGGGAAAGCGGTGCTAGATCTGTGAAAGTTAAGTGCAAGCATCAAATCTATCATGCATGATGAGAAAAACCCTTCACCCTCCAGGAAGTATCTCTCTCCCATTCACCCACCCCCTCCCCACTCTGCTCGGGTCCCAGTCTGGCTTCAGCAATTGCTGCACCCCCTGGGCCAGAAGTGGGACCCGTCATGCCCCCCGACCCATTCTCCTGGCATTGGAGAGGGAATAAATTAACATACTAATAACAAACAGGAAAAGATAATTTGCCAGCTCCCCTAAACCAGGAACTCAGAGCAGGCACAGCCCCTTTGCCTAGGCATAGGTATAAGGGGTCCATGGACTTTGAATGTCTTTCACCCCTCCCTAGACCTGTGTGGGCCAATTTCAACAGCGTAGGCCCTCATTAGCATAGTACAACAGGGTACATACCTGAAGCCTATTTTCAACTGCCACAGCTAATGGGGAGTGGTAGATTCGTGACATTTGACACCACCCTACCCATTAAGCAGGGTCCCTACTTACCCACATTAGGGGCCTGAGGACTGGTGACTCCACCTACTCCACCTAGCCACCCAAGACAGGGGTCTGAGAATAAGTGGTATCTCCTAGTCCTTACAGCCAACAGCATTGGGTGTCCAAAGTCCAGCTGTAAAACCCACCCACCTACACACTCTAGGGAACAAGGACATGCCTTCCACCCAGCCACTCAGGGGAAGCTATCAGCACCCACCTTGCTCAGCACCTAACCCCCTACTGCAGACAGATACCTGTGTCTACTCCAGTCACCACTATGTAGCCCTGCCCATCTAGGACTGTAGGTGAGAGCCTGCACCACAAATTCGGTGAATGACGACCTGGACACCTGAGCTGAATCCACACAAGAAAAGTAAATGGATTCCTGGGCTCACATACCTAGTAGCAGCTCTAACTACCTGGTGACAGGATGTGAGAGCTTCAAAGATGCCAATAATCCAAGTAGTTCCAACGACCAGCCTGTTTGGACATATCAAAACACAACAAAACTAGAAACTAGGACACAGTAAGCAAACATACAATAAATAAATACAATAACTTATTGATGGCTCAGAGACAATAGTCAATATCAAAGCACATAAACAGGCAGACCATGATGGCTCCAGCAAGTGACCAAAACAAAGAACCAGGAAACCTCCAGAGGAACAGAAGTTCTTGAAATTAACAGAGGTAGAATTTAAAAGATTAATGTACAGAGCTCTTCAAGAGATCAGGAAGGAGATTACGTACAACTCAGACCAAGCCAAAGAACACACGGACAAAGAAACAGAGGAATTTAGGAAAGCTATACAAGAGGAAAATGACAAATTTAACAGACTGCCAGAATCCATAGAGAGACAGCAAATAGAAATCCAAATGCTTAACAATAAAATTTCAGAATTAGACAACTTAATAGAAAGTCATAGGAGAAGAATTGAGGCAATAGAAGTCAGAATTTGTGAGATCAAAGATAAAGCACTTGACATCAATTTATTTAAGGAAAAATCAGATAAAAGAATTTAAAAAGTGAAGAAACCCTAAGAATTATGTGGGACTCTATCAAAAGGAATAACGTCCGAGTGATTCGAGCACCATTACAGCAGGGGATAACAGAAAATACAGAGATAATTGAGGAAGGTTTGTTGGCAGAAAACTTCCCTGATATCATGACAGACGAGAAGCTATCTATCCAAGAAGATCATTGAAGCCCACACAGGGTAGATCCCAAAAGAAATTCACCAAGACATATTATAATCAAATTTGCCAAAACCAAAGATAAAGAGAGAATTTTAAGAGCAGCTAGGGATAAACGAAAAGTCATCTACAAAGAAGAGTCAATAAGAATAAGCTCGGACTACTCAGCAGAAACCATGCAGGCAAGAAGGCAATGGGACGACATATATAAAGCCTTGAAGGAAAAAAATTGCCAGCTAAGAATTATATCCATCAAAACTGTCTCTCAAACATGATGGCGAAATTAGGACATTTCTAGATAAACAGAAGTTAAGGGAATTTGTAAAAACCAAACCAAAATTACAAGAAATACTAAAGGGAGTCCTCTGGTTAGAGAATCAATAACATCATATAACAACTCAAGAACAGAACACAGGACAGAGCAACCAGATATCAACCCAGATAGGGAAGTCACAAAAATAAGTCAAAGCTAAAACACTGAAAATAGAGAAACAGAGACGTCAACATGTAAAAGATGACAACAATAAAACAAAAAAGAGGGACTAAATAACGTAGTCATAGAACTTTCATATGGAGAGGAAGTCAAGGCAATATCAAGAGATAAGAGATTGGTTTAAACTTAGAAAAATACAGCTAAATATTAAGGTAATCACAAAGGAAACTAACAATCCTACACATCAAAATAAAAAAGAACAAAAACGTAAAGATTTAGCAAATACAAAATCAACAAAAATGAAAAAGATGAAAAGAAAATGCATAAAGAAAAACAACCCAGCACAGAAAATTAAGTGGAACAAAGAAATTGAGAACACACAAAAAATGATATCAAAATGGCAGCACTAAACTCACACCTATCAATAACTACGCTGAATGTAAATGGACTAAATGCATCAATAAAAAGACAGAGAGTGGCAGAATGGATTAAGAAACATGATCTGTCAATACGCTGCCTACAAAAGACAAACCTTAGACTCAAAGACACAAACAAACTAAAACTCAAAGAATGGAAAAAAATATATCAAGCAAACAACATACAAAAAAGAGCAGTGGTGGCAATATTAATCTCTGACAAAATAGACTTTAAAGTAAAAGCCACCACAAAGAATAAGGAAGGACACTATATAATGATTAAAGTGTCAATACACCAGGAGGACATAATCATAGTAAATATTTACATGCCCAACCACAGGGTTCCAAAATACGCAAAACAAACTCTAACAGTATTGAAAAGAGAAATAGAGAGCTCCACAATAATAGTAGGAGATTTCAACACACCACTTTCGGTGAAGGACAGAACATCCAGAAAGAAGCTCAATAAAGACACAGATCTAAATGCCACCATCAACCAACTTGATCTCATAGGCATATACAGAACACTCCACCCAACAGCAGCCAAGTATACTTTTTCTTCCAATGCACATGTAACATCCTCCAGAATAGACCACATATTAGGCCATAAAACCCGTTGTCGTCAAGTCAATTTCAGCTCATAGTGACCCTATAGAACAGAGTAGAACTGCCCCATAGGGTTTCCAAGGAGCACCTGATGGATTCGAACTTCCGACCTTTTGGTTAGCAGCCGTAGCTCTTAAACTCTGCATCACCAGAGTTTTCTTAGGCCATAAAGCAAGCGTTAACAGAAACCAAAACATCGAAATATTACAAAGCATCTTTTCTGACCATAAAGCCATAAAAGTAGAAATCAATAACAGAAAAACCCAGGAAAAAAAATCAAATACATGGAAACTGAACAACACCTTGCTCAAAAACTACTGGGTTATAGAAGAAATCAAGTATGGAAAAAAGAAATTCATAGAATCAAATGAGAATGAAACATATCCTACCAGAACCTTTGGGACACAGGAAAAGCAGTGCTCAGAGGTCAATTTATAGCACACGTCCAAAAAGAAGAAAGCGCCAAAATCAAAACATTAACCCTACAACTGGACCAGACAGGAAGAGAGCAGCAAAAGAAGCCCACAGGCACCAGAAGAAAGGAAATAGCAAAAATCAGAGCAGAAATAAATGAAATAGAGAATAGAAAAACAATTGCAAGAGTTAACAAGGCCAAAAGATGGTTCTTTGAAAAGATCAACAAAATCAATAAACCACTGGCCAAACTGACAAAAGAAAAACAGGAGAGGAAGCAAATAACTTGAATAAGAAATGAGATGGGCGATATCACAACAGACCCAAATGAAACTATATAATGAGAACTATAACAGAATACTATGAAAAATTGTACTGTAACAAATTTGAAAACCTAGAGGAAAGGGACAAATTTTAGAAACACACTACCTACCTAAACTAATGCAAACTGAGGTAGAAAAACTAAATAAAAATAAAAGCTAAATAAAAGAAGAGATTGAAGAGGTAATTAAAAAACTCCCACAAAAAAAAAAAAAAAAAAAAGCGCCCACAGCTTCACTGGAGAATTCTACCAAACTTTCAGTGAAGAGCTAACACCACTACTACTAAAGGTATTTCAGAGCATAGAAAAGGATGCAATACTCCCAAACTCATTCTGTGAAGCCAGCATAACCCTGATACCAAAACCAGGTAAAGACACCACAAAAAAAATTACAGACCAATATCCCTTATAAGCATAGACACAAAAATCCTCAACAAAATTCTAGCCAACAGAATTCAACAACATATCAAAAAAATAATTCACCATAACCAAGTGGGATTCATACGTGGTATGTAGGGATGGTTCAACATTAGAAAGATAATCAATGGAATCCATCACATAAATAAAACAAAAGATAAGAGCCACATGATCTTATCAGCTGATGCAGAAAAGGCATTTGACAAAGTCTAACATCTATTCATCATAAAAACTCTCAGCAAAGTAGGAATAGAAAGGAAATTCCTCAGCATAATTAAAGGCATTTATACAAAGCCAACAGCCGACATCATCCTAAATGGAGAGTCTGAAAGCATTTTCCTTGAGAATGGGAACCAGACAAGGATGCCATTTATCACCACTCTTATTCAACATTGTGCTTAAGGTCCTAGCCAGAGCAATAAGGCAAGAAAAAGAAATAAAGGGCATCCAAATTGATAAGGAAGAAGTAAAAGCATGCTTACTTGCAGATGATAGGATCATATACACGCAAAACCCCAAAGAATCCGCAAGAAAACTACTGAAACTAATAGAAGATTTCAGCAAAGTTTCAGGATACAAGACAAAAGTACAAAAATCAATTGGATTCCTCTATACCAACAAAGAGAACTTCGAAGACAAAAGCACCAAATCCATACCATTTACAATAGCCCCCAAGAAGATAAAATACTTAGGAATAAATCTAACCACAGACATAAAAGACCTAAACAAAGAAAACTCTACAAGACACTACTGCAAGAAACCAAAAGAGACCTACATAAGTGGAAAAACATACCTTGCTCATGGATAGGAAGACTCAACATCTTGAAAATGTCAATTCTACTGACTGATCTACAGATACAATGCAATCCTGATCCAAATTCCAATGACATTTTTTAACGAGATGGAGAAACAAATCACAACTTCATATGGAAAGGGAAGAGGCCCCAAATAAATAAAGAATTACTGAAGAGCAAGAACAAAGTGGGAGGCCTCACACTACCTGATTTTACAACCTATTATATTGCCACAGTAGTCAACACAGCCTGGTGCTGGTACAACTACAGAGACATAGACCATAGGAACAGAATTGAGAATCCAGGTGTAAATTCATCCATCTATGAGCAGCTGATATTTGACAAAGGCCCAAAGTCCATTACATGGGGAAAAGACAGTCGCTTTAACAAATAATGCTGGCATAACTGAATATCCATCTGCAAAAAAATGAAACAAGACCCATACCTCACACCATGTACAAAAACTAACTCAAAATGGATCAAAGACCTAAATATAAAACTTAAAACGGTAAAGATTATGGAAGAAAAAATAGGGACAACACTAGGAGCCCTAAAACATGGCATAAACAGAATATAAAACATAGCTAACAATGCAAAACACTAGAAAAGAAACTAGATAACTGGGAGCTCCTAAAAATCAAACACTTATGCTCATCAAAAGACTTCACCAAAAGAGTCAAAAGAACCTACAGACTGGGAAAAAAATTTTGGCTACAACATATTCGATCAGGGTCTAATCTCTAAAATCTACGAGAAACTGCAAAACTTCAACAATAAAAAGACAAATAACCCAATTAAAAAACGGGCAAAGTATATGAATGGGCACTTCACCAAAGAAGACATTCAGGCAGCTAACAGATACATGAAGAAATGCTCATGATCATTAGATACTAGAGAAATGAAAATCAAAACTACAACGAGATACCATCTCACCCCAACAAGGCTAGCAGTAATCCAAAAAACACAAAATAATAAATGTTGGAGAGGTTGTGGAGAGACTGGAACAATTATACACTGCTGGTGGGAATGTAAAATGGTACAACCACTTTGGAAATAGATTTGGTGCTTCCTTAAAAAGCGAGAAATAGAATTACCATACGATCCAGCAATCCCACTCCTTGGAATATATCCTAGAGAAATAACAGCAGTCACAGGAATAGATATATGCACACCCACATTCACTGCAGCACTGTTCACAATAGCAAGAAGATGGAAACAACCTAGGTGCCCATCAACAGACGAATGGATAAACAAATTATGGTACATACACACAGTGGAATACTACACAACAATAAAGAACAGTGATGAATCTGCAAAACATCTCACAACATGAATGAATCTGAAAGGCATTATGCTGAGTGAAATTAGTTGCAAAAGGACAAATATTGTATGAGACCACTATTCTAAGAACTCAAGAAAAGGTTTAAACACAGAAGAAAACCTTTTTGGATGGTTACGAGGGTGGGGAAGGAGGCAGAGGGTTATTCACTAACTAGATAGTAGACAAGAATTATCTTAGGTGAAGGGAAGGACAACACACAATACAGGGGGAGTCAGCACAACTGGACTAAACCAAAAGCTAAGAAGTTTCCTGAACACAACCAAACACTTCAAGCGACAGAGTAAGGGTGGGGGCCTGGGGACCATGGTTCAGGGGACATCTATGTCAGTTGGCATAATAAAGTTTATTAAGAAAATGTTCTGCATTCTGCTTTGGTGTGTGGCGTCTGGGGTCTTAAAAGTTTGCGAGCAGCCATGTAAGATGCATCAATTTGTCCCAACCCACCTGGAGCAAAGGAAAATGAAGAACACCAAAGACACAAGGAAAATATTAGCCCAAAAGACAAAAGGGCCACATAAACCAGAGACTCCATCGGCCTGAGACCAGAAGAACTATATGGTGCCCAGCTACCACCAAAAAACACTTTGACAGGGAACACAACAGAGAGTCCCTGAAGGAGCAGGAGAAAAGTGGGGTGCAGAACCCAAATTCACATAAAAAGACCAGACTTAATAGTCTGACTGAGACTAGGGGAACCACCAATGGCCCCCAGACTCTCTGTCAACCCAGAACTAAAACCATTCCTGAAGCCAACTCTTCAGACAATGATTAGACTGGCCTATAAAACATAAACTAATACTCATGAAGAGTATTCTTCTTAGCTCAAGTAGATACACGAGACTAAATTGGCAGCTCCTGTCCGGAGGGGGGATGAGAAAGCAGACAGAGTTAAGAGTTGGTTTAATGGATAAGGGAAACCTGGAGTGGAAAGGGGGAGTGTGTTGTCACTTTACATGGATTGCAACTAGAGTCACACAGCAATATGTGTATAAATGTTTGTATGAGAAATTAACTTGAGCTGTAAACTTTCACCTAAAGCACAATGAAAAAAAAAAAAAGACAAATATTGTATGATTCAACTTCTATGAAATATCTAGAATAGGTGTGTTGTTATTATGCTGGAAGCGATGCAGCCAGTATTTCAAATACCAGCAGAGTCACCCAAGATGGGCAGGTTTCCTGGAGCTTCCAGACTAAGATAGACTAGGAGGAAAGACCCATCAATCTAGTTCTGAAAAATCAGCCAATGAAAATCCTATGAAGCACAATAGGATATTGTCTGATATAGTGCTGGAAGATGAACCCCCTTATGTCAGAAGGCACTACCCAAAAGTCACAACAATGGATTCAAACATATCAAGGGTCATGAAGATGGCACCGAAACAGGTAACCTTTCATTCTGTGATACATAAGGTCACCGTAAGTCAGAGCCAACTCAATGGCAACTAACAACGACATGTTTCCTAAAGGTCATAGTGGTCATGTGACTCATGTTGCCTAATATAATATGAGCAGAAACAACACGTGTCATGATTAGCAGGGCCTTCTACTGACCTGTTTTAGCGGTGCACCCTGAGTGGTAAGAAACCTTAGTGTGTGCACTGAGATTTGGGAGTTTTTTATTACATATCTCATCCCAACAGATATGGTTTTCCAACTCAAATTCTTAATTTGTCAAAAACTCATACATTATTGATTTATACCAATTAAACTGTATGTGTTTCCTGTTAAACAGGATAAAGTTTAAATGTATCTATAAGTTATTCTTATTAAATATTTATTGAATAAACCTTAAAATGGATTATTAAAAACAAATTGATCCAAAGTACCTTTAATTAAAATGTTGTGATTTCTTAAATTCAAAGAGGAGACACAAGATTACGTATTACTGGGAAAGGGAATTAAAGGTGAACACATGCCCTGGGTGGTGAAAACGGTTAACGTGCTGTTAAACCAAAAAGCTAGAAGTTCAAGTCCACCCAGAGACATCTTAGAACAAAGACCTGGAGATCTACTTCTGAAAGATCAGCCACTGAAAACCCTATGGAGCACAGTTCTACTCTGACACACATGGTGTCGCCATGAGTCTAAGTAAACTCAGTGTCAACTGGCTGACATGGTCCAGAAGGTTTCTTGTAGCCCTGGCATTCTATGATGCTACTCTTTGAAGATCGTTTGGGGCAGAAACTGCTTCTGGCTGCCATAAATGGCATCAAATCTAAGAGGGCTATACAAAAGTCAAGACCTAAAACTCCAAGCACTAGTTTTGGTTGAATCCTGATAATTTTCACTTCAGTAATCTGCCCATGCTATACTGTAATTCTTACGAAAATCACTACCTGCTTCAGCTCACAGTGTGTGGAAAATTTTAGTGGAAAAATTCAAAGAGGATTCCCTGTGCAGAAATTTAATGTTACTACATGATATATTGCCTTAGGAATATATCATTGTTCAAGTTTAACTACTTCCTTTTAAAAGTGATTACATTGGAGGTTCAGTGGTAGAATTCTCAGCTTCCATGCGAGAGACTTGGGTTTGATTCCTGGTCCATACATCTCATGTGCAGCCACCAACCATCTGTCACTGGAAACTTGTGCTTGCTATGATGCTGAACAGGTTTCAGCTGAGCTTCCAGGCAAAGACAGACTAGGAAGAAAGGACTAGTAATCTTTCTGTAATTAAGCCAATGAAAACCCTATAGATCACAAAGGTCCAATCTGCAACCTATCATGGGGATGGCGCAGGACTGGGCAGCAATTCATTTCATCGTGCATGGGGTTGTCATGACTGGTGGGCTGACTCGATAGCAGCTAACAACAAAAGCAATATTCTGAATTAGCGTTCCAGCTGCAAATTGCTTGATTAGTGAGACAAAATGGGTGAAAGAGTCTTTGCATAAACAGAGTAACTGTGAGATCAGAGGAGATGTTTCAAGGCTCAAAATACTGGCTCACTGACTAACTTTTCCCTGAATTCCCCACCACCACCAGAGTTAAGTTCATGAGACTGAGTAAGCTCCTACTACTTGCCCAGCCCTCCCAAGTCAGTTGTTACAGGGATTGTCAA